>NC_050077.1:82077879-82377879 GCF_009764565.3 Dermochelys coriacea | reverse complement strand
AGACCATGGCTTGATTTCCAGTTGTAGGCTTGCTTTGTGCCCATGCTCAGTACTGCAGAGATGGCGTACTCAGTCCTTCTGATAGGGCCTCCCCTCATTCATCAGAAACCCCTGGAGCGGCAAAGGATGGACCTTGGACAAACCCCTGGACCTTGGCCGATGGAGCTGTCAGGGGGCTGCAAGGGGAGGGAGCACCAAAGGATGCGAAGGACGTAAAGAAGAAAGGCAGGGAAGGAGGTGCAGGAGCATTCTCTCCCCACCACCTGGCTCCCGAGCTGCTGCTGCACAATGTGTCTGCTTCCTGCAGTTCATCCTGCGTTACTAATGACTGACAGTAAATGCTTTAAATCCTGCTGACAGCTCGGAAGGAGCTTTTAAATGCAAGTGTGATCATTACCACCTTTTCTAAAAGCTAAGATGGAGAGACATGTTGCTACCTAAAGACGAGATACTTCCCACATCAGAGACAGTCTTTTTTCCCCCTGCTCCATATAATCATATTGTCAAACAGACTGACTGTACAGTGTAACGTTCATGGAGGAGACCAGGACAGCTACTGTGCCATAAACTTTGTACTGGTGGAGGCTAACATACAGACAGACAGATACAGCACCAGTCTAAAGGAAGAGGGAAGCTCCCCCTGGGCCCCCAGATCAATGGCCAGCTACTCCCAAGCCAAAAAACCTAGGCCAACCTATTTTCTATGAAGGCAACCAGTTATTGCTGCCAAACTGAGATTGCCAGCCCCTTTTCCATTGCATTTGTCCATTTGCCCAGGAAATACTATTCAGTAGGGCTGGCATGAAAACATTTCTGTTTTTGTAAAAAATGTTGATGCTTCAGCATTTGATCTCATTCTGATGTGCAACAACAATAGAGACATTGTGGAAATTTTTCCCATGAAAAGGAGAAAGAGACCCACCCCAGGACAGCCAATCGCCCGGCAGCATGGGACTCACTGGGGATGAGACCCCCCAGGCTCCGAATCAAGCAGAGCACGGATGTGAACCTTGGTCTCCCACAGGTCAAGTGAGTGCCTCCTTCATGTACATTATGGGCCTGAGAAAGTTGTGTCAAAACATAACATTTCCACAACAAGTTTTGGTTTTGATAAATTCCCAAGTCAGCTTCAGTATTTATTTCTACAAAGCTTGTACTCTTTTGATTTTGATTTAGTTGGGTTTGGCCCTGCTTTGAGCAGGGGGTTGGACTAGATGACCTCCTGAGGTCCCTCCCAATCCTGATATTCTACAAGTCCATGATCCTTTGGGGGTTGGTGGGGGCAGGTAAATTGCTGTTGCCTGCTGCACTCATTTGTGTCCTGCAAATTTTGAAAAGCTCTAGGAGAGTTGCACAACATTCATGCTTTGTTTTAACTTCTCTGTACCACACCCTCCATTTGTAGTGTCAATTCTAGGGGAGAAGGACTAGAAGTTTAATAGCATTACTGCTCCTTTCATGTAATTTGAAAAGAAATACTTTGGATTAAAAACCCATCATTACTCTGTACCATTCATAGGGCTTAGCACATTGAAGCCACTGGCAGCAGAGGACACTCAGCAAGGGGAAGAGGTTCTCGAGAATCTGTCACAGTGACCCCTCTACCCCTGTTCTGCTCTGAGCACCCTTCTGGCTACAGCACAACACCCAGTGCTTTGCAAATCCCAGTCTTAGGTATTGTCACCCGCTGGCCTCAACGGCACTTGAGTTCAGAAGCATCCACCAAACCGGTTCAGTCCAAGTCTAGCTCAACAGCACAGGTCTCAGGGCTTCTTGCCCTTATCTGTCTGGGAGTGGAATCTTGCAATGCTTCCATTCTCAGACCGGGACTGGGTGCGCTGAGCCATGAGTATCACCCTGCAGGCCAAGCTAGGGGTTGGGCACCCGTTTTTCCCCCTTTCGGAAACCTGTGACCAGGCATATAGTGACCAACAGCCTCCTTAAAGCAAAGTATTTCTATTTAGCAGTTGGAAAAAAGCATAGGGGGAGCAGGAACAAAAGGGATTTTAGCACAACCTATGCACAGTATTCATCTCATCTATTCTTCTTCTTCACTACCAGCTACGTTAGATGGGCTTTCCCCTTCAGCGCGAGGAACAGAACCCAGCCAACTCGCATTCCCTGCGCAATGCCGAGCTCTTCGTGTGTGCCTCGCCCGGTCCTCTGATGCCCCCTCTTCAAATGGGCTGGGGCGCTGCCCACAACCCCAGGCTGGAGCCATTAAGGCTACTAGCTCTGACACTGCGTTTTCGTGACCCTGGCATTTAAGCTGCTGGGGACTATTAAAAGGTCCATCTTGCCCCTGACTCTGCTACCTCAGTGTTTCGGTTTGGGTCTCAGGAGTTTTGGACCAGCCAGGAGGGTCAGCGTGGAACTAAAATGCAGTGTTGGGCCAGGCAGTATAAAATCATCTCTCTTTTACCTACAGTGTTGCCTAGCTTACATTTCTAGTATATCCAAAATAAATAACCTTTGATACAAAGCGGACAGA
Organism: Dermochelys coriacea; assembly: GCF_009764565.3. Classification (NCBI taxonomy): domain Eukaryota; kingdom Metazoa; phylum Chordata; order Testudines; family Dermochelyidae; genus Dermochelys; species Dermochelys coriacea. The sequence continues at coordinate 82,375,388 of NC_050077.1, read as the reverse complement.
CACCAGCCTACAGGCTTTCATGTCAAATTCAGCAGTAGGAGACAACTGAAGCTTTCAGTGAAAGTGGTGAAGGTCACATCAGCACTTCAGTTTGGGGAGTTAATTTTACTTTGAAAGCTGTTACATATTTAATCGTCTCAGTTTGGACCAACCATGGCTTAGACAGCCGGCTTTGTCAGAATCTGAGCCCAGACCTGCCATATCCCTGCCAGTTCAGCCCATGGTGTTCCAGGGCTCAAGGACATTGTATGGTGTCTTTGAGAATTAACCCCCCCCACACACACACCCTCCACAGAAACAAGACGCACCCCAACTCATTTTCCCTACTTGCGGGCAAATAATCAGGATTTCACCCACGCTCTCCAGAGGAGGAAGGAAACTAAAATGCAAAATCACGGCACCATCTAGCGTCCCACTTCTCACTACATGTACCCCAACATCTAGCCTCTTACAAAAAGCACAAGCCAAGTTAGGGATAAAACAGTAAAACGCCAAAAATAGCTTTCTTATTATTTATAGACAAGGCTGATGGCACAAACAGCTGCAGCCGCGCACTGCAGCTCAATGCATGCTTTTAACTCACAACGCACCAACAGGAAACACCTTCTGAATTGACAAAGCCAGAATGCCCTAAAAAAACCCTAAGAATGAGAGCATGTAGTGTTTCATGGGAAGAGAGGATAGCTTGCTACTAGTGTCAACTTTCCACCTATATTGTCTGAAGGAAAATCAGAGAGATGCAGGACTCAAAACAAAAACAACATTGACTTACCCTCCCCACCCATCTTTGCCCTCACATCTCAGAGACTTTCCCCTGGAACCACCATATTTTTAATCAAAGTAGCTAATGAGCAGCTTTTTTTTTAATGGACTTAGAGGTCATGACAGCCTTCGTTATATGGCATAATTCTCCTGTCACCATTCTCCTTCCCCCCAACTCCGCACCGCTCCCATCTGTTTCACTGGACTACTTTGGTATCTCCCAGGGCATCTCATCTCCTACACTGGAAAACACTGTCCTAACCTTTAACGTGGGACTCCATTTATTTTGTCTTATGTAAAACAAAAACAACAAAAACGCATGCTAATATAAGATATCCTTTACTATTCTGCTTTGAGCCCTTCCAGCATGCTGAGCCTTCTCTAGCATTCCTATTTAAATATTGACTTTAATATTCCCTTAGCAGATTCCAAAGTGCTTTGTACAAATGCAAGAGGAGAGCAAGTCTGAAACATGTTATGTACATTTAAGAAAAAAGCCAAAAAGCCACACACAGTTCTCTGGCTCACACCCTACCAGGCAACATGGTGCAGTCAAACTCTACTTTGTCTCCAGTCAGCAGTTAGTAAGTGGATTTCCTGCATGCTAGTAATAGCTAGTCTCCACCTTAGCTACTTCGGGTGAGGTTTTCAAAAGCCCTCAGTGTTGGCTTAACTTGGAGTCAATGGTAGTTTTACCATAGATTTCACAACATAGGACTGGAAGGGATTTCTTGAATCAGAGAGTCTAGTGCCCCCCTATTCCAGGAACCCGTCATATAATCCTTATCCTAAACATATAATCCTGATCCTAAATTTATCAAGTTCCATTTTAACACTTGTTAGCCCCCCTCTCCCCACTCCCATTGGGAGGCTACCCCGACCTTCAGTCTTCTGATGGTTAGAAACCTAGTTTCCAGCCTAAACTTATCCTCATTTGTCCTGGTGCCAACATTGTCCTTTAGCTTCAGCAGCTCTTCTCCCTGCTAGTGTTTACCTCCTCTTTCCCCTGATATATTTAGAGATCCCTCTCCAGTGGGATCAGAGTTTGGCCAACACTGAGGGCTTCTGAAAATCCCAGTCTTTATTACGTTGTCACCCCCACTGGCCTCCACTGCCCTCAAGTTCTACCAAACTATCATAGTCCAAATCTAGCCCCAATGTAAGTGCTGTGAGCAAGTACCATACTATGCCTTGGACTTGTTCTTTTTCAGTACCAGGAAGAACAGCCGTCTCCGTTATGTCCCACCTCTGGCTTGGACTTAAGCTCTTTATTATATTTGAAGCAATAGGTCAGTGGAGCTTTCAAACTGAATGAGTACATTCTCATAAATAAATTAGGGAGGTGTAGTCTAGATGAAATTACTATAAAGTGGGTGCATAATTGGTTGAAGGACTATACTCAAAGCACAGTAATAAATGGTTCCCTGCCAGACGCAGAGGACTTATCTAGTGGGGTCCTGCAGGGATCTGTGTGACACGGTTTACCACGCCCCTCTGCTGGAGACCTTGCGGTCCTACCTCACCCCACCCCAGCAAAAGGAGCAGTGAAGGTGGGTCCTCCAGGCCTGCATAGAAAGGCTGCAGGGGAAGCAGCCAATCACAGCCCATCAGGCTCAGTTAAAAGAAGCTACAGGGCCCAAGCAGGTCAGTTGCTGGCTGGGACCACAAGGGTGAGGAAGGGCTGGGAGAGAGAGAAACTCCCCAGACAATAAGGCTGGGGAAGACCCTCCTCAAGCAGGGATAAGAGAGAGAACCCAAGATCTGTAACTCTATGAGTACAGCTGATGGGACTGAGTGAGAAGGAGCCCAGGGCATGCAGCAGCAGCTATTAAAGGGAAGCAGCACATGGGTTCTGTTTTCAGGATCCCTAGGTTGGGACCTAGAGTAGTGGGTGGGCCTGGGTCCCCACAATGACCAATGGGGAAGTGGCCTGAGTCCCAAAAAGGGGAAAAGACTCTTCGAAATGCCTGAGACAGTGCCCGAAGACCCTGCAACGCAGCCTGAAGATACTGGCAAGGGCCAACCATTTATTGAACTTTGGGGGCAGTAAGAACCTCTGAAGATAAAGAGTCTCCAAGGAGAAAGCCCTGGGGGCATTGCCCAATGGCAGGGAAGGGCTTAAAGTTAGCCCAAAATGGGCTAAAAAAGGAACCTGAAAAGGGACCCTCAGGAAGGAGGGGCTGAGTCTAGCTTAAGCCAGGGGTTGGAAGACCTTTTTGTTTGTGTTTGTTTTGACCTTGAATACCCCAGGAGGGGTTTGTCCATTTTAGACTGTGACTTGGTTGGAGGGCTGAGCCACTGAAGCCACCTACCAAGCAAGGTCAACAACCTTTTCTGCACTAGGAGCAGAAGAGATTGCAGCAACCACCCAGCTGACAGGAGGCACTCGTGAGAGGTGCGTGTCCACCATCACCGTCTGGTACTAAACAATATTTTCATTAATGACTTTGCTAATGGAGTGCAGCGTATGTTTATACAAATTGAAGATGACATCAAGATGGAAGGGGTTGCAAGCATGTTAGAAGATAGGATTAGAATTCAAAATAACCTTGACAAATTGGAGAATCGAACTGAATTTCATCTTGTTGATTTCAGACAAGACAAGTGCTAAGTATTACACGTAGGAAGGAAAAATCAAATGCCTAACTACAAAATGGGGAGAAACTAGCTAGACAGTAGTACTGCTGAAAAGGATCTCAGGGTTATAGTTGATCACAAATTGAATGAGCCAACTATGTGATGCAGCTGCTAAAACGGCTAATATTCTGGGGTGTATTAGCAGGGGTGTTGTATGTAAGACACGGGCGATAACTGCCCCATTCTATTCGGTGCTGGTGAAGCCTCAGCTGCAGTACTATGTCCAGGTCTGGGCATCACACTTTAAGACATGGACAAATCGGAGTCCAGTGGAGAGCTACAAAAATTATTAAAAGGTTTAGAAAACGTGATCTATGAGGAAAAGTTAAATGGGACATATTTAGTCTTGAGAAAAGTCTGATGGACGGGACCTGAGAACAGTCTGCAAATACGTTAAGAGCTGTTATAAAAAGGATGGGGATCAATTGTTCTTCATGGCCACTGAAGGTAGGACATTAAGTAATCAGCTTAATCTTCAGAAAGGGAGATTTAGGTTGGATTTCAGGAAAAACTTTCTAACTATAATGATGGTTAAGCACTGAAATATGCTTCCAAGGGAGATTGTGGAATCCCCACCATTGGAGGTTTTTAAGAACAGGTTAGACAAATCTTGCAGAAATGGTCTACATATACTTAGTCCTGCCTCAGTTCAGGGTGAGAGACTAGATGACTTCTTGAGATTCCTTTCAGCCCTACATTTCTATGATTCCAATGTTCTCTCTGGGAAGAGATCTGTTAGAAAATTTCCCAGCATCCTCTTGCCAATAATAGCCCTCCTTAAGGTAGGGATGATCTCATGTCTCTCCAAAATGAATAACTTCCTCTTCTGTGCACTAAGCCCTCCAGTTAGCCTTTCCTCCACAAATTCTCAATGTCCTCGTTGTCATTTGCAAATCGGGGCAAGAGAAAGTTTAGATTTATAGTTGCATAAAATATGTGAAGCCTAGTAAATGCAGCTGACTCCTGCCTGCCATTAAATCTCTAGCTTTGATTGTAAGACACTGTTCAGAGTTTGTGACAAAGCTGTAAATTCCATTGAGGAACTAGCAGATACAGACTTGCAGATATAGTGGTATAAGTGGTATTTATAATCTCTTTACATCGGCTCCTTTGCATTTAAACAGAAAGGGACCCATTTAGAGTCTGAGAAATATGATAAGTGGAAAATAAACCTGAGTTTCAGAGCTGGAATTCACTGTGCTGTGGTGTTTCAAAGCTGTTTTGTTTCTGCTCATTTGCCATACCTTAGATTACTTGATTCCTTTATAGATTTGAATGGTCTTGTCCGGGAAGAGTGTCATAGTATCATAGTTTAGCCCTGTTTTTCTATAATCCACTGCCATCAAAGGACTGGCAGATTCAATTATCGCACTACAAGCCATAAACTCATCTCCTCATTAGTACTTTGGCCATCCTCACGCTTTCCACAGACCCCGCTCTGAGATATTTTACTACTTCATAGCAGGCGAAAAGCAGAGATGCCAAGGCAAGCAGCAAACCTTGCCAGGCCTTCTGAATCCCAAGCCTTGAGGTAAGATCTCAGGGGGACAAAGCAGGGTTGGAAGAGTCCTTTCCCAGAAGGAAATTCATATGTTCCCACACTGCAAATGTACTTCTCCCGGAAGAAATGCTGTTCTGAGTTTCCGAGTTTTCAGCCAAGATCCAAATGAAGAGATGAGCATTAGTCTATTGTGCGGGGTAACAGCTTCTCATTATAAGCTGCTGAGAGGGTCACCTTAAAGTCTGCAGACAATACACTACGCTATTTTCTCTATTTAACCCCTCAGCCAGCTGCTTAGGGAAGTTTCAGCATCAGAGCTCTTCAGAGGCTGGCTATTAGATTAACCCTATTGTATTAGGCTAATGGCAGATAATCAGGATGCTCTGAAGTCTGGTTTCCATGGTTACACTATAAAATAGATGTACATCTAACAGTCAGTGAATTAATTTTGCCATCAGCCTGCCTCAGAGCACAGTTAGGCAGGAGGCATTTGCAGCAGAGTGCATAAGCAGCCCCGTACACAGCAGCCTCCCCCACGGGAGAATCCTGACACTTAGATGACACTTTTACAATGATTTCCTGAATAGGGGCTTTTGGGGTGAGACCATGTGCAATCGTTAGCAGTTATAGATTGACAGTATCAGTAACCTTGCCCCCATCCAGTCTGATCCAGCAGGAAACAATGCAGACAGTAAGGAAGAATCCGTTACCCGCAAGCAGACAAAATCTTACCATCTACTAAAAAACCCCAACACAATACCCCTGTATCCCCTTCTGAAAAAAACCACTTGGCTTCTGCTGAAGTCAGTGGAGCTATTCACATCAGTGAGGGAAAGAAAATGGGTAACTTACCCTACTGCGAGGAAAAAAAAGAGTAGTGGGGTGTTTTCTAGGTCAGCTGAGCACTGTCACTGGACCAGCACACCAAGCCGGGCTGTGGTGAGTGAGGTTTTCCCCAGTATATCACGGTTACAGAAACACTTGTGCTAATTCAGCATGCAGAGCCCCACAATGCAATTTCTGCTCATTTATGAGGGGGGAAATCTCGCGTTTGCAGATTGAGCTGCTACGTATCAGTATTCTGAGTACATCTAAGGCACTGGTATAAGAGTTCTTTTTAAGTATAAGAAAAGGAAAAGTCATGCTTTGTCTGCCAAACATGCAGGCAATAGGGATGGAGGAGGCTCTATTTCTTGTATTAGATTTAGTACATTTAGAAACAGGGGCAAAGTAGGTTTAAGATGCTTCTGGTTTATAACAACAGCTCAGCGGAAGCTATGTGATGATTGGAAGAGAACTAGAATCCCTCGCATGATGGAGCAAATTACTAAGCAGGTATAACCATAGCCACGAACAAGCTAGAGGGTAGCAACACATGGGCAGGTGAAAGTGGGACTCCCAGGGAGAAGAGGTTCCTGCATATTTCACTTGTATCAATGATTCCTGAAACAGTTCTACAAAACTAAGGGCTTGGCTACACTTGCGAGTTACAGCACAACAAAGAAGCCCCGGGCGCACTAGCTCACTCCCCGTCCACACTAGCAAGGCACGTAGAGCGCTCTGACTCCTCGGCTGCTGGTACTGCACCTCGGCAAGTGGAATAACGTTTGCTGTGCCCCCGCTGGAGCGCCGCAGCACCAGTGTGGCCGAGGTGTTGCATTAATGCTGCTCTGATTGGCCTCTGGAAACGTCCCATAAACCCCTTAAATCAAGTGGCCACTCTGGTCATTGTTTTGAACTGGCTGTAGGAATGTGGATATGCCCTTTGAAAGCTCTGTTTGACAGCCGGCTCCTTATCTGCTCTGAGACAAAGCAACCATTAGTGTAGAATGCTGTGTGGGGGGGGGGCGGGGGGTCTGCTGCTGTCTGAACTTACAGGACAGCATGCTGACATGCTCTCAGCCCCCAAAAAACCCACTCTCTCTCCCCCCACATACACACAACACACTCCCTGTTACACTCCACCCCCATTTGAAAAGCACGTTGCAGTCACTTGCATGCTGGGATAGCTGCCCATAATGCACCGCTCCCAGTGCCGCTGCAAATGCTGCAAATGTCGCCACACCAGTGCGCTTGAAGCTGGCAGCGTGGACAGACTGCAGCGCTTTCCCTATTGCGCTCTCCGAAGGCTGGTTTAACTCAAAGTGCTCTACATCTGCAAGTGTAGCCCTGCCCTAATCTTTGAGAATCAAGCTGGGGGAGAAGGTGTGGGAGAGGGATTAGGTGCTCTGGGGGGGTGGAGAGGGATAATGAGTACTTGCGAGAATCTTTTACAAAGTTCATGACCCACTGTACTCATGTATTTTCACTGATTCCACTCCTTAATTGTTTACTCGGGAGTTCCTATATGGGGAGACATGAAACTAGAGATGGGCCCAAGTGGCAAAGGGCAGACCAACGTTTAAGTCTGAGCATCCCCAAAAGTTCAGAGGGGATCCTTATCTAGTGTTCTGGTCTATTATAGGACATGGGCGTGAGCCGTAAGAACCAAATCCAGATCAACCTGAACCCCTCTATAGGTCAGGTGAGAGGGTGGAGCCCAACACAACTGCAATAATGAGGAAAAGACTATGGGGTGACATGCTCACCCCAAGAAGGTGTGAAGTGGAAGGTACAGCATAGCCCAAGAGAGAGCACACAAGACAGAGTAAGAAGACCAGATTTCTCCTCCAGGCTTTGCCATTCAAGTGTTGTGTGGCCTTGGTCACTTGTCCCCATTTTGGAGATAAGTAAATGGAGGCACAGAAAGCTTAAAACTTAACCAACTTTGTAAAGAGGTCTAATGAAATCCTTTAAATAACCCCTGGATTGATAGCTATCAGTCTTATTAACGTTGCCTAGGGAAAGAAACTAAAACAGTGTAACAGGTCGGATTTTTGGTTTTCTTTTTGTTGTTTTTTTAAAGACACTTGCCATGGTGGCTGGATAAGAGCTCTGTTGTGGGAAGGAAATAACGGCAATTTTCCTGGAGTTTAAACTTTTCAGGAAGTTACTATTACTAGAAACGCAGGCCACATGAGAGCTGAGAGTCTTCCCTTCCCAAGCTTCTAGGAAAAACTCACGCTGCCTTCTGCAGATCTATTTCACCTTGAATCCCTGAGCTCACTGCAGATGCTACAGAGGCAGCAGCTGGAGACAGTTGTTCTGCTCCCGTGCATCACAGCTCCCGGGGTGCATTCCTAAGGTCATACCATACACTCCCCACATTGCTCACTGGCTGCCCCTCGGTGACAGCCACACACAGAAGGAGCTGGAGTCTGCTGTCAAGGGCCTAGCTCAGTTTAATTAAGATAACTGTTTTGGCTAGGTTTAAACCACTACTGATATATCATGGTTAGTAGTCAGGCGGTCACTACTCACAGCATTCTGTTTTAACCTGGTGGGTTTAGTACCCTGGTTAGCTTATGACAATGGCCTGTTTAGATAGACATTGTTCTACAAGTCCTCAGCCATCACAGAAGCTCTCTCATGCCGATTACAGCAGTTTTAATACCATAGAAATATTGTTAACCAGCAGCACTAAGAGCTCCCTGCCCCTCTCTTGCAGCCTGCTCCTGAAATCCAGCTTTTAGGTGCACTTCAGTTTTGTCATGGTAAGGAAGCATCTTCTGATGTGCTTAATTTCCTCGGGGAGGAGTTCCCTGTAGAAATCCATTACACCAGCCTCCTTCAGAGCTGTCCTTACAACTCATCTTTGCCAAAACAAACTCCTTGACAGGGGCTAGGCAATTAGTGCTCCATGAATGCTGCTTGCTACAATCGTAACAATAATGGTACTTGTGGCACCTTAGAGACTAACAAATTTATTAGAGCATAAGCTTTCGTGAGCTACAGCTCACTTCATCGGATGCATTTGAAGTGAGCTGTAGCTCACGAAAGCTTATGCTCTAATAAATTTGTTAGTCTCTAAGGTGCCACAAGTACTCCTTTTCTTTTTGCGAATAATGGTACTGTTACCTTCTGCATGCCCTCCCCGATCTGGTGCCTCATCTTATACCGTGAGCTGTCTGGGGCAGAGACTGGCTTTTTGTTAGGTGTTTACATAGTGCCTAGCACAATGAGGCTCTGACCACTGATTGGGATCAACCACAAAACACATTAGTATTAAGTCAATTTTGTAATGTGTCAAAATGCTTTGCCCCTTGAGTTCATGTCTCCCTTTCCAGCTGAGTGCCATCAAATGCTAGATGGTCTATCCACTACTCTGGGCTTAACCTGAAAAGCTACACAGATTACACAGTAAATTTGCCACTGCAGGCTCTAGCAGAAAGGGTTGTCGTAGTTCCCACTTTATGGAATAAACCCAAAAAACTCCATTGGTACAAACTCTGTATTTAGACCAGCAAAGCAAAAAAAAGTTGGTGAGTCAATGGTGCTGTAAGTCAAAAGAAAAGGGGGGAAGCATAGTAAAAGTGAGGTCATGACTATCTTCCAGTTTCCTAAGATCATAGCTTTTTAAACACATGCTCTCAGTCTTATGCATATTAAGCAGAGTTCCTAGGTAAGTCAGCTAAACCCTGCAGGTCAAGTCAGCCAGCTGCAGGAACTGGAATAAATCATTTCAGAGAAGCCAAAGTCCGACTTGCATTTGGAGGGAAGATAATCCAATGGTTAGGATGCTAGCCTGGGGAGCAGGAGACGTAGTCTCTGTTCTGCCACAGGCTTTCTGCATGACCCTGGGTGAGTCACTTAGGGTACATCTGCATTCTGAGCTGAAATCAGGAGCATCCCTGCGCTAGCTCTGATTGACCTGGTGTGCTAAGAAGAGTCAATGAAGTGGTGTAAGCAGCTAAGGGACTAGCGACCCAAGCACCTGCCTTGTGTCTCAGATGGGCTTGGACCTGGGGTGGCTAGCCCCTCCCCCTCTGCTGCAGCTATACGCTGGTTTTAGTACAAATAGCTCAGTCCATGCAAGGACAGGTATGGCTCCTCGAGCTGGAACGTACGCCTCCAGCTCGAACTGTAACCACACCGAGGCTCTCATTTAGCGCCCAGTGGTAAAAAACGGGGCGGTGGCCCTTCTCTACCTCATGGGGGGGTGCGAATGAGTGTGAGGTGCTCAGATAACAGTACACTACGGTGTTAAGACTCCAAACCTACTGAAGAGTCTCCCAGTTAGCTCACAGCATGCCCCTCCCCAACCCACTCCGCAGAGCTATAAAAATCCCACACCACGACCGCATTGCGGCTGCTGACTGTGTCATACCTGTTTGTGCCTTTTCGTGTCTAGGGGTAGCAAGGCAAGAAGTCTGATCTCTGGCTAGCATGATTTCCATACCCCACTGCCCCATGCACGTTTGTGGCATTCCAAGAGTCCGTCAGTCTTCTGAGCAAAGAAAAGATTCATTTCCTCTCCTCGTTTGTAGGAAGGAGTAATTGTGGGGGGGTGGAGGGGAAGAGAGGTACAAGCACTATCCAGAATCATCACGGACTTCTAGCCCACACCGCTATAAACACTTCTCTTAACCAGAAACATTAAGTGACCTGTGCATCCGATGAAGTGAGCTGTAGCTCACGAAAGCTTATGCTCAAATATATTTGTTAGTCTCTAAGGTGCCACAAGTCCTCCTTTTCTTTTTGTGAATACAGACTAACACGGCTGCTAGTCTGAAATCTGTTTTACACTAGTCCCTCCGTCACTGAGCTGAAATAATTCCTGGGCTGGGTGGGTGAGCAGGCTTGTCGTGGTCTGCCCAGAGAAAGCTGCAGAAGGGTATGGAGCCTCCTCGATGGGAAAGTCCCCTGGCTGAGGAAATTCAGGGAAGCGTCTGTGCTTCCTGCCTCTAGGAGAAAGAGACGTTGTTTTGTAACAGCGAAGGCCTCAGCAGGAGAGGAGCTGCCTCTGTAATACAGACAGGCGGTGGTGCTGTCTGGGTTGGTGCATGTGAGTGCAAACCGGCAGGAATGACACGACATGAGGAGGTCACATACAGTGTCCTAGCCTTTTAAATTCCCTCCCTACTGGCAACAGTCCTCACGAGCTAGACTCAAACGAGGCTCTGTGTCCTCCTCAGTAGCCTTTGGCCAGGAGACTGACTGTCTGGAGCAATTATTCCTGCTCTGTCTCCATCCTAGCACAGCAGTGGTGATCGGATCCTAGCACAGACAGTCAGTGGTGTTTCATCACCACTGCCACCACCGCTGCCAGTGGTGATGAAAGCGTGCAAGCTTTTCCAATGTTTCGTCTCTGGCAATGGCTTTCCCACCTGTACTTGCAGTGCACACTACTGGACCGGTGTCACATTGGCTGCTATGAGGCCTGGAAGCTGGCTGAGTTTTTTGCTTAAAGGGGAACTGTGCAATTTGGCTGCACCATTATCCATCTTTGCCGAGCATACGGGTTGAGATGAAGATTTCCCTCTAGTGCTGGAGTCTGAGGAACTCTGAACAGCACAGCATGCTTACTGCTCTTCCTGGAGAGAACACGGTCTTCCAACAGACCGGAGTTTTCTAAATTCCTTGTGTCAAAGGAACTGGGTCAAGTTTTCATGCAATAGAATTAGAGGTCAAAGACGTGCTACACCCAAGCCATTGCTGCCCACAATGATGCTACCTTGTCTGGGTCCAGATTCTCACTAGCAGTCCCTGAGAGATTTCTGTTGATACCAGAAAATATTGTTTACCCCACTTGGTCTGCAGTTTAGGTCCAGAACCAGCAGACTGGATGCAGCTCTGGGTGTCCTGATCCAAAGCCACTCCCCTCCTTTCAGTGGGGTGTAAGTCTGAAGGTTGGTGCTTGTCCTGATCTCTAATTTGTATTTTAATCAAGTGGCCCTTGAGGGCCAGAAGGAGGAGTAGCCAGCCACCTTAGCAAGTCCTGTTCCAACACACTGGCCCCCCAGACTTTGAGACTCATCTCTCCATCAATATTTCTCCCTGGGAAGAGCTTACACCAAGACTTTCACAATTGCAATCAAGGTTCTAGAGACAGAATTCTAACCCGCTATTGAACATTTTTGTTCTTGTTGATTGAAAGCTGCATTGAAAAAGCTTTCTAATGGTTTTGTAAGGAACAAAGGAGTAAAAGATTTCTTGGAACCAAGCAGGCTCCTAGTACGTTTCCAGTAAGTGAAAGATCCGATTCACAGATTTGTGGGGGAATGCAGCAGCTGGCTCCATCATGTAGTTTCTGCCTTCTGCCAGATTTCAGTAATTACACACTGACTAGAAAGACAGGAATCCATAATTCTACTAGTTCATATTCTCTAACTGCATAATGAATTGAACTATTATTCATTTGGAAGATTTTTCTTTTAAAAAAACAAAACCCCAAATCCCACCCTCTGTTGCATTCTGTATTGTACGCATTACGGATAGAGAGCCTGCTACCTACAAACCTAGAATATTAAAGCATAGAATTAATGCTACACTGACTCAGAAACAAACCCATTAAAAAAAAAAGACAAGCAAGATAAGTCACCTTGACAAACACATTTGGAAACCCAGCATTTCCTTTTTTCTGATTCACAGTAATTTCTCAGGGCCTGATTCTGAAAGATTGTGAGCACTTCACAGAAGCAGAGTAGTGGGTGCTCCTACCTGTTAGGAGAAGGGGTCTGATTTTGTATTTTATTCTCTGTTGAAAGAGAAGCTCTGATTTTCATCTTTATAATTCTGCTCAATAAAGAAATCCGATTCCCTCCTTCCTTTGGGAACAACATGCCCCTTCATATGATCTCAGCAGGTCATATGCTGCAAAACAGCTAGTCAAAAAACCAAAGTGCATAGTATCTGTCGTTTCCAGTACCAATACTAGCAATCTGCTTTGCATAATTTATGAACAAACAGTCAAATCAATTCATTCAAGAGCAGTTATAAACTATTCAGCAATCCCACAGAAGAGTCAATGGCAGTGCCAGAATTCAGTTAACAGAACCAGGCAGCACATACAAACCAAATGGGTCCACTCTTAAAACAGTAACCTTTTTACTGGAGAAGAGTCCCTCCATTGCAGCTCCACTGGTGCTAACATAAACAAATGCCAGCAGGAGTCCTAAGCGGTAGTGTTGACGACACCTACTCAGAGCAGGGTTGGATATCATGTTGATAAAAATACCAGTCTGTCCGGAGCCCTGTCCTCGCTGGTGCCTTGTCATAACCCAGAGACGGTCCAACAACAGCTACCAACATTGCTAACACTGGTGATAGCGACTGACTCCCCACCCCCGGAAAATAAAGGCAAGTATATTATTCCCCATTCCATTTGACAAATAACCATCATTGTGAGAGAGGACCTAGCCGTTCACTTCCACATATGTTTTGCTTCTATCAGCCAAAACAGGAAGCAGAATCCTAAGTTAGTTGACGTGTCCAATATTGCATAACTTAGCCAAACAAATGTTAAAATAGAGGGCCAGATATTCTGGTGTCAATGGACACTTGTAGGCCTTAAGAATTCCACTGGAGCCACTCAGGACATGGACAGGTGTAAGATTCATTGAGTTTAAAGCCAGGAGGGACCATCTAGCCTGATCTCCTATCTAACAGGCCATTAAATTTCACCCAGTTACCCCTGTATTGAGCTCAATAACTTTTGTAGGGCTGAAACATGTCTTCCTGAAAGGCAGCCCATCTTGATTTGAAGCTATCAAGAGACAGAGAGTCCACCAGTTCCTTTGATGGTTTGTTCTAATGGATAATCACCCTCATTGTTCAAATTAGTGCCTTATTTCTAACTTTGAATTTGTCTGTCTTTAACATTTGGTCTTTGTGCAACCCCGTGCTTCGGTGACTACTCCTTTTAAACACTAGTAGTCCATTTAGTTTCAGTTTGGGGTTTTCCCCCCAGAAGAGTGGAGCAGCTGTCCACTGAGCAGGGGGTTGGACTAGATGACCTCTTGAGTTCCCTTCCAACCCTGATATTCTACGATTCTGTGACTCCAGCGGGGACTAGCAGGGAAACAAAGAAGGGGGGGAAAGAAGACAAACTCTTGGAGCATGCTCAGAAGGACAGAGAAGGATCGGGATATTATACAGGAGGATCTGGATGACCTTGTAAACTGGAGTAATAGCAATAGGATGAAATTTAATAGTGAGAAGTGTAAGGTTATGCATTTAGGGATTAATAAGAATTTTAGTTACAAGTTGGGGATGCATCAATTAGAAGTAACGGAAGACGAGAAGGACCTTGGAGTATTGGTTGATCATAGGATGACTATGAGCTGCCAATGTGATATGGCTGTGAAAAAAGCTAATGTGGTTTTGGGATGCATCAGGAGAGGCATTTCTAGTAGGGATAAGGAGGTTTTAGTACCATTATACAAGGCACTGGTGAGACCTCACCTAGAATACTGTGTGCAGTTCTGGTCTCCTATGTTTAAAAAGGATGAATTCAAACTGGAGCAGGTACAGAGAAGGGCTACTAGGATGATCCGAGGAATGGAAAACTTGTCTTATGAAAGGAGACTTAAGGAGCTTGGCTTGTTTAGCCTAACTAAAAGAAGGTTGAGGGGAGATATGATTGCTCTCTATAAATATATCAGAGGGATAAATATAGGAGAGGGAGAGGAATTATTTAAGCTCAGCACCAATGTGGACACAAGAACAAATGGGTATAAACTGGCCACCAGGAAGTTTAGACTTGAAATCAGACGAAGGTTTCTAACCATCAGAGGAGTGAGGTTTTGGAATAGCCTTCCAATGAAAGGGGGGGGAAAAAGATCTATCTGGTTTTAAGATTCTACTCGATAAGTTTATGGAGGAGATGGTATGATGGTATAATGGGATTTTGGTAAGTAATTAATCTTTAAATTTTCAGGGTAAATAGGCCTAATCCCCTGAGATGGGATATTAGATGGATGGGATCTGAGTTACCCAGGAAAGAATTTTCTGTAGTATCTGGCTGGTGAATCTTGCCCATATGCTCAGGGTTTAGCTGATCGCCATATTTGGGGTTGGGAAGGAATTTTCCTCCAGGGCAGACTGGAGACGCCCTGGAGGTTTTTTGCCTTCCTCTGTAGCATGGGGCATGGTTGACTTGAGGGAGGCTTCTCTGCTCCTTGAAGTCTTTAAACCATGATTTAAGGACTTCAATAGCTCAGACATAGGTGAGGTTTTTCGTAGGAGTGGGTGGGTGAGATTCTGTGGCCTGGGCTGTGCAGGAGGTCGGACTAGATGATCAGAATGGTCCCTTCTGACCTTAGTATCTATGAATCTCCAAAGGTGTGGAGGGGGCAATTCCACTCCCAAGTATAAAGAAAAGAAGGCGCCAAACTCTTCAGTTAGTCCCAGCAGACCCAGAAGGAGGGAGACATACCAGAGGGAAGGTGGAGAACTTTGCCCAGAGGGCTGGTGCTCACAGGCCTGCTTTTACTAATTGCAGCAAGCAGATAACCACAAGAACTGGGTGTGCTTGCTACTTGTTCAGCTCAGGAATGTGGGGTGACACTAATTCCAAATCAGTGGTGCATGTTTTAAATGCATAGGGTTTGTGGCTTGTGTACCTTTTGGTACTGAAGAAATCTATATACTTGATACTTTTTTTTGTTTTTGTTTGTGTAGTATTTGCTGTATTGATGTGATGGTAAGATTGCATGTAGATTTGAGGAGTCTTAGTTAATCCTTAGATTGTTCTCTCCTAAAAAAAGAGTGTTTGTTTTTAGTCTGAGCAGCTTTATTACATTGTGGTGTCCTTATTCCAAACTGACACAACTCAGGGTATGGGCACATATGATTGTCCAAAAATGCATATTTATCATGTGTTATCCACAGGTGGGATTTCTGCTGTCAAACCAGACTGAACCTGCTCACTATTCCTGCAGCAAAACGGAATTAATATGAGCACTTGTGTGGTCAAAGTATAGTACAGAGGCTCTCAAACTGTGGTCCACAAGTTCCATTCAGGTGGTCTGCGGATAGTTCCCGCAGTTCTAAGGTGCGTGCGTGGGTGGCCGCACATGAGAGAATGAGGGGCCACCCACCTAAATAGTGGAGCCATGCAGGCATGGCTCCACTAATTAGGTGCCTGGATCCTGGATAAGACACACATGTAAGGTGAGGTGGTGACCTTGGGGGGAATTTGGGATGTGCAGGGCTGTGGCAGCCAAAGAAAGTGGCGACTTTCCCCACCTCCAGGACTGCGGTCGGGGAGAGACAGCCCTCCTTCCCAGCCCCAGCTCAGGGGCTGCTGCAGTGGGGCAGAGTGGGGGAGAACCCCCGATCCTTCCCAGCCCCAGCTCCGTGGCTGCCACAGCGGTGGAGAGAGGGCACATGCACCACATTAGAAAGGTAAGACTACTGATATTAAATTATGTATTGTGTGCTTTTATTTGTAGAACAAAAATGTTAATTATTAACTTTTTTTATATAGCACTTTTATCCAAAGCCCTTTACGATAGCTAGCTAACGGCACAAACAATGTTTGGAAAGATCATTAAGTGGTCCGCTGAGACCCTCAGCAATTTTCAAGGGGGCCGTGAAAAGAAAAAAAAAGTGTGAGAACCACTTGTGTCGTAGGTTACATACATTTAAAAATTGTCACCTCCGGTGAATGAAGCTTTCAGTTGAGGGAAATCTACCCTGTAGAACAATGTTTGTTTGATAGAGCTGGAAAAGAAGAATGGCCCTGTTTCCTGAAGTGATGAAGTGTATGTGCAATTCCTAGAGACTTTTCAGAAGTCCATGGAAATACTCTCTGAGTATTTGGGAAGATTAAACAGCTATTTGAGAAGGGTAATGGAGTAGAAGTCATGCATGCAAGAAACCCGTAATGTACAGCCAGTAAAGCAATTTATTCATAGATGTTGGGATGAGTCCCTGATTACACAGCTCCATCTGAGGGACCATTTGGATACTCCTGCTATTTCCAAGATATCTTACTCTCCAACCACTGTACAAAATCCACCACTTGGAAGAAGAGAGAGCAAAGGAGGATTATGCAGCTGGGGGGAAAAACAACAGTCTAAGCCTAACAGTTCATGCCATACCATAGAAGCTAACCACGGCTCAAGTCCTGCCGCGGGAGACTCAAAGAAAATGGAAAACCGTACAACTCAACTTGAAGGAGCCACAGTTAAGTTAATGGAAGGACCTGCCATTCCAAAGAGGCAGTATTCAACAAAACAGGATAGCTCTTCAAAATTTCAGGAAACACCCTCAGCTGCTGAGGAATCTATTGCAAACAATCTCTGGTTCTTCTGTTCCAACTGTGCTAAGGAGGATCATTCTAGGGTGAATTAGTACAGTGGCTCTCAACCTTTCCCGACTACTGTACCCCTTTCAGAAGTCTGATTTGTCTTGTGTACTCCCAAATGATTGGTAAACATTTTATAGGACTGACAGGGGAAGTGAAGATCTCTACCCTGAGGGCTGATGCTCACAGGCCTGCTTTTACTAATTTCCGCAAGACTATAACCACAAGAAGAAGGATAGCAGCCTATTCAAAGAACTGGGTGCTTGCTATGTGTTCAGCTCAGGCCTGTGTGGTGACAAATGCCAAAGCAGTGGTGCGTGTTTTAAATGCATAGGATTTGTAGCCTGATTACTGAAGAAATCTGTATGTTTGATACTGTTTCCACAGTACGGTATTTGTAGAATAAGATTGTGTTTAGATTTGAGGAATCTTAACCCTCAAATTGTCCTCTTGTAAACTAAGTTTTTTGTTTTTTTTTTTAAATTCTGACCAGCTTTAATACATTGCAGCATCTTTATTCCAAACTGGAGCAACTCAGGGTATGGGCATCCAGAAGTGTCCAAATTTGCAGATTTATCTTTTGGTGTCATCCACAGGTGGGAGTTCTGCTGTCCTACCAGACTGAAGCTGCTCACTATTCCTGCAGTAAAATGGAGTTATAGTGGGTACTTGTGTAATCCAAGTGTAGTGGGTTACAATTGGTTCTTGCTGTTAGATTAAAGTTCCCCTTAGATCCCAGTATCTTCTCTCCCCATGAACTTACTTACCCAGTAATCAAGTCACCTTTCAGGTTTTTTATTTTTATTTTTTATAAGCTAAACAGGTATTTCCTCTAGTCCTTGAATCACTGTTGTGGCTCTTTTCCGCACCCTCTCCAATTTTTCAACATCCTTTTTAAAATATTGACAACAGAAGTGGATGCAATATTGTAGTATTGGTCTCACCAGTGCAGTATATCTAGGGAAAAGTCACCTCCCTGCTGCTACTAACTACTATTCAGATGCATCTGAAGAAGTGGGTTTTTTACCCATGAAAGCTTATGCCCAAATAAATCTGTTAGGCTTTAAGATGCCACCAGACTCCTTGTTGTTTTTGTGGATAGAGACTAACACGGGTACCCCTCTGATACTTAAGTACTATATAGTCTGTCTACATGATCAAGACAAATAAAATGCTGAGGACAACAAGGGAGAGGTCTGAACCACCACTGATTCTTATCCAGACAATATAGAGGATAATCTAACTATATTATATACAAATGCAATATATATTGTATAATAATAATATATTTAAGAACCAAGCCTTATCAAATCTTAACATCTTATACTATCTAACATTATGAAATTATTATACAGTCCTTGAATTCATTTATTTTTAAAATTTTCCATCATGACCCTTCCAGAATGACTATCACAAGCTTTGTGAAGTGTGGAAGTCTAGTTTATATATAAAACTCCCAACAGGGGTTGTTTATCTCTATCACCTCCCACAGGGAACTAAGATGCCCTGGTGGATGTAAGGAGAGCCCAGTTCCCACAGCGAAAGGGGAGCATGGGACAGTGAGGGAAAGCATAGGGAGGGACATGGGGATAAGAGAACAGAACAGATGTTAAATATTGTTACATGCTTTAATAGAAAGGGTTATATTAAGTGCTATGGCTCCATTGAAGAATGTACAGTAAATCAGACTCAATATCAGGTACAATACAGGTGTTAAAAGAGGAAAAGCAGTAAATGTGGGAGTTCTAAAATGACTGTGTGTGTGTTGGGAACTCTGTCCCAAACATCTGATTTAAGGAAGAGGCACAAACCTAATGGAGACCTGGCATCTGTCTGGGAGGTGTTGTTGCTGTCAAGAAAGGATGAGGTACTGGACGAGAGTAGACATAGTACCCACGGGTGAGTATGTTAATGTCATGACAATTAACGTAAAGCAGATGAGCAACCCAACAAAAAGAAAAAGGGTATTTAGCTCCCAGAGGATTTTCCTCGTAAGATTTATTTACAGGAAACAGGCAGACAAGTACCTGATGATTTCTTGGACACAGCTATCACGTGTCTTACTAGAGCAATGTAACTGAAGAGGGCTTGCACTACTCTTTGCTAAACACGTCTCTGTATTGTTTCAGCACAACTCATAGATCGGGGGCAGATACATTTTAATTAAGGGGTCCTTGAAAGGTAAACTTTTCACCTTCGCCAATGTATATGCTCCCAATCCAGGGCAAGCTTTTTCTTAAAATCAGGTTTTTTTAGGGATTTAGGAGATGTTAGGGGAGGGAATATTCCAGGGGGATTTAACGACATTCTTAATCCTTTTTTGGATTGATTGAATGGACACAGAAGGCATTTTGGAGGAGCAAAGGCAAATTTGTTGCATCACTTAGAAAATGAGGATCTGGTGGACATCTGGTGGGAGATGAATCCAGATGTCAGGGGATATACATATTCTGCTACTCATGGATCTTATTCAGAATTTATATTATTTTTTGTTTTTTGCTTGAATAGGTTGGTCAAAAAAGGGAAAAAAACAAAAAACAAAAACTATTCTTGGTGTTTATAACTTGGTTTGACCATGCCCCTGCATATGTTGGATCAGAAGATTGGGACTCAATGGAAAAACAAAGAGCCCACCATTGAATAGAGCTTTGTTGTATGATCCTCTTAGAATTCAAGAGCTGGAAGAAAATTTCCAGAAACATTTAGAAGAAAGTGATCAGCAAAAGTGTTCTCTGGGATTATGGGCAGCAGTAATGAGGGGGAACCTCATAAATAAAGCATCAGATCTCAAAAAATGAGAACTCCTTGAAGACGACAGTTTGGTGAAAGAACTTCCTGCTTTGAAAGGTAGACAACCCTACGGGATCTAAAAGCGTGTGTGAGAAAATAATTGGGATAAAAGGGAAGATTAACTTGTTACAAACAGGTAAAGCTGAGCAAACACTTAGCTATAGTAAACAAAAATATTATGGACAGGGAAATAGAGCTGATAGGCTTTTAGCCAGAAAGTTAAAAAAGAATAGGATAAACCAGGCATCACTCTGATTAGAAATAAAAAGTGAGATTTAGTAACTGGCTAAACTTTCAGATAGATCTCTGAAACCTTTGCTAATTTTTTCCATTTTCCATTTTGTAGGCTCAGAACATCTAAATCCCGATGTAAATAAATATTTGAGAAGTTTGAAACTGCCTCAGCTTTCAGAGGATGCCATGGCAGCTCTTGATAAGCAAATTGCTGTAAAGGAAGTTGAAAAGGTATTTAAGAATTTAAAATTCAGTATAACTCCAGGTCCTGAAGGGTTTCCTGGGGAATATTGTAGAATTCTCAAGTAAGTTTTGGTACCTATTTTAACTAAATTGGTTAATAGTATACTTCAGGGGAATGAGATTTAAGATTCATGGGAAAATGCAAAAATGGTGAGGAAATTATTAAAAAGAGAACCATCTTTGACAAAATGCCAGTTTCCTAGAAATCCCCTGAAATGCTTATTAAGGCTCCAGTAAAAGATCGGCATTTTAAACAGAAGAACAAATTAGTTTATTTTTCATTGTTAGCACTTAGACTCTATTACACATACTGGAAAATATAACCCCCGTCTCCTATGGAATTGTGGTATAGTAAAATATGGACCATTCTTGTAATGGAAATGTTTTCACACAAGTATGTACACAAGCATTGCACCCAAAAGAGGACAGGTATTTAGAAATGTGGTTACCCTTTCTAGCATACTCAGAGGAGGTGGGTTCTCCAGCCAGCAAGTCAGAATCTTTATTCAGGATTTCTGAGTAGAAACTGATCCAGAACAAGCAATGTCTGATTTAGTATGTTAATGTTTTATTGTAACTTTGCTTTAATAAAGAATTAGACAACAAAAAACCCACTTCCATTTGATGAGGATTACCCATGGACAACTATTCTGACATCTGTCAGTTAGCCAATTTGTGACCTATTCAAAGTGCACTTTAAAATAAAAGCACTAGACACTATCAATAATTAGAATGTCTCAGAGTACTAAGTCAAAACATCTTACAAAAGTCTACAGTTACCTTTAACAAACAAAGACGGGAATCAATTTATTTGACAAAACCTATTTTCCGTAAAACCAGGTTGACTGGCATTAATTATGTTCCTACCCTTTAACTGATCACTAATTGAATTCTGTATCACCTTTTCCATAAGATCATAATTTGCCCCAGTCACTCTAGAACTGCATTTAACTAGATTACAAACTACAGTATAATTATCCTTTAGAGACAGTCCTGTTCCTGCCACCAGAATAACATCATTGTATCCCAGTTCATAAATGGGTTCCATTATAATTACTATTTGATCATATTAGACTATAGCAAGTTATTCTCTCATATCTTTTACTTGGCATGTTTGACTCCTTTGGGTTAACATGAAATAAAGAGTTACTAAAATAGATCTTGGACTTGATGTTTTTCTTCTTAAGCTTAGTCAGTGGATTCAAAAGGAAGTTCAGGCAAGGCATAGTTTAATATGAATAATACTGATTCATAGTTTATAATAGCAGAAGGGACCATTGTGATTTGAGCTTCTGAAGGACATGGGACTTCCCTGAATTAATTCCTGTTTGAACTAGAGCACATCTTTTAGAAGGGGGGGGGGGAAGAGATCCAGCTTACTTTAAAGTTCTCCAGTGATGGAGAATCCACTACAACCTGTGATAAATTGTTCCCGTGGTTTACCCTTAAGGCATGTTTTCCAATCCTTTAATCATTCTTGTAGATCTTCCCTGAATCATCTCCAATCTCTCACCATCCTTCTTGAATTGTTGACACCAGAACTGGACACAGTATTCTAGTAGCAGTCCCACCAGTGCCAAAACCAGTGGTAATATAACCTCCCTGTTCCTTCAAGATTCCCTTGTTTATTCACCAACGGATCTTTTTTTCAGCCAATTATCCAGCATGACTCCTAAGCTTTTACTGAGTCACTGCTTTCCAGGATAGATTCCCCCCTGCCTCCTGTACTTACGGCCTACATTCTTTGTTCCTTGATACAGGATTTTACATTTGGCCATATTAAAATGCATGTTGCTTGCTTGTGCCCAGACTACCAAGCAAGCTAGAGCACTCTGCAGCAGAGACTTGTCACTGCTTCCCCAAACATTTACTCATCCGCAAACTTTATTGGTGGTTTTTTTATGCTTTCGTGGTCATTGATAAAAAATGTGAAATAACGTAGGGCCTAGAACTGATCCCCACGACTAGAAACATATCTGTTCAACGATGATTCTTATTTACAATTCATTTTGAGACATATCAGCTTGCCAGTGTTTAATGCATTTAATATGTGCCATGTTAAATTTGTAACGTTCCATTTTCTTAAATACAAATGTTCGATGGTACCAAGTCAAAAGCCTTACAGAAGTCTAAATATCTTACATTAACACTATTACCATTATCAATCAAACGTGTAATCTCATAAGAAATATCAAGTTAGTTTGACAGGGTCTATTTTCCATAAATCCATGGGTTTTTTTGCATTAATTATATTACCCTTCTTCAATTCTTTATTAATCAAATCCCATATCAATTATTCCATTATTTTGCCTGGGGTTCAATGTTAGGCTGACAGACCTCTAGTGACAGGGGCTATCCTGTTTACCCTTTTAAAATAGTAGTATATTGCCTTTCTTCCACTCCTCTGGAACTTACCCAGTGTTCCAAGACTTATTGAAAAATCAATATTAATTGTCCAGAGAGCACCTCGGCCAGCTCTTGTAGGATCCTTGGATACAGATTTAATAGACTAATTTAAAAAATGTCTAACTTAGCAGCTACTAAACATCCTCCTGAGTTACTTTCCATTCTGACAGTACTTCAATACCGTCATCTTCTACGAATATATTATCAGCCTTGCTCCCCAAATTCAGAAGAGATTCACTGAATGCTTCTGCTTTTTCTGCATTTCTGACAGTTCTACAATTTCCATCTGGTAATGGATCAATACTATTGTTAGGATTCCTATTGTTCTCCATGTACTTAAACTCCTTCTTATTGTACTTAACTCTTCTGGCCAGTGATCGCTCCTTGTGTCTTTTTGCTTCCCTTATCAGTTTTCTATAATTCCTAGCTTCTAATTTATATTCCTTGCTATTAACTTCTCCTTTTTTCCATTTGTGTTTTATATATATATATATATATATATATATAATAAAAAATTATTTACATCTGCTTTCACTCCTCCCCCCCTCCCCAATCTTGTTCATTTTTAACTGCTGCTCTCCCTCACCAAGCTGAACCTAACCTCCATCCTGGACATAAACTCCTTCCTGGCATTAGTGACCTGCATGCTTGTCTGCACTGCTGAATCCAGGTAGGCTTTGCCTGTGTGCAAAGAGTAACTGTACATACTGAAAAAAGAAAAGGAGTACTTGTGGCACCTTAGAGACTAACAAAGTTATTAGAGGATAACCTTTGAAGTGAGCTGTAGCTCACGAAAGCTTATGCTGTAATAAATTTGATAGTCTCTAAGGTGCCACAAGTACTCCTGTTCTTTTTGCGGATACAGACTAACACGGCTGCTACTCTGAAACCTGTACAGACTGAGCAGATGACCCCATTCGTTTTGTCAGTATATAATTCTGCAGTCACATACCCATGTGTTGTAAAATGAATAAATGTATTAGGGAGGTGGGGAAGACAGGTTTTACTGTTAAAATGAAGATATGGACATTTATGTTAATGATTTGTTTTAATGTTTAATATTCAGACCTTAAACTTCAAAGCAATGGTAATAGACCAGGCCGGATTAAAGTTCTTATTTTAATTGCTTTTTTAAAAGATTAAGTTCTTTTACAAGGTGCAACTGTCAAGTTGTGTGAAGTGAAGAAAGCTCCTCCCACTAGAAATACAGTTGATGGGACCCTCCAGGTTAAAAATTCAGGGAGGAATCCATTACACAGCAGTTGGTTAGTCTTCTTTAGAAGCTAGTGAAGCATTTGAGACTTTCTGAGCAAGTTTATAAGTTAATATTTATAACGGATTTTGGAAAAATATAGAGTAGGCTAAGTGCCAAGTCTTAAGATGCTGACACATTCATCTGACTCCAGGAGCAGAGACTTTAAGAATCGTGTTATATATTGCGAGACTTGCAAGATACCCATGCAAGAGTTGGCAACACTGTTCAGAGTTTGGAAGAATAGTTGGTTCTCAGCAGATCACTCTCCTGTTAGGTTAAGAGAAAGTGATGTGGTTTGTCCAACATAGTGCATCTAGGCCAGAGGTGGGCAAACTATGGCCCATGGGCCACATCCGGCCCCTGAGGCTCTCCCCGGCCACTCCCCCGCTGTTTCCCCTCCCCTGCAGCCATGCTGACACATGGGCAGTGGGGCTGCGAGCTCCTGCCGCTCTGAGTGGCACGGTAAGGAAGCGGCACATGTGCGGCAGTGAAGGGGTTGGGTAGAGGGCCTGGGGGGGCAGTCAGGGGACAGGGAGTGGTTGGATGGGGCAGAGGTTCTGGGGTGGGGGGTCGGGGAACAGGGGGGTTGGATAGGGCGTGGGAATCCCAGGGGGGCTGTCAGGGGGTAGGGGTGTGGATAGGTCAGGGGACAGGAAGCAGGGGGAGTTGGATGGGGGTGGGATCCTGGGGGAGGCGGTTTGGGGCGGGGGGTCCCAGGAGGGGGCAGTCAGGGGACAAGGTGCGGGGGGGGTTGGATGGAGGGAGTTCTGAGGGGGGCAGTCAGGGCATGGGAGGGGTGAATGGGGGCGGGGGCTAGGCTGTTTGGGGGCACAGCCTTCCCTACCTGGCCCTCCATACAGTTTCGCACTCCAATATGGCCCTCGGGCCAAAAAGTTTGCCCACCCCTGATCTAGACCCATGTCAGTACTTGGAGTTGTGTTTAGTCCCTGATTTGGAGTGTAAGCTTTTGGGACGGGAGCTCTGTCTGTCTCCAAATACCTTTATGCTGTAGAAATAAAATCCATCAGCAATGCCATCTCTCTGAACAGAAAGGCCAAGGACATTGTGCATGAAAAGTAGCAAGCAGCGTTCTGGCAGTATAACAATAAGACCTCACTGAACCCCGGGCAAGGCTGTCACCCACATAGGAGCCTCCCCATCTTTCATTCCCCTTTGCTTTTGCTCCGTATGCAGCAAAACGGCAGCCTTCAGGAAGCTTGGTCACTACTCCTGCCTTTCATTAATTCAAAGCCACGCTCCGCTAAGCTGCATCGCACAAACGGAACAAAGGGCAACAGCTTCGCTTGGCCTCTGACACCTGCTCACACCACCATAAAGAAGTCAGTTCATTCCTCAGCTGTTAAACAAATGTTGATCTGAACTGTGTGCCTGTTGCCTCCTTACACTCTAAAGTCTTTGACTTGTCAAATGTAGTTTGGCAGCTCAAAGCTCAAGTTAACACAGCCTGAAGTAGCAGTTACTCCCCACCCCCTTACCAGAAGCCCAGTTGTGCATTTGTACCTACTGAGTGTAAGTCTTTGCATTAACTGTATCCTAATTTTCCAGTCATGGGATTGCCCTGAACAATTCCGCTATATTACAGCTTTTTGATTAATGGAGCACAAACCAATACCATGGAACAAAACATGTAGCAAAACCCTCTAGTATGATTCCAACTGGCAACCCTCTGTAGAGACAACCACTTTAATGTGCTGCTCCACTTTCCAGTATACTTCTTTCCTCCCCAACTATTAAAGGCCATCTCCCTTCTACAACTGATTATTCTGGCTTTTGGGTAGCTGCTGAGACTTTTCACCGCACAGGATTTCTGTTTCTTTAGTCATTCGTGCATCTGCTCAGCTAGTTCTACGGATCAAAGACAAGATATGACCTGGTGCAGTTGGGCCAAGTAGGTCTTTGGTCCGCTAACGTGTGCGATGCACGGCTGCTCACTTGCCGAGTCATGGCCTTAGAGGACAAGGCTACGAGTGCTGACAACGCTAGACACAAAAGCTGATTTGACACAAAGCAAGTGCACCAACTTGATCTTTTCACTTGAATCCTCCCTACAAAAACTAAATTATATTTCTATATTTATTTCCTCAAGCCCAGACCAAGGTGAACGGGAAAGAAAAGTACTCGGGTCTCCGGTATAAGACACAGCAGGTACTGTCACTGTAGATATGAAACTAAAATGCCAAGAAAGCCACACTGGTCCCTGCTAGAACAGTCATGGGGGAAACCAGAGACCCCACTTTATGGCCAAAGAGAAATCCGAAAGGACCACAGATAAATAAAAGATTGTAAAGCTGAGCTGGCTTTACAGTAAAGAAAATTAACTTCCAGCACAGGGCACTTCCCTGCTCTTTTCCATTAGAGCCGCTTTGCTTTTTCCTGCAGAGATGGGCGCGGAGAGCGAGCCCATTACATCGCACAGGGTTTCTCGATCACACCCTTATTGCCAGTGCCCCATTTCAGCTGCCCCACGACCGAGGTTTGCTTCCCTGCAAACAACCTGGTGGCCACCTGTAGATGTGTGGGACGCGCCTGCCAAGGAAATCCGCTTCGCCAGGACCGGCTGGCGGGGTGCGCTCTGGAGGGGGCCGACAGCGTTGCCCCCCCAGGGGGTTTGTAGCCCTTCCTTACTAGCCCAAGGCAGAAGACCCTCAAGAGATCTCTCGCCCCCGTTCCTAAGCGAGGAAGGGCAGCAGGGTCTTGGAGCCACCACAGGGCTCCCTGCCCGCTCTCCACGGGTTAAAAATGCAGCAGGCGCTGACGCTCTTTAGGCGAGGAAGCAATTGAGGGGTGCGGGTGCAAAGCGGCCTCCTCCGTCCCCCGGGGGCTGGAATAACGACCGCCCCCCCCGCCGCGGCTTGGCGGCGCGAAGGGACCGGGGCCGGGAGCCAGCCGCGTCCCCACGACAGCGCCTGGAGCCTCCCCTCGCCCCGGGCAGAGCCGCGCAAGAGACGCCCCAGCTGGCGGCGCCGCTGCCCGGGCAGCTCCTTACCTTGGTGACCGTCATGCAGGAGCGGTGGGGCCGAGCGAGCAGGCTCCCCGGGGGAAGCGGGCAAAGCAAACCAGGCAGGGGAAGCTTTGCCTGAGTGACGCTGCTGCTGGGGGTGCTGGGGGTTTTGGGGGGTTTGGGGTTGGCTTCCCCCCCCCCTTTTTTTCCCTCCCCCTGCAGAGGAATCGGCGTCAGTGGTTACAGGAAGAGCTAGGGACCAGCCCTCCTCCTTCGCCTCCTCCCTCCCTCCCAGGCAGGCTGATTAAGCTGTCCTTGCACTGATGGCTGCAGTGATGTCAGCGTGTGCATTTATAATGGATGAGCCTCCTTCTCTGCAGACAGGAAGGGAGGGAAAAAGTGTGGGGGGGGGGGAACAACCAAGGAAACTGAAGGGAATGGGGGAAAGAAGGCGCGATTGATTGTGGTGGTGCACCGTCCAGAAGGGAACTCGCTGCCATTCAGCGTCAAGGGGGAACGGCCCTTTCTTTAACTCTGCGAAGAGCACAGAACTTCCCAATGCCCGGGGCCAGGGCCTGGGGAGACACCTGCTGAACTTCTTAAAGATGGTCTGTGGCGATCGTGTCCTTCCCGCCCCTGGGTCTCTAAGATACTAGGACAATGGGCCCCTTATGAACAGATGCATGGAAGGATAAGTCAAGCACATGCCACAGACACTAAACTGACTCAAAGAAAGCCATGTCACCATTTAATTATTAATGCAATAGATTAAATGCGAGGATTGTATTGTTGGGGCCTGTTAGCTGGCTTGGAAGGATTCATTTTTAATGGGTAAATGTCGACTTCACCCATTACCCACGCAAAGCAGCTAAAGACTATTTCCATCCATTAATAATCAAAAGTTCCAGCGAGGCAAAGTAAGAAAAATGCTGTTTGAGAATTTAGAGTTTGGTTGTAAGATATTTACTTGGCACGTTTTGATATGCAAGGCTGACAATTTATGTTTTGTCAGTTATAAACCTTTAACTTTTTGAATCTCAATTGACTGTCATTAAGTAATTATTGTCTGATGCTGATGGTCCCAGAACTTCCCACAACTCTGACCATTTAAATCAAAAATTTAAAAGTGCTTAAAAATGTATGTCAGCCCTCAAAATTATATTATTAAAAAACCCTGAATTCTGCCAAGCCTATCTTTTCGGCCTTTTTTTTTTTTTGATACTTTAGATTTGATTCAGAACACAAATGGCTGAAAACAATAACCAATGTCTGTGACCAGACACCATTAACTGTGACCGTCAATTCTCACATGGCCACCTTAACTGGTGACTTGTGATTTATATAAAGCTCATAGTGATCAATAAGAGAGAGAGTTATGGTTTGGAGCGACAGTCACTCAGACAACACAAATGCTTGTTTATGAACATCGTACAAAGAGCCAGACACCTCATGTGCAGCATGGCAAGAGTCTGCAAAATAGCGTCAGATAGTCATGCTACAGATCATTTCATTTTGTTCTCATACAGTCATCAGAAAGATGGTTAAATAGATTTTGGTCTAGATCCGCAAAGGAATTTAGGTGCCTACCTCCCATTGACCTGGGCCTTTGTGCCAGAATTGGGAAGATTTCCATGACAGCCTTACCAGACTGCTCTTGTGGTATACAGAAGAGACTCTCAAATTAGAATCCATAAGCCCCAAGGGGCAAAGGGAAAGTACCTGGATGACTTCTGCAAAGTACGTGCATCTACACAAATCCATTGGAAGTAGAACTGCATGCTCGGATTTTCAGAAGTACCCAACTCACTCGTTTGCTGTGGAGAGCTGCTGGGATTGTTAGGCACCACGGGGAAGTCATACCACTGCTTTTTCCTCCCAAAAAAGTTTGCAAAGGGGTCCATGCACACACTCTTTACAGCCCAGTACAATGAGCAGCTGGTATAGAGAAGGAGAAAAGAATAGAGGGTTCCATCAATAAGAAAAGTCACTTCATCTCATGATTTCAGAGTAGCAGCCGTGTTAGTCTGTATTCGCAAAAAGAAAAGGAGTACTTGTGGCACCTTAGAGACTAACAAATTTATTAGAGCATAGTGAGCTGTAGCTCACGAAAGCTTATGCTCTAATAAATTTGTTAGTCTCTAAGGTGCCACAAGTACTCCTTTTCTTTTTCATCTTATGAGTAAGTCTCCTGCATATACTTAGAGCTGTTTAAGACAACCATTGCAGCAAAGCAGAAGGCTTCAGCAGACTGAGAACATGACAAAGCGAGAGAAAGAGTTGGGGCCAGGGTCTGAACATCTGACCTCCCTCAGCTAAATGGGAACATTTGCCTGGTATCCAAACCAAATGTGAGTCATCAAAGGAAAGAGCAGCTTGTTTCTCTTTTAAAAGCCCTCCCATCTGTTTAGATGCCTCCTGAAGCGCTGATCCGTTCCACTAGGCGTGAGCAAGCCTCCGCTCCCTTGTTATGCCTTCATAGTTCCTTGCTCAAAATTCAGGACTAGCTCTGTCAGTGTGTTTGTTCGGAGTTCAGCCCAAAGAGGCCTGATCCTGGCTGGTGGTCTTTATATGCTGGCATAGTAACAATAGTCACGACTAAGAGGATTAATAACCATTTTGATACTTGGTCTTCGGAATTTGTGTTAATTGCCTGTGGGAGACACTAAAACATATTTTAAAGGTGATGGTGCTGCAAGAGCATCTGTTGTAGGAGCGATGCAAAGATTAGGAGAAAAACCACAAATGAAATGGCAGTATAGACAATTGTGTTTGCCCCTAGCACTCTGCCACAGGTGTAAACCACACAAGCAGGTGAGAAAGCAATTGCAGGGTGGGGGTAGGAGAAAGAGGGAATAAATAGCTTAGTATAAAACCCACCCAACTAAATGTCCATATGTGTTTATTACCCTGCTAAATACCTGGGTATTTTTAAGTGAAGAGATACCTATTAAGGCAGGGAGCAAAAGCGTACAGCAGGCCTATTAGCTGAAGTAACTAGGATGGTGATCCTCTATAAAGGATCGAATTGGTGGTTGATATCTGTTTGTTTATCAGGCATTTGTGTAATTATTTGCTATGCTACAACAGTGTAGGTTTTTTATTAATGATGGCTATTGCAGTAGGCAGAGCATGCCCTCTTGTTTCTTCCAAATACCCAGTCTCATTCATGCTACTATCTGAAACTTTTTTATAAAACTGCAAGTGTGTAAAGACTGTGAAAGCAGAACCCAAGAACCTTTTATGTCATCAGGTCTGTTCCCCTTTCCCCCACCAATGCAGTGGCCTATGTTCTGTAGTGTTTTATCCAAGCTGATTTTAAATGCCTTAGTTGGTGGAGACCCTTACCAAAGAGTGCTATAAAAATCCATTTTTCATGATGCCACGGTGACCCCCATGCAAAGGTACACCAAAAGCAAACTTGGTTTAAATAGGAATTACTATGCATCAATACAAGTTTTGGAAGCAGGGCTGTCTTGAACAGCCTTGTACTTAAATATTGAGGGTCCCCATTTATATCCCTTTTTTCTAAAAACAACCTTCCTTTTCAATCCTGCCTCCTAGTCTCTCTTATCTGTTTCCAACAGAACTGGAGACTTTTCTTCAGAACAGTGTGTATATGTTCTTATAAGAAATGATGGGTGCCATGCTAAACCCCCTTATTCATGCAGATACTCCCTTTGAATGCATTCTCTGTTCCACTCTTATCCATTCCTCCCAGGGCACACTGCTTCAGGGGGCACCTGCTGGATTTATTCAGCAGATTCTTGTTGAGGTGAAACCAATATTTGCTGGGCCCTGCCTCAGCCATGCAGCTGGCTGCCATTTGAGCCTCACTTCTTGTATCAACCTCTCAGCTTCTGTATGTTCTCCAAAACTGTTGGAGGGGCTCAGACAAACTTCACATGGATGCAAAAATACACTCTGGGATGCAGCTTCCAAATTCATTGCTGGAATAGATAGGTGCCATCCCCCGGCCGCAGCGTTGTTCACCTGTATGCCAAGCTTCCTGTGGGAGAAGAAATGACTTCTCTTTTCCCTCCCAAAGAAACCATGTGACCCTATGAAAACTACAGAGACCTGGCATGGAGGGGAATGGGGCTGGGTGAGATGTTTGGTTCAGCTCCTATAGCTCACAGGTGGAGCCGGCTGAATTTTTTCAGATTTTGAGTCTCACCCTTTTTTTTTTTTTTTTGGTCACAGTCACTGTCTCAGTGAAACTCCCCACCCCTCAAAGAATCTCACTGTTCTGACCAGCATGAATTACATGATTGTTTACATCTTATCAAGTGAGAGGGTTATACTATGTACTAATTGTTAGGTGTAATTTGGGGGGGAGAACCATAAAGGCAGCTACAGTGAACTTTGAAAACTGCTGAAAGTGTGTGTGTGTGTGTGTATA
The DNA here is from genome assembly GCF_009764565.3 of Dermochelys coriacea. Lineage (NCBI taxonomy): Eukaryota > Metazoa > Chordata > Testudines > Dermochelyidae > Dermochelys > Dermochelys coriacea. Next base: position 82,344,069 of record NC_050077.1, on the reverse strand, counting down.
TATTTACATAACAACACAAACCAAAACAGGCAGGATTTTGCTCTGGCTGTGTTCAAACCTGTGTGCAGGGTGTTGGTGAACACTCACCCTATCAGGGAATGGAAACATCAGCCCCTGACCTATCTAATGTGTCACAACACATTTTTAATTTTGCACACCTGCAGTCAAACCAGAGAGTAAAACACTAGAGAAACCTTTCATACAATAAGGAATAAATCTGAGGAAATCCATAATCTGATCATAGATTGATACTTGTCAGCATGAAGGAATGATTTAAGATTCATCCTATTTTACAGATGAGTAAATTGAGGCACAAGGGTACAGAGGGAGACTCAGGAATAGAATCTATGTAACCTTATACCAGGCTCTGGTTTAATCACTATACATATTACTCTGCTAAGTTGTCTAAATGAATGGAGGGCTTTTTGGTCAAATATTTCAAGTATGGCTCTGAATTGGAAGAGGTAGTAACTGGAAACACTAACTTTCACTGACTGTTTCCTAACTAATTACAAGAATGCAGAGTCTAGTGTGGCTCAATCTCAGAATTATCCAGTTATTACACTAGGCACGGCATGAAATTATTTTATTGCTACTGAATTAAAAACACTTCAGGCAAAGAATGTGTATTTCCACTTCCCCTGAAAGAAAAGCGGTCTGCCAGGAAACAAAGGATTTCCTTTTTATAAGGAGATCATACAGCCAAGAGTCTGATGAACAGAGCACAGTTACCTTCTTGATGCTGATGCTTCTCATAAAATATTATTGGCTCGGATAACGAGTACCAAGGGAATAAAAAGAAATGGTCGTCCTCTGACACTCTTCTAAAAGCAACACTGTTTGCAAAAATAAAAAGTTCTGTGACGTGGGTCTGAAATCATGAGAAACGTTAACAATTTAGTGTGGAGTTAATTACCACTAGAGCAAGCCATCTTTAATTTCTCAACTATCTATCTACAAATGACCTCTTTTAAACAAATACCCCCATTTCCCCTATAAACTGGCAAGCTAAATGCAAGAATTATTGCAAACCAAGATTAAGTATAAAACTAAAAACATTTTTGTTAACTGAACAAGACAGGGGAATTAGATGGCTTAATAAGCCAGGCAGGGATAAAACAGCCTCTTACAATATCTTATAAGAAGCAGGGAGTTCTTAATTAACCAAACAATAAAACGCTCCTAAGTCTGTTTGTGAATGGAAATGCCTGAGAGGGAAACAGGACTAGTACCAAAAACAAATAGTGTCAGTGCCACAGCAAACAGAATTGGGCATGTATAACATTAAGAAGGGTGATAGCCCACATCTGGCCTGATTCTGAGGAAGGGTCTGGCTCTGTGGCTTTCTGACGGGCACGAGCCATGAAAGATCTGGTTTGTGGCAGTTTGATCTAGAGGAAGGAAGGTTGGTTTGGCCTGAGGTGAAAGTCCATTGCCCTTTACAGAGAATATATAAACCCCATGCTGTTTCCAAACATTGCGGTGAGTTCATGCTATTGCCTTAGGTCCAGCCCTGCCAGCTGATCAGTGCAGGTGGCCCCCTGATTCCCCATAGATGAGAATGGGACTCTGTGGAAGCAGTCCTTGCAGGGACACGATCCACCTGTGCAGGTCGTCTTGCAGGATTAGAAACTGAACGAGCTCCTTCCATTCCTGCTCTCTTGAAACCACCAGTCTGTAACTATAAAGCAAGAGAAAGTGTTAGAGGAACCCTCCTGCCTTTGCACCCTGCCTGCAGCTGGCAGTGCTCTCTGATCTGAGCATAACTCGTCTGGGGTTGCCAATTTTGGTTGGATGTATTCCTCGAGGTCTCATCACACGACAATCTTTCATTCCTGGAGACTCCAGGACAATCCTGGAGGGTTGACAACCCTAAACTTGCCTCTGGCTCATCTCTGGCTGTTCCTTCTTTAGACCAGTTGGAAGCTGGTGACTACACCTGCCCTGGGCCTTCACCTGCCCCAGGATTTAGGAAACAAGAAGTAGAGAGGGTTATGACTGGCATAAGCAGCTGACTTCTAAAAAGCCACCATTCCACACCGTCGGAAAAAATCTGTGGCGATGAAGAGGGCTACATCCAGCTGCTAACTCGCTATCCCGTGGGTGTAAATCAGTGTTCTTAACCCCATTTTGCAGACGTGTTAACTGACTGGCCCAAAGCAACCCGGAGAGCTGGTGTCTGTGCCAAGATCAGAATCCCTATGCTTGGCCTTTCAAAGGCCCCGCGTGGTCCCTGGCATAGAGAACAGAAGGCAGGAGTTGCTCTGCTTCACTCTTTAGGCCTCTGTAGCTGCCAAAAATGCCCCTTCCACCTCCTGCACCACAGCTTGAGAATGGGGCCCTGTATATTGCTGTTTCTGGCAGCCCTGTGCAATGCCTGCCCAAGGGGAATTATCCCTCACTGGATGTGGAGTGGGGGTATGGCCCCTGTTAGCTGCCAGAATCGCATAAAGAAGCTGGAGCGAATACCAGGATCCCACCCAAGGTCTCTTAGGGCTTATGGTCTAAAGTGGATGGCTAAACTATATACGCCACACAGCCAGGGGCATGAGGGATGGAAGCTGAGAGTTGCAGCTGATCAGAAGTGGTGAAAGAAATAGGTCTGGAGGGGCAATTTGAAGGAGAGTTGTTAACAGGATGCTGGAGGAATGGGCTTTTAGTTCCAGACATTACATTGAATGGACCGACTGACATGAAAAGCCCCAGCACATGGAGTTCCACTGCTCTGCAACTTGTTCAAAGTGGATCAGCTCCTGCATAGTTTGCTCCATCATGGAGACCTGTTCTCGAAGGTTCATAGGGATCTACCCCATGTTGTCTGCTGCAGAGTTCCTGGTGCTGTCAATCCTGCCTTCCTTCCTGCTGCACCCTGACAGCATAGATATGGAAATGGTGGCTATCAGAATTTCATCTCAGCTGCTCCCTGGGTGTATTTGAGATCGATCTTCCGGAATTAATACCAATTAACTGGTTGAGACAACCCAGTGCCTTCCTCTGGGTGCAGTGAATAGGGACAGCATGCACAGGCAGGATGACAGTAAACGGGCCGCAGCAAATCAGCACTCTCCTAAATTGCTTCCACTCAGCATAGCCTACCGGCCTCCTTGGCCCTGTTTAATTGCGCCGGGTTGGTGGAGAAAGCATGTCGTCTCCAGGGCCGCAGTGGCATGGAAAAAAAAAAATCCCTTCATAATTATTCAACATTGCACAGCTTGCCGCAAATGATAATTGCTTTTGTTTGGTGCGTGCCTGAAAACTTCCCGGCTCTGGAATGGCTGCAGCCTCAGTAGAATTATTAATAGAATGCAGAGGTTCAGTGCAGACAGTGAAGCCGGAGCCAACTAAGTCCTTGTAAACAGGAAGCCTGATGGATGCTTCTGAGGAGCCCCTCCTCTCTGTTCAGCAGCCCCTCCCAAGCTTCCCCCACAGACACAATGCTCACCTTTGTGTGGCACCAGTGTTTGGGCCAATTAGGCCTATCTCTAGCTTTCCCTGGTGCCTGATATAAAGCCCTTGGCTCTTACTGATTCCAGCCAAATAAGCAGCCTTGAGCCTGAGCTCAGTCAGCCAGTGACACTTCCCAGCCTATTGTGAACAAAGCGAGGCCTGCAAAACAGCCACCCGGTTTCCAGAGCAAACCGTGGCAACTTGCAGCTGCTGCACTCTGAAGAGAGACGTTCCTTCCCTGAAGGAGGAAGGGGACAACTTACAGCTGCACAGAAAACTGCAGTGGGCCTGAGCTGACTAGAACACAGGGGAATTCACCGCACAGAATAGCAGCATGCTGGCTCTGGGCATTGGGACACGGGGTCCTTCTCGGTGCACTGAATGGTCATTGTGCAGAGTCCTACAACATCAGGGCACGTGTGAAAACATCTGCGTTTTGCTGCCCATTTGTACAGGTCCTGCTGCTCGGGGGGAAAAGACGAGCCTAGCCAGACTCATCCTTGTGGTCACAGCCTAGTATAGCTTTAACTGACATTCAGGCTGGGAGAAAATCCTCCCTTCCTGAGACCCACAGCGACTTCTATTAAATAGCCAGGGGGCTTCTAATTTCACTGGGTGCAGATGCAGCAGCTTCTAGTCAGAGCTATTCAAACCCAGCAAACCCCAAATTTAGGCCAGGTTCCTTCTATGGACTTTATTTATTTATATTATTGAAACCCATAGGAGCCCCAGTCATGGGCCCAGTCCCCATTGGGCCGCTGCTGTACTAACTCAGATCAGAAAGACCTGAGCTGGTTTTAGGGGGATTTGGGTGGGAACAAATCCAGTACATAGATCCACAGAACTTTGAGTTTTGCTTTGGGGGGTCTGCGTGGATTTCATTTAACCCCCAAATAGAGACTGTAACTCAAGGGCTGCCAACCCAGCCGAAGCAAGACTGGAGGCATGGTTTGCGTAGTCTTTGGAGAACTGAACTAACAGAGTTCCACCTGCTCCCAGCGGCATACGAGGTGTCCTTTAATGACACGTGTAGGTACAGTATTCACACCCATAATGGGCACTATGGAAAACTAGAAACTGCAGGAGTTAAATTACCTGCCGTCGTCCCATTCTAAGAGTCAAATCCTGGTCTCCCTCCTCCGCCAGTGTAAATGTGGCGTAGTGGTGCTGACTACGATGGAGTTACTCCAAGTTTACACTAGTGAAAATGAGATCAGAATTTGGCCTCAAGTATAGGAAACGCTGCAGCCGGCAGTTAATTCCTCTTGTTAATGACACCCACGGAGCTCAGTATGAATGTTGTCATCTTCAAATTATGGAATTGTTTTGTGGAGGTTTGGCTGTTTTAGGGGGTACAACTATCTTTGTATCTGTCTTGGGATCTCCATAGCATCATGGGATTTAAGTCCTCATTTTTGCGTGTAATCTTTGATTGGAAAAACCAGATTAAACTGCACAAAACTAGGTTTACTCTGAAGGTTTTTAGGTTGCGAGTCCTGAACTGCGCTTGTAAGTGCTGTTGCTGGGTGGGTTCCTATTTCTGGCATCTGCAGCATGTCTCCCGGTGGTGACTCGGAGAGCCGGGCCTAAGCAGAAATCTGCAATGACACAAAATCTCCTCAGACTGGGTTGTGCTAAATAATTGCTTCCGACTTGCTGAGCAATATGGTGCTGTAATGTTCCTGGAATGAAGCCGCTGTTGTGTTGAATAGAGCTCCCTCTCCTGGCCCTCTTCTGGACCTGTTTTGGAGAGCTGAGTGGAGACCCCAGCACAAGCTTTGGTGGTTTGGATCATTGCTGAAGAATGTCTTTGGCAACGGAAGGTGGCAGTCTAGATTGCAAGGCTGCATTTAGGTTTGTTGACTGTCATCTGAAGATTTCTAAAATAAGAAGTTCGCTGTAAAAAGGGGACAGGTTGCCCCACAAAACCTATGAGCTGTGTCTCGTGTCCATAATTCTTAGCCTTATTTATAGCATCCCAGAGTGCTAAGGCAGAGGGGCCAACAGGCAGGTAGCATGGGGTTCTTTTCGGAGGTTGGGGGTCATGTCTTTGCCGGTCATCCCTGCAAGAGTTCCCAGAAGAAGCCAGTTTTAAGGAGTGGTTAATGAGAAGATGGAGGGAGCACCACCGGGCAACCTGCAAGCAGGGCTTTTAATCTTGAGTAGGAACCCTGGCTCCGACGCAGCCTCTGCAGTCCCGTGTGGCCGTAATGTGCTAAAGAGGCCAGCGAGATCAGGCCTGAGCAAGGCAAGAATGATTTTGCCCTTTCTGCGTCCCTTCCCTGCTCTCTCAAATAGGCACGAGCTTCCCCTGGCCCATTCCAGGGGGCGCTGTGAGGGTCAACCAGCGAATAGGTTTGAAGACAAATGTTGCAGCAGGGTTGGTCCTACACAGTGCTGGTTGGGGGGCGCCAGACACACGCTCCAGGTAGGCAGCGGTCAGCAGGATGGACAATGCAGGAAACATGATCCCAGCGTTCTGCTGAGTAGCCACCTCACTGCTCCTGCCTACTTAGCCACGCATGTCCCTTGGCCCGTCTCCTGCCTAGCAGCAGAAGATAGACTGACAAAGGGCGTGCATAGCTAAGGGCTAACTTGGCATCCTGAGGATCCCATCCAAGTCCATGTCTCATCTGGCATGGCCATTCCGTACCCGTTCCCTCCTCCCTGGCAGTAGGTGAGTGGGAGATCTCTGGCCTGCTCCTTGCAATGTAAAAGACTGCCTAGTGCATAGCCTTATGCCTGGGAATAGCTTCTACTTGTGATGGCATGCAATGGCCTCTATGGTGCACCATGCCAGCACCAACTGGATCAATGCCTGCAAGTGCTATTGGAGAATTTCACTTTACAAAGCAAAGAAAGCCCATTTGATTTGTATTGTGGAAGCTCCCAGGGGCCCCAGCCGCGTGCTAGGTATTGTGTACACACACACACACACACACACACAACCAAAAGAGGGTCCCTGCCCCAAAGACAGGCATGGTTTGGGTTGCCTCACAACGAAGGAAGCAAGGCCTTGCCCGTTAACCACAAAAGCAGGGCAAATAATGGATTTTTGATACACTAGCAATTCTGAATTTAAAAAAAAAAAAAAAGACTTTCAGGTTACAGTGAAAACAATTTTTTTGTCAGGGGGGAAAATCGGGTTGGGTTGGAATAAAACATTTTGTCTCTACCTGAAACGTTGTGTTGGAATTTTGGGCATTTTGACACTAGAACCGGCAGACTAGACTCACAAAATGTCCGGAGAGGCTGAGGCAGGGCCTCACTTGTGCGCTTTAGCCAAGTAGCTAGGGAACTTGCCTGGGATGTGGGAGATGTAGTTCAATTTCCCCCTCTGCCTGATGTGGAAAAGCATTGGAATTGGCTCTCCCACATGGCAGGAGAATGCCCTAGACTAGGGGCAGGCAAAGTATGGCCCGGGGACTGCATCCGACCCTCCAGACGTTTTAATCTGGCCCTGGAGCTCCTGTCGGGGAGCAGGGTCTGGGGCTTGCCCTGCTCTGGTGCTCTAACCAGGGAGCAGGGTCCGTGGCTTGCCCCATCCTGTGCGGTTCTGGAAGCAGCGGCATGTCCCCTCTCCGGCTCCTATGCATAGGGGCACACTGCTCCTACCCCAAGTTGCAGCCAATGGGAGCTGCAGGGGCTGCACCTGTGGACGGGGCAGCGCACAGAGCTGCCTGGCCGTGCCTCCGGGTAGGAGCTGGATGGGGGACATGCCACTGCTTCTGGGAGCTGCTTGTGGTAAGCACCGCCAGGAGCCTGCACCCCGACCCCCTCCTGTGCCCCAGCCCCCTGCCCCAACCCTAGCCCTGATCCTGCCATCAAACCCCTCGATCCCAGCCCAGAGCACCCTCCTGCCCCCCCAACCCCTCATCCCCAGCCCCATCCCAGAGCCCGCACCCCCAGCTGGAGCCCTCACTCCCTCCCACACCCCCAACCCCCAATTTTGTGAGCATTCATGGCCCGCCATACAATTTCCATACCCAGATGTGGCCCTCAGGCCAAAACGTTTGCCTACCCCTGCGCTAGACACTGGGCTATGGGATATTCTGCCGTGCTGTGGTTCTTCAATCTCTCCTGTCGAAGCTGTTCCATGGTGTATAAATAATTAGAGCAGGGTCTTGAACTTGAGTCTCACAAATCTTGAGTAACAGGCCTAACCACCAGGCTATACAGTCATTCTCACTGCATTTCTCCGGCCCAAGGGCTATTCATTGTCCTCATGAATGACTATGACTTACCACTGTGAATGACGATGGATAGCCCTTGAGCCAGGAAAAGGCAGCATTCCCCTCCCTCCTACCACAGATGCGACAACTGAATTTCCCAGTGCTCCAGAGCAGCGGCTTTTTGTTCATATTTTGCTGTGTGATTTGTTGGTGACATTTGCCCTCTCTTTGTGAAGCTGGGAATGACCGACAATCTCCCCTGCAAAACCACGCGCTTCTCCACATCGAACAAATAATCACTTCCCCGGGAGCTCCAGGCCCAGATGCTTGGATTGGGAGCCTTCCTTCCTGGAATTGTGACAAATGCGCTGTTGGCCAAGGACAAGCCGAGGTGTTATCTGCATATTAGCTTTGCAGAGCAGGGCTGAAATCCTCATCTGAATTCCAGGGTTCTGCAAAGGAATGCGTTAGCTTGCGGCCATCTCTCCCCGCTGGTGGCTCACGCAGGCCCTCTGACCTCAGCCTGCCCTGGGCTGTGTGATGGAGAATTCAAGCTTCTAGTAAAGGTTGTTTCTAGACCCTTTTCCTCAGGGAGATGAAATGAAAGCTGGGCTCCTCTTCCACCCTTCCCCCTGACAGCCCCAGCCCTCTTCACATGCCCTTCTGCATCAAGCAGGTGCGGCCCCAATTCAGCAAATCCCTTAAACGCGTGCCCCATTTCCACCAAATTAAACGGGGCTTAAGCGTGCCCCTAAGTGCTTTGCTGAATTGGGACCTTCGCTCCCAAGAATTGCCTTGCTCACCCTCCCCAATCACGGCACGTTGCAGGCAAACACTTCACAGGCCAGCTCCAAAATGCTCAGCCCAGCTCTGCTCCTTAAATGTTCAGCTGCAGCTGCTCCCATAGATCCTGCGTGACCCTGCAGCGCACAAGGAGTAGAGGGGTCAGGGCAGCTCGGTCCCCAGCCCTGAGCTGGTAGCAGGAAGGAAGGCGCTTGCAGCCCTGTCCCTCCAAACTGGCAGGGGAAGCCCACATTCCACTCCCAGCGAGGAGAGGCTGCCCGCCTCAAGAACCAAGGGCAAGTCATCCCTCAGCTGGCTCCCCAGCCCATCAGTCTGAGCACCCCAGCTGGAAAATGCAGGACCACCTGCCTGACACCACCTCTGCTGCCCAGAGGAACAACTGCAAGAGGCTGGGCTAGGAGGGAAAGGGTAACGGGAGGAGGGGCAGGGCAAGAGGTTCCTCCCCAGGAATGGGATTGCCTGCATCGGGGACTGAGGGACCCCATGTTAAAGCTTGGGCAGCATGCTATGCATCCCTCCCCCTCACGCCCTGTTTGGGCATCTAGCGCTCATGAAAGTAGGGGCCCAATAGCAGCACCTACCACCATGGTCCCTGTACACACAAGCACTGTGTGGCCAGAAGATTCAGGTCAACAGAGCCTTGTTGGGTTCAGAGGCTGCTCCGCCCCACCCTGGTCGTAGGCTTTGTAATAATAATAAATAATAATAATAATTAACAGAAGAAATAATCAAACCCACTTAGTGTGCTATCTCTCCTTCTCCCTCTCAGTCCCACCTCCCCCTACCCCCCAGGGTCTCCTAGAATCCCTGGCATCTGGAGCCCCACCGAGAAGCGTTTTGCATTTCAGGCCCTTGTGCTATTTCTTAACAGTGCTGCTTAACCGGATGAAGGAAAGGGGCTGTCTTGGTCGATGTTAGCAATTAAAAACGTAATGATCAGTGTTCTCAGAGACTTGCCTGCCCGGTGGGGGTGGCATGGGAGGGTGTCTTTGTGGACCTGGCTCTGCACCATGGCTTGGCGCTGTCATGCCCAAGAGATCACTGTGTGCAATGCTGCAGACATGGTCAGTGCAATATATCACTGTGGGCTACCGCCTCTCCCAAGACGAATAATAGCACAAACCTCCCTGAATCACAGCAACTGGGATCATTTCTTCTGTTTGATCCATTTGTCAGTTGTTTCATCTTTGGTCTACTCTAGCTCATGGAAATTCAAATGTCTATCATACCCTTAGCGACAGGGATTTAGGTGTTACCAACCAGGTAACACATAATTATCATGTCACCAGAAAGTTCTCATGGCAAGATGACTCCCGGGTGAGTTTGGGTGGCCCACTCTCTAGAATCTCAAAATGGATCTTTCTTCTATTACATCGTTGCACATTCTCTTGTCATCCTGAAATGATTGGCTCTGTCAGTTAACTCATGGTCTGTTTCCATGGCACCCATCCTAACACGACTGGGAAATGTTCAGATGTTTATGGGCCTGAGGCTGTCATCACTTCACACTGGTTTTACACCAGAGTCACTGAAGTGATGTTAGAGGAGTTACACCTGACTTTCTCTGATGTGAGCACAGATCCAGCTCCGGGGTCCAATACTCAGATGTAGGATGCATCAGCTGTTCATTTGAATTTGGCTATTCCTGTTGCCTGGGTTATGAGAATTGTCAGAAACAATTATCCCTTTGTGTGATGTATTTATTTGTGTGTTACTGTGTCTTTATTTTTTAGGATTAAAGTAGAGACCCAATAGGTCTTTCCTATCATTCGATTCTTTGCCCCTTCCAAGACAGACCATAGTCCCCAAGAGAAGATGCTTCAGTTGCTAGACTGATACTGGACCGGATCTTTGTCAAAAAGCCAAGACTCAATCAACTTTCGTCCATTTTTTACTGATTTAAGTTAAATCAAAATAGAGCACTCTGAATCCAAGACAAGTGGCCACACAGAGACTTGCACTTAAACAACTACAGCTGGGAATTGTCACAGAGTTCATTATTTCAGTTCCAGTTGGTGTGTGGACAAGCCCAGAGCATGACTGCCATCTTCGTTTCTGAGGGTTTGTGCTAAATAGTTATTGTGTCCTTGGAGGGAACTTGATGCTGGTAATTGCACTGAAAACAAACCAATCGACCAAACCCTTCCGCTTGAAAGCAAGATGTTTCGATTTTAAAATGTTGTTAGCAAGAACTAGGGTGACCAGACAACACGTGTAAAAAAATCGGGATGGGGAGTAATAGGTGCCTATACAAGAAAAAGCCCCCAAATCAGGACTGTCCCTATAAAATCAGGACATCTGATCACCCTAGTAAGAATGAATGTCCCATCTTACTAACTCATATAACTCGTCTCCCTGTTGTCATCTGTTTCAAATTAGAACTGGATAATACCCAGGGAGCTAAGAGGAGAACTTAGAGCTGTTTCTACTCATTCCAAGTATGAACTGAATGCACTGTACAAATGAATTCCAAAATGCTAAGGAAATCACAGAGATTTCAGTTCCTGTCTGTGGAAAACAATTTCTAAAAGCACAGTGAGGTTTAACTTTAGAAAGCACAGTAGATCAACTGGTGGGGTTTTAGCTCTCTCTGTCTCTGTCTCTCTCTAAAGCAGGACAACTCAGCTCACTGACACACAAACCTTATTGACCCAGCGTTAAGGGTGCCAGGTGGTATTTTGTGAACACAGAGTTCAGCAAAACTCAAACCTCTGAAAATGAAGAGTTAGGCACATGCCAATACAACCTTAACTCTGCCCCCTGGAGCTGGCAACAACCACTGGGAATTATCTGCCTCTCCTCCAACTGTATTTGGTGTAGTTGTATTCAGGACCAGATTAGAGAGAGAATTTGGGGCCCTCTGCATTATGGAAATTCCACCCCCCCATCTTCCATAAGGGATGTGAGAAATTGAACCCCTCCCAGAAGTCCCCCTATTCTTATGGGGTTTGGATGGCCGTGGCCATATAGGAGAGCACCAAAAAGAGGCCCAGCTGTCTCAGGCTCCAAACCTGAGCCGCACTGCAACTCTGTGTGCAAGGTCACAATGCCCCACACTGAATTTTGACCTGCCGGCCCCCCCATCATGATTCATTGATTCACAATGGGAGGGGGAAGAGGGTGTCAGCTGGACCAAATAGGGTTGCCTCCTTTAGAGACAGAAAAACTGGTCCCCACCCCCATACCAGCCTGACCCTTCTCTTCTCCCCCCCAGTATCCCCACCAGCACCAGCAGCCTGGCCCAGGAGCCACTACACCCACCCCCTCCCAGGAGCCTTATCCCAGGGAGTCCCCTTACTGGCCTTTCCCAGGAGCCCCTGCCTTCCCTACCCTGGTTCCCTCTCCTTCCCCCTCCCTGCTGGTGGGGCTCAGAACCATCCTGCTTTCCAGCACAGAGAGGAGCAGGAGCCTTTATCGCTGCTTCGGCACCGAGGACCCGGCAGGTAGAGCGGGACCCGGTGCTGCTCTGGCAGTGCTCCCAGCAACCTTGTGACCTGTGTGCTGTAATGAAGCAGCCATGGGCACGCAGCAATGGCTGCTGGCTGCCACGTACTGGGTTTTCCACTTGTAATGGATCCCCAGTGCATTGCCGCCAACAATACAAGAGAAAAAACTGCCAGGCCAGTGAAAAACTGCTCAGGTGGCAACAATAGGCCCCCAAGCGGAAACTGGGGGCCCTATGCAATCTCACAGGGTGCACATTGGTTAACCCAGGGCTGCCTGGAAGGGTGGCGGGATCAGATGGAGCAACTTGGCAGAGCTGTGATTGTCATACGAGGAGATGTGGGAGAGCCCTACCCCGACGGGGTGGGGTCTCAGCCCGCTCCTGTCCCCTGCCTCCCCAGTTTGTGGGATTGAAGGCCAGAGGTGCATGTGTATCAAGAGATGCGGTATGCTTTGTCGCAGTGCTGAGTTCTGTGGGCTGTCAGCAGCAGGTCACAGGGGTGGTCGGAACATGGGGCCAGGCAGCAGCAAGGTGTGTGGGTTTCCTGACGGGCTAAAGGTGTCAAATGGCACCCCAGGTGTAACAGGTTGTAAAATCTAGCAGGTGCAGCACTGTTCCTGTGGAGTAGGAGTGTTTGAGCATAGGGCAGCCTGCAGTGCAGCTCCCCTAAACACAGGCTGGGCTTTAGCGAAGAGATGGCATTAGCTAGTGTGCCTAATCCCAGGGTGCCCGGCACTATCTGCAAGGCAGAGTCTGAGTGTCGCAGGGCATCGTGCAAAGAGGACAGAGCTAGTGATGCCTTAGTATGCACCTTCACTCTGTATTTCCCGGCTCTGAGAGCTGTGAGTTTTGCTGAATCTCATGCTCTGGAAGGGCACAGGATACCCCTGGGCAGCCTCAACTCGGTGCTAATGTCAAGGTTCCTTTCCCACTCTGAATTCTACGGTACAGATGTGGGGACCCACATGAAAGATCCCCCCCCAGCTTACTCTTACCAGCTTAGGTTAAAAACTTCCCCAAGGCACAAACTTTGCCTTGTCCTTGAACAGTATGCTGCCGCCACCACCAAGCAATTTAAACAAAGAACAGGGAAAGAGACCACTTGGAGATATCTTGCCCCAAAATATCCCCCCAAACCCTACACCCCCTTTCCTGGAGAAGGCTTGATAATAATAGCCTCACCAATTGGTATAGGTGAGCACAGACCTAGAGCCTTGGACCTTAAGAACAATGAAAAATCAATCAGGTTCTTAAAAGAAGAATTTTATTTAAAGAAAAAGGTAAAAGAATCACCTCTGTAAAATCAGGATGGTAAATACTTTACAGGGTAATCAGATTCAAAACATAGAGAATCCCTCTAGGCAAAACCTTAAGTCACAAAAAGACACAAAAACAAGAATATACATTCCCTCCAGGACAACAAATTTTACAAGCCATTAAACAAAAGAAAATTGAATGCATTTTCTAGCTAGATTACTTACTAACTTTACAGGAGTTGGAAGGCTTGCATCCTTGATCTGTTCCCAGCAAAGGTATCATACAGACAGACAAAACCCTTTGCCTCCCCCCATCCAGATTTGAAAGAATCTTGTCCCCTCATTGGCTATTTTGGGTCAGGTGCCAGCAGCATTACCTTAGCTTCTTAACCTTTTACAGGTGAAAGCATTTTGCCTCTGGCCAGTAAGGATTTTATAGCACTCTATACAGAAAGGTGGTTGCCCTTCCCTTTATATTTATGACAGCTAACAACGTGGGGGGTTGCTTATGAATAGTACACCTGCAAGGGGCTATGTGACAGAGAGCTAGTTCTAACAACCTGGTCACTGAAGTTACTGCTGCTTGCAGAGAAGGTTGCAGGCTTAATTGGAGCCAACCAACCAGTTTCTAATGGGGATTACTGACCCCTGAGAGGTTTCATAGTAGCAGCCGTGTTAGTTTGTATTCGCAAAAAGAAAGGGAGTACTTGCGGCACCTTAGAGACTAACAAATTTATTAGAGCATAAGCTTTCGTGAGCTACAGCTCACTTCATCAGATGCATTTTTGAAGCATCCGATGAAGTGAGTTGTAGCTCACGAAAGCTTATGCTCTAATAAATTTGTTAGTCTCTAAGGTGCCACAAGTACTCCTTTTCTTTTTGACCCCTGAGAGTAATTGCTGGGCTAAGGAGACAATTGGTTCAGTACTTGGGAGGACATATCCCTGGCAGGAATAGGCAGCAGGTGAAGCTCAGAGGGTGAGCTGGTGGAGGAAAGAAACTGTGTGAAAGGTGCTATCTGCTGCATGCCTGTGTTGTGGCTTGCTCTGTTTGGGAAACAGGGTTGGAGGTATGTGTGGTGGAAAAGAAACAGAGTGTGTGTTTGTGGCTGAGAGACCAGAAGGCTAGACAGTGCTGCTCACTGGGTAGCTGAAGAGGTCCCCTGTGACAGTCTACTTAAAATAGTGGGTTTTATAGTTTCTAGGAATAGAGCAATATCCCTTTAAGTAGTTTGTGAGTCCTCTAGTGGTGCTCATGTGTTCTGTTGTAGAAGCCATGTAGAAATCAGCCAGAACAGCAGAGTGTACATAGGTAGGTGGTGGCTGAGTGTATTTCACAAACATGGTTATTGGTTCCCCATTGTGCCTGTGGATAGTCTTTGTTGTGTAAAGAGCAAAAGACACAACAGTTCTCCCCTATCTATGTGGGGGTCCTATTATTCCTCCTGTCCCTCTAGCTTGGACTTGCCTCCACTTCCCAATATGGGGTGCTCATTTACCTTAGAGAACCCAGGCTCCAATTCAGGAAAACAATTAAACCTGTTCCCAAGTTTCAATGACTTCAGTAAAAAGAAAAGGAGTACTTGCGGCACCTTAGAGACTAACAAATTTATTTGAGCATAAGCTTCCGTGAGCTACAGCTCACTTCATCGGGACTTAAACATGTGGTTAACTCAGCACATGCCTAAGTGCTGTCTTGAACAGGGATCATTGCCTGCACTGGAGCCTTAAGCTGTCACTGTAACCCAAGTGCATTTGTTCCAAAGTGACCTCAACTGCAAGTTACTTGTTGAGGGTTCTCTGTTTCCTAAGTTTAGCTCTAGAGAGAGCAAAACAGGTGACCCTGGCGAGTAACACAAGAGGCCAGCAAAGTGGGGGTTTAACCAGAACTCTCAGCTGTATTGTCTGAAGAATGCTTTTTCCTTTGAAGTTGAGTTGGCAGCAGTACTAGTAACTGCTGGAAGTTCTTGTTCATCTGGTGCAGGTTACTAGCCAGAGAACTGCTGTTTGAGATACTGCTCTAGCTCATTATGGAGCCTGCGTCCAGGGGATACAATCTTTTCTTGTATCTTCTTCACATCCCAGCCAGGAAGGATTTTGCCTTATTTTGTTTTCCACAATTCCAGCAAAAGTCCCAGCAGTGTGTGTGGCTCTGACTCAGAGGTGGGCAAACTATGGCCCACGGGCCATGTCTGGCCTGTCGGACCTTTTAATCCAGCCCTTGACCTCCCGCTGGGAAGCATAGTCAGGAGCTTTCCACATGGATCCCAGAGACAGCGGCATGTCCCCCCTCTGGCTCCTACACGTAGGGGCAGCCAAGGGGCTCCACATGCTGCCCCTGCCCCGGGCACTGCCCCCCACATCTCCCATTGGCCAGGAACCATGGCCAATGGGACCTGCAGGAGTGGTGCCTGTGGACAGGGCAGCATGCGGAGCCACCTGGCCGCACCTCCGCATAGGAGCCGGAGGAGGGACATGCTGCTGCTTCCGGGAGCTGCTTGAGGTAAGTGCCACCTGGAGCCTGCATCCATGATTCCCATTCCACCCCACCCCGCACTCCAACCCTTTGCCCCAGCCCTGATCCCCCTCCTGCCCTCTGAAACCTTTGGTCCCAGTCCAGAGCACCCTCCTGCATCCCAAACCCCTCATCCCCAGCCCCACCCCAGAGCCCACACCTCCAGGCCGGACCCCTTGCCCTCACCCCTCCACCCCTACATCCCAACCCCCTTCCCCAGTCTGGAGCTCCCTCCCACACCCTGAACTCCTCATTTCTGCTCCACCCCAGAGCCCACACCCCCAGTCAGAGCCCTCACCCCCTCCCACACCCCAATTATGTGAGCGTTCATGGCCTGCCATACAATTTCTATACCCAGATGTGGCCCTCAGGGCAAAAAGTTTGCTCACCCCTGCTCTGACTCAATGGCCAAAGGCACTCCCTGATAGGCCAGCGGCTGGGAGCCATGAGAATGCACATGTGGTTTAAAAGTTCTTTCTCTTGTATATCAGAACACCCAGTAAATGCTTTAATTTGGGAACTTTGGGCTAAGTAGGGTGGGAAACCCCATGAGGTTCTTAGGTTTTTCCCATAAGTTTGCAGGAGGAGGACTGGGCATTCTCTTTGTGGCTGGGGGGAAAAAAGACTTAAAAATGGCCTTCAGTGTGTTTCAATTGATGTGTTGGGTGTGTTTTGCTCTCATATATAATGTTTTTTCCATGAAGAACTACTACTTCTATCAGAGTCAAGGTGGGTGAGGTAACGTCTTTTATTGGACCAACTTCTGTTGGAAAGTGCAAGCTTTTGAGCTAAACAGAGCTCTTCAGACCTGGGGGTTATTTCAGCACTGTTGGTCACAAAAAAGAAAATGTGACTTCATGTCAAGTTGTTCATTATTTCCTATTCAAGGAGAAAGTCTCTCTCAATCTCCTGCCTCGGATAGCGCTAAACCTTTGGGCATGGAAAGAACATTAAGTGGCCAGATTCTCCCTTCATCTTCCCCAAACTGATCTCGGTAGAAGACATGTGTGGGCTCAGTGTCTCTGAAAATCAGGCCTATTAGGGCTTGCCTACATGGGGAGTTGTTCCTGACTAACTCTATGGGCTGGTCTTCACTATGGGGAGATCAACGCTGCTGCAATCAATGCAGCAGGTGTTGATTTAGCAGCTCTAGTGAAGACCTGCTAAATTGACCACAGCACACTCTTCGGTCAAGCCCGGTACTTCAGGGGAACAAGAAAAGGAAGGGAAGTTGACCGGAGGGTGTCTCCTGTTGACTCAGCACAGTGAAGACACTGGGGTAAGTTGACCTAAGCTACGTCGACTCCAGCTACGTTATTCACATAGCTGGGGTAGTGTAACTTAGGTCAACTTACCCCCGTAGTGAAGACGAGCCCTATGTGTTGGCACTCTTAGCTACATTTATTCTGGAATAAATCAGGAATAGTTAATCTGCTTTAAATTCACACCCTACCTTATTCCAGATTCACTTTCCGTGTAGACATGCTCTTGTTTAGATGCCCAAATATGGATTTGGGTGCCTGACTTTAGGCACTCCCATTTGAAACTGTTGGGTTGTAAAGGGATTCAGGAACGAGGGAGATGGTGATGCCCAGGCCCCCTGTTCCTCTTGAGCTCCACAAGCAGGAAGTTGGGGATTCCATTCCCCCTGCCCCTTGCTCTAGTGGTGTTATCTGGGCTTGGACAAAACACCTCCAAAGGCCCCAGACCAGGGGATTGTTTCACACCCTGATTACTGCAGCTGTCCCTTGCTTTGGCAAACAGTCTCCTGAGCCTGGCCATGGAGCCTACTGTACGTGGCTGATTCCAGCTTTTCTGCATTGCACATGCATCGGCTGAGCAGGCAACACTTAGCGATCTGTATTCCTCATTCTACTGCTGCTCTTGGGCACCTCCCAAAGCCATGTTATGTTTATCTGCAAAGTGTAGCAACATTGTCCCTTTGTTTTCTGTGCCAGTCTGGATGGATGGCCTCCCTGGGAGTATGGGAATCTGAACTGGCAAATAGTGAATGACTGGCATTAATCGCTAGCTGTCTTATGTGCTGAGCTGTTGGCATATCAATTAGCTGTCAATCTATTTTCCTGCCAAATCGCTGTCGAAATCCTCTGTGGTATTGAATGCTGGGTCTCTTAAATGCAATATCACAAAACTCACCCATTCAGAATTGTGCAATTGCTTGAACCCCAGAAAAAGAGCGACCCTAGTCTACCTAAAGATTGAGCATATAAGCGTGGCAGCATCTGCATGCCACTTACTCACAGAAGTGTCATTTTCCCTTACAGAATTGTGCATAAATTGCACACACAGAAGCAGCACGTCTGGATGTTTGTATTTATAGAATTTTTTTCCCTGGGACTAATTGGATCATAACAATTCTTGGAAGTCCTTTTGTGATGTGCCACATCAATTTGGGCAGGGACGGTCCAGCTGAATTTATACCTTAGCACATTCAGCAGTCGGAGTTCAGGACACCTAAAGGAAAAGCTTTTTTTAACTCTGAGACATTCACTCCAGTGCCAGGGTTGCTATGCAAAGCTCTCCAGCACCATTTCAAAAACAGCTTCTGCCATGCCTGCCTGTTCCGATCACCATGTCTCCACTTTCTTGAGATCCTGTATATCCACAGTGACTTTGAGGCCTGACAACTTCTCCTCCTTATACCATCATCGGGGGTTGGGTCATCGTGCAAGCATGCACCATCTTCATCTGTCTAAGGTAGCACTAAAGTCCACTTGCTCATCTTCTTTGATGCAATCCACCCAGTGCTTCCTTGGCTTTACTTGGAGTCTCTTTCCATCCTCCCCTTTCATGCTGTCTTCACCAGGTTCTCTTAATTCATTCTCTCTATGTGACTGAACCAGCAAAGTCATGCTTCCTGGATTTGTCAGCTACAATGGACTTTGACTTCCGTCTTAATGCTTTCATTTTGGCATTCTGTCCCTTCATGTAACTCTTCTTATTGCACAAAGACATCTCATCTCGTTGGCATTGAACCTGCTGTCTCTTTACTGCCCATGTTTCTGCACCTTTGTGCACTGTGGGGCATGCTCTTGTTCTGTGCAGTTGGGTTTTTAGTCTCGGTGGCAAAGTCTTGTCATTCACAACACCTGAAACGTTGTCCCACACATCTTCCAGCACTCCCAGTCTGCATTGTATCTCGCATTCAAGCTCGCTGTCTCTCATAACCCAACCCCCCCCAGGTATTTGGATTTGGCAGTCCTGTTTAATCCGCATTAATCTCTGTCTAGTTTCCCTGTGGCACTTCTACTAACCCACACAACCTCAATCTTAATCATGCTCAATTTCATCCCATGCCTACTTAGTTGGTCATACCACTGGTTTACTTTTCCTCCACATCCTCTTTTGAGGATGCCCTTATGGCTTGTCATCTGCATACAGCAGCGTCTCACCTTTCTTCCATTGGGATCTTCCTGCTGCCATAATCCATCAACACCCTAAACAGCAATGGGCTGAGAGCTGACCCCGGAGCAGTTTGATTTTTTCCCTTCAAAGGGGTTTGTCATTTCAAAACATATATTTGGATCACTGTTTTGGGTGACCTGTGTAGTTCATTCACCATAGATAGTAAATCCTCAGACACTCCATATTTCCTCAGCACTGGTGTGAACATCTTTCTGTCTGCTTATCAGATGTCTCTTCTAGTCTGTAAAAGCCCAGAAGCTTTTGTGTTGGTACTCTCTGCTTCTCTATCCCTTGCTGAATTACAAACATGGTATCAGTGGAAACTTCTCATCCTTTTCTAAAGCAGAACTGTTCTTGTTTGAGGAGTGGTTCCACAATTCTCCTAATCCCAGCATCCAAGATATGTTCCAGCATCTTCATTCCATGCAGCAATAGCTTTATCCCTCTAATTTCCACAATTCTGGATCCTTCCCTTATTACTTATTGGTGCAAGTCTATCCTGATCCCAGTCTTCTCTCACCATAGGGCTTTAACCACTCTGCTTTTGCCTCTGGCTCACAGGACTTTCACAGGTCCACCATCACTTCATCAAGTCCTGCTGCTTTACCGTTCATCATTTCCTGGACTGCATTTATCCTCACCACCTTCTCTGTTATGTTTGCCTTAAGCACCATGTTAGGATCACAAGTTGGCAGCTCCATCGTAAAGAGGTTTGCCTCACTTAAGAGACTCAAAGTGGTGTTTCCACCTCTCCTTCACTTGTTCAGGTGTTATTAACAGTTTCCCCTGGTCATCCATTACCAATGGTGTTGCAATAATATCCTCCTTCCCTTTCATGTGTGTAATGCTATAGATAATCTGGAGAGCCAGGTATGGGAGGCTTACAAACTAGGCACATTGGTTGTCTAGGGCATTCTATTTGGCCTTCTTCACTGCCCAGTTGGCCGCTCGCTTTCTCTTTATGCTCAACAGATTAATTTCTGTTTTAGCATGTTTTGGATTGCTACCTGCCCTGCCGGTCCACCACCACTTCTCTCTTTCCCTCAGTGTTTTCCCCTTCTGCATTGTACACAATCCTCCTCTCCTGCCACAAGCACATTCTTTTGAGGTGATTCCAACTCTTGTAGGCCGAAAACATGTTTGTTTCCAGATGCTCCTCCTGTACTGCTGGCACAAAGTTCTCTGCCACCCTTCCGCTTAATTGCCTGTAGTTTAATCTGGTTTCTTTTGAGCTTAATTCCCTCCTTTTACAATGCTCAACCACGTTGATGCTGCAGCTCTGTCTTACTAGATATCGCTTCGCAGTCCATAATTCAAGTCCACTCAGACTTCCTTACCAACATCATATCAATCTGGCTTTTGTTTCCACTACAGATGGGTGAGTCACTTTGTCGCACACTCTTTTGGAACCACGTATTGACTATCCTCCATTGAATGGCAATACACATGGCTAGTAGCCCTTTCCCTTCCTCATTCAGAGTCCCTAGGCTGAAACTTCCTAAGCACACTTCATATCCCTTTTGGTTTTTGCCTGTGTGCACATTCGTATCACTCAGCACCAACAGCTCCTCTGGCACTGCTGTGCCCATGTATCTTAGCAGAAACTCTTCTCTTCGTGGCATCCTTACTGAGGTGCATAGATGCCTTGCCGAGGTGATATCAGACAGAGCATGCTCTTTAACGTACTCCTACAGCTGTCGTCTGTCACTTGCTACCAAACTTCAATCACCATCTTCCTTGGCTTTCATCTTACTACCCCTGGACTCCATTGCCCACATAGTTTACAATCTAAGCCTAGCTCCTTCACTGTATTCCCCATCTATTGTGGTTCCTGTAGGCACAGAACATCAATACCCCTCCTTACCATCATCTTGGCTTCTTCCACACCTTTACCAGTCGAGCTGGATACTTTGTGTTGCTACTCTTACGATATGGGACTTTTTTGGCTGTGCAGGTCACTGCATTTATCTGACTATTCACTCTAACCATTAGTCCCACAATGCTCTAGAGGACTGATCAGATGCTGGTCACCAGAAATCCTACTGGCTGGGGCTGCTAGGCTTGAGGTGAGCTGATTTCTAGCATCGGGCTCAGAGCCCCTCCCATTGTTGTGAGGCCTGACAACATCGGCTTAAATTTGAGGGCTGGAGTGTTAGTGGTTTTCCTCTTATCTGCTTCCTCTCCTCAGTAAGATGGTCACCATCTGTAGGAAATACCAGCTGGCAATAAAATGCATAGAACTGGTTTCTTTGCTTATGTAAACCGGTGTAGCTCCATTGAAGTCAGTGTAGATCCACTGACTTCAACCACCTGAGATTCCAAACCTTAATTGCCCGATGTATTTCCTAGCTCATTCATGGTGAGAAGGGAATTTTACCTTTCCAACTCCTTGGCTGAGTGAAATGGGAGCAGAATTTTTGTAAACTTTAAATGTTGCTAAATTTAAACTTTCAGTAAAAGTCTGACAACTCTTGAGTCCAAAGGTGAGATCCAGTACCCCAACAAACACTTCTGTGACAGAGGAGAGTACAAAGACCTCAACCTGCTCCAGGGTGGATTAAAAACAGCTCGATAACATCCGGCTTCTGTCTGTATACAGACAGAATAAAATCACCCTGTTGACTGGAGAAATTGTGCTCTGGGTTCCTACCCACTGCCGCCCTCTCCTGGCTTCACTGCTCTGCAGCATCTTGTCCAAACAACAGCTTTTGTTCTTGCCTACTCCAGCACTGTTATGCCACATGCTTTTGCATGCCTCTCTCCTCAGCACACTCTCGGTAATCCTCATTCAAAGGCCACACATGGATAGCACCATTAGCAAGTATTCGAACTGTGCAGGGGGATTCCAGGAATGCTGAACGGAGCTGAACAATGCTGATTTTTTTTTAATGGTGATCCCTGCATTTTGCTTGGGAAAAACCCCTCCCTCTTGCTAGAACAAAGATTGTATAGCTACTACCTTGGTCTGTTAAATTCTGTCACCCACTTCTATATAGAGACAGGTAAACGGAAGTACTCTTCTGTCTCTGCAGGCTTACAGGCTCCACCCCTCACTAGTGTCTGTTCCCTCCCGATAGGGCCTTAGATAATCTGGGGACCAGGGCCCATGTAAGTACCTAGGTATCTTTGAGAGTTGTGTTATTGCAATCCTAGTGAAAGGTGCAATATGACACGCTGTCTTCACACTGAATGTGAGAGTTTCCAGGACCATGTACCGGGGCAGTGCAAGGTTTCCCAAGTTACCACTCACGTCAAACTAACAGTCTGTGCTCATATGAGGGTAACTTATTCGGTCCATTCAGTCCTGACCCTCTTGGCTAGGCCTGCTATGAAATTGCCAGAAATGGCTGGTGTTTGATGAAATGGGTCCAGACTCAAACATCACCGAGTACGAGTAAAAGGTATAAATCTAAGTGGGAGACAGAGCTATGGCTCCAGTAACAATGATTGGGGGCTTGACTTGTGAGCTGTGCCTGGATGCCAGAAGGACGGAGCAAGAAGCACTGCAGCTAGCCCTGATGGGAATCCTGGATTTGGGTGAGGCGTGGCTGGCTTGTATGATTTAAGAAATGTCTTCCAACTCTAACTTTTGGTTAGTCTATGAATGTCTGGCAGCATGGCCCAATCCACATGTTAAAGGGAAACTTGAAATTCCCCTCCCACCACCCCCTGAGATATGAGCACTCTCCAGTCTCACTGAGGTCAATGGGAGTTGTAGGCTCTCTAAAAATGAGCCATGTTTTCATTGCGTGTCACACGGGAGGAGGTTCTTGTGAACAGTGACCCAGGTCACATTCTTCTCCTCTGAAACTTTCCTGCTTCCCAGCAAGATCTCTGCTACACCTCATGAATACAGTCCTATCACTCGGAAAGGGATCCTGTCTCTTGGAAAAGCACCTGTCGGTAGCTGGAAAACGGTGCTGATGATACAACAATAGTGACTGTTCGGGGCATTGGAGAAAGGAGCAGTAAAAGCAAATGTGAATGGAAGAGCTCAGTAGTTGTAAGGAGTTGTGTGTCTATATACTAAAAACTGTTCTGAACATCTGTGAAGTGTCCCTAGCCTCTGTTTGCCAGAAGCTGGAAATGGGCGACAGGGGATGGATCACTTGATGATGACCTGTTCTGTTCATTCCCTCTGGGGCACCTGGCACCCTCTGGGGCACCTGGCATTGGCCACCGTCGGAAGACGGGATACTGGGATAGAGGGACCTTTGGTCAGACCCAGTACGGCCGTTCTTATGTGATGTAGAATTCTACCAAAATTCAGCTCCGTGTTTGTAGTGATCCCTAAACCAAAAGCATGAAGGGTCTAGTCCTGTAAGGTTCTCCACGCCACTGCCATCCGTAGGAATGGTGGTGGCTTGCCATATCATAGAAGCAGTGTTTTGGGGATGGGGGTTAACAAGTCACATTGGATGATGGAAGAAAAGGGCACTGCTCAAGATTCAAGCGGGGGCCTTTGGCCTACTCTGCCTAGTAGGATACAGCTTGCTCTCCCCCGTGTGACTGGTCAGCTCTGACTTCACTGCCCTCAAGTCCCTTTGAGGAGGCAGATGCCCTAATATGGAGCTGGCTGGGTGCTTGGAAGGGGGCCGTGGCTGTGATTGCGTGAGCGGAGGCGGGGGGAGGGAGGCAGCATATTGGAGGGGAAACCTCCTTGTGTCCCCCACCCATGCCCCTGCACCAGGTACAATGCAATAGGACCCTATGAGTTAATCACACGTAACCATTAAAGCTGAGACGTGACTATTGGCAAATCGCCACGCCCCAGCAGCACTGATTCCTCCACCACCCTCTGCCCTATGTATTTGATTTGTCTGTAGGACTTTTCCCTAGCCCTCGTCGCCAGCTCTCCAGTTCTCTCCCCAGTGCAGTGTTAAATGACTCCAGCTGGGCGGCTCCCACCGTTCTCCAGTAGGGCAGGCAGCAGGCTGTTACTCTCGCCTCTGCTCTGGGAATCGAACAAGCTGTTGGGAGGAAGTGTATGAAAGATCCGGTGTCCTCTGGGGCTCGGTGAGCTCATGTGACTGAGCAGCAGCTTGGGGAAGCTGGCCCTGCTCTTGGAGCCAAGGAGCTGTTTGCATCACTGGTCATGAGCTGCTTCCTGCAGTTGTCAATGGATGCCCTGAGGCAGTTGGCACTGGCCTGGGTCAGCTAGGGTATGGGGCTGGATGCAGCAGGTCTGCTCTGCTCTGCTCTTAGCAATTCCCATGTTCCTGTGAACTCCACACATGGCCCTGGGGAGGAACTCTGGGCAGGGAACGGAGGCCTTTAACAGGGTCTTTGCCAGACCCATTCAGCCTACTTGGGTAATAACACTTGTTACAGAAGCAGCCACTTGTTTGCAACCTGAGCCCAGTTCTTAAAAACACAAGTGAGAACATTTTGTCAAACAGCTGAGCCCCATTCAGCTTTGGGAGTACTTGTGAGCCGTTTGCATCGACTCTTAGTTGACTCCCACACAACTCGCCTAAGGAAGTCTGATGATTCCCTTTCTGTTCCCGCAGTGGATAACTGAAATTCTTTCCCAAGCTGAAGGTCAGATAACAAAGCCTTGGCCTGCATGAATTTCCGAATGGCTAAATACTTCAGCTGAAATTTACCAAACGTTCACATTTCCCAGCCAGTTCCCTGATAGAAAACTGAAGCAAACTGAGCCTGGTGCTTCTCTCGTGACAACATTTGTGAATTGGCTTTTGTCTGTTTGTTCAGTTCTAGGGCCTGTCTAGGCTTCCTTACTGGGTGGCTCACCTGGCTACATATTCAGCGCGTGCGCTCTCTTTCTCTGGGGCTCTGGGCACTGCCTTCCCAGTTCCCACCCTCCCAAAAGCCTCCTTTGTCATGGTCTAAAAACAGCCTTGCCCTTTCTCTGCGGACAAGCTGACTTCTAGGGGGATGTGCGCCGTCCTTCAGTGTCCGGGAGCCCTCTAGTGTCCAACTATTAATAGTACAATGGTGCTGGGTTCTTTAATTAACGCACAGAACTCCCTCCAGCTGCTAGACAACACCACGCCGCTCCAGCAGCCCTCCAGTCCAGACACGGCTTACACTGTGCCATAAAATGACACACTCCAGCAGCGCCTGGAGCCTTGCGCCTTTGCACTGTAACTTCTAGATGAAAGAGTAAAATAACATTCTAGCCCTTTCATCAAACCGCGCAACAAGTGTATCCTTCAGTGACACAGTGTGGCTGAGCTCTGCTTCTAGTTGTTGTTGTTGATGTTGTTCATGAGTTGGTGGGAACATACAATTTGTCTGCAGCAGCCATTGAAGCGGAATGGGAATTTGTGCACTTAAATCTGAGAGCATAATTTGGACCTAATTATTGTTCGAAGAATAATTTCTTTTGACGTCGGACAATAAAAACAGGCTCCGAGCACCCCACCAATACGTCTCCAAATACACAGCTTGGGCGGGGTCTCATTTTCCGTAAACAGCAGGGCTTCATATAAAATCCTAATCCCAGAACACAGCTAATGCACCTCAGACACTGTGGTCATGAACACAGTATAAGAACCTACCTGGAGCAGAATAGATGCCTCGGGATCCCTAATTGTCCCTCTAGGGCCTGGTGGAACAAATATGGCCCTGCAGTCCACCTTCAAAGCCAACAGATTTTGGATGTGGGGCAGGAGACTATAAATAGACCATCTCTTCCACCATCAAAAGATGGGTTTTTGTTCCTGTAGGAACATTTCATTTGAACTTTGCTGATGCTTGGCTGGGTAACCAAACACAGGTTAAGGTTTTCAGCAAAAATGTGCTGCCCCAAGCCCTGGCACTCTGGTTTCCAAACTCGGAGTCCGGCCTGCATGAACTGGTGCCATGTAGCTATAGGACCTTGGCTTTAGTTGCTCAGTCACTCACATGTTAATAACCTAGAGCAGTCATAGAGACCATCCTAGGTTCACATCCGTGGACCTCTTAGTAAAAGGAGGGCAAGCCAGACCTAAATCATGCATCAGAAATTCACTGGCATGTATTGAGGAAATAGTTCACCAGTCATCCTAAGAAATATAATAAATCTATTAAATGACTGAGCTATGGGGCTCTATTTCTGAAATCTCTGCTATGCAGTGAACCCTTTGCTGTATAGGCACATTATCTTGCCACCCCCAACCTGAGAGAACTCTCTAAATACACTTCTCCCTCTGTAAAAAGCTGTCTGTTTCATTTCTAAATGAGATTTCCATAGTTCATTCTGAACTATGTGAACTGTGGAACTCCTTGCCAGGGGATGTTGTGAAGGCCAAAAGTATTACTTGGTTCAAAAAATAATTATATAAGTTCATGGAGGACAGGTCACTTAGGGCTATTAGCCAAGATGGTCAGGGATGAAATCCCATGTTCTGGCTGTCCCTAAACCTTTGACTGCTAGAAGCTAGAACTGGACAACAGGGGATGGATCATTTGATAATTTGCCCTGTACTCCGTGGTGCAAGTGGTAATCATTTCTTGCCCGTTCGCTGCATTCATGGGAGGGACACAAAGGGCGGGGGGCATGTGGCCTCCCCATGTGACTCCTCCCTGCCCCCAGCCCAAGGCCTCCCTGCGCTTTGCCCGTCCCCTCTCCATGATCCACATCCATCCCATGTTATCTGGGGGAGGGAGGGCTCTGACTGTCCTCCTCCCATTGCGCCGGAGACTTCTGCTGTACAGACCCCAGGCATGACTCGGGTGATGCAGCTGCATGGAAGGGCTGGGGGTGGTACAGCCACGCTAGAGGAGCTGCTGGCGCGGGGCTGCCCCGCCACGGTTCCTGGGTGATCAGGGATCTCTGGAACTGCAGCGACGAAAGGAGCAGAATGTGGGGCCGCCGGACAGCCCCACGCCAGCAGCTCCTCTGGCACAGCTGTACCACCCCCAGCCCTGTCCTCCGACAGGGTTGCTGTACAGACCCCAGGCATGACTCAGGAGATGCAGCTGCATGGAAGGGCTGGGGTTAGGCTCCTGTGTCTTTCCGGTAAACGGTACCAGCTGTAAATATCTTACTGGTACGGCATACCGGACCGGACTGCCCTACCTGCACCACTGCCTGTTCTTTTCATTCCCTCTGAAGTATCTGGCACCAGCCACTGTCGGAAGATGGGATACTGGACTAGATCAACCACCGGTCTGATCCAGGGCGGCCATTCTTATGTTAATGATCAGGAGACCTAGGGGGGCCATCCCTGTTTGGGTATCTTCCCTACAGGAGAGTGCCGCAACTAGGAGAGTCGCTAGCTAGGAGTAGCTGACTCTCTCCATCCAAGGTCACAGACCAGAGAGCGGGGGAGTCAGACAGATAAAAGAACCAGCAGAAAGGTTTGTAAGCAGCAGTGGCTGTGGGGACCCTGTGTCTGCAGTGGGGATGTCGGAAGAGAACCAGCTCAAACAACTGGCTGTGGGCAGAGTTGGCTGAGTAGCTTTTGGAGAAAAGCTCCTTGAATCCAAGTGGCCAAGCACAACAGAGTGCCTGCATCTGGCATGAGGAGAATGGAGCCATGACTTTACATATATTTCAATGGATCTATTAATGTTCCTCCACCGCTCTCCACACCCTAGTGTTCTAGCCCTGGCTTGCAGCTTAAACTTTAATCACCAACTGTTAATTGATTGTTAATGAGCTTGCTGGTAGGGGGTAGTTTAATGTGCAGTCACTCAGCTCTTCAACAAGTTGTCTGAATTCATCTGGAGCTGCAGCTGCTGAATCTTAACCAGCAACCTCCAAACAGAAGCCTTGTCTAATACTTCCTCTCCCTGCACCTTTTTCATCAGGCTTCAATCTACAGACTCTGGTGGGCAAACAGTTTCCCCCGACACATCGACACATCGGGAGGTGCTTTGCATGAGTGGAGCTGGCGGTTCATAAAACCTCAGACATCAGACCCTACTATGGGAAGCTCGGCTTAAAGATTTTATGTTAAATAGATCAGCTGACACTGGACTGCATGGCTGGCCAGGGTCGGGGTCCCAGGGCGGTGTTGCTAATGGAAAGCACATGCAGTGAATAGTTTCTTTCCCATTAAGAGCCTGATTCCTCCCAGGGACGCGGAGAGAGGAATTTTCTTTGGCATGCTGTGTTTGGGGGGCGAGCACCAGGCTGGCCTCCATCTGGGGCCATGCTGCACAGCTCAGCTCCTTCATGCCCCACATGTGGCTAGCAGCATGTATGAAGACGGGTGTTGAGTAGATTTCCAGATCTTGGAGTGACGGACACTGCAACTAATCCTCACCTTGTGCTAAAAATATGTCTGGAGCTGTGAGGCCCAGATCCTAAATTCAGGGATGCTTTGCCAGCTGTTGTGCACTGGGTGTCATTGTTTCTCCCTGAAATGACTCACTCACCCACCAGTCCTGATGGGAGTCATCTAGGCCTTCTCTAGGACATGGAGACAAAGCCCTGGGGCAGGCAGTGCTGTATCCTCCTCAGTGCTGCAGAAAGCCACATGTCAAGAGAAGGAAGGATGGTTTAGTGGTGAGGGCACTAGCCTGGGACTTGAGACCTGGGTTCCATTGTTCTACCACAGGCTTCCCATGGGACCTTGGGAAAGTCCTTTAGTCTCCACAGGCCTTCGTAAGCTGTATGTATAATGGAAAGTACTTCCTTTCCTCACAGGGGTGCCATGAGACTAAAGCCGGAGGCACTTCGATACTACGGTAATGGATGCTGAAGAAGTGCCTTGGATGGAGAGAGGTCCTCTTCTCTACCCCTCGTTCCATGCTCCGTTTCTTTCTCCTCCCTCTGCTTACACAACTACTAAACTTTGTCACTCCCCTAGAGGCCCTGCTGCTTGAGCCCATTCTGAAGAGCCCAGGAAGGAACAGGAATTGAGACCGGCCTAACTTGCAAAATTCGGACCCAGACTCTCCACAGGCTCCCGGCAGAGGAGAGATTAACAGCTGAGGCTCAGGTTCAACTCATTACTTACCTGTATCCTCCAGAGCAGGCGGCATTAAAGGTGTGTCGGCTGCAGCAGGCTCACCAGATATGCTGGCAAACCAGAGAGGGCCTGGGGAACTCCAGACTGAGTTTTAGTTGCCCACCTCTTCCCTTTCCAATCCCTTGAAATGCCTCCCAAGGACAACCCCGAAGGGTCGATCGTTATCGTTAGAGCTGGCTGACCAATGGAAAACCAGCTATGTGAAGCTGTTCTCATTTTGGCAGATTGGAAGTGGTTTGAATGCTTTCTAAATGATATTTCAACACTTCAGAATTTTAAATTTCCCCCTCCCGCCCTTCTTACCTGGCTTTTTGCCACAAAACGTAATAATTGGAATTACAATATAATTCCAACTATCTAATTCCCTTTGTCCAGAAATCCTAGTTATCCGAATCCGCAGTGTGCCCTCCAGATAGCCCTATGTTAATTAATCACATTTCTGTTTATCCAAATGCCCATTTAGTCATAACTGTTGGGTGCCCCCAGGGTCACTGGGGAAATGGCAGGAGTGTGTTATATATACGAGGGGAGGAGGATGTTCCATCCTTTTTTTTTTTTTTTTTTCTTTTTGCTGTTGTGTGACTTTGCCAAAGTTGGGGAAGTCTTAAGTTAAGGTGGTAAAAGAAATTAAAGGAGGCAAGGGGAGGGAATGCATTTTATTGCATTCAGGGGAGGAAGGGAGGGTCAAACTCAAATTGTTGGAATTTGTGAATTTCCCCCTTGTGAAATTTTAACATTTTTTGCCAAGTTTTTGGTTTTTAACCCCTCCACCCCCCGGTCCAAAAAGCATTTTGAAAGAATAATTTCAAACCTTCCCCTCCCCCACTATTTTCAAAGCTGGCCTATGCACGAGGCACAGTGTCTCAACCCAGGAATTTGATCTATCTTTGAACTACAGGCCATAGTGACCCAATGATCCCATCAGGGAGGGGTCTGTAAGGTGTTACACCCTCTATATGATCAAAAGCTTCCTGCCAGGACACCTCACAGCGTGAGGCATGGCCCCATTCTGTTAGACATTAGCTCCTGGCATAGAATAGAGAAGATTAGGGTTGGAAGAGACCTAGGAGGTCATCTAGTCCAACCCCCTGCTCAAAGCAGGACCAACCCCAACTAAATCTTCCCAGCCAGGGCTTTGTCAAACTGGGCCTCTAAGGATGGAGATTCCACCACCTCCCTAGGGAACCCATTCCAGCACTTCACCACCCTCCTAGTGAAATAGTTTTTCCTAATATCCAACCTAGACCTCCCCCACTGCAATTTGAGACCATTGCTCCTTGTTCAGTCATCTGCCACCACTGAGAACAGCCGAGCTCCATCCTCTTTGGCAACCTCCATGCCACTGATGTGTTGTGGGCAGGGCGGCACCTTGGAACTAGACAAATTTACTTCGCTTCAGATCTGCTATGAAGTGTTTCAGGCCATCTATTTTCTCCCCTGAGTGTGGATTCTGTGAACTCCTGGTACCCCAGATCTTTGTGTTGAGAGGGCTGTGCACACGTTCATGCAGGGTGAGCAAATTCTGTGCTGGTGATATTTAAAATTGAATTAAAGAGCGAGCCTAGAAGAGAAAAAATACACACCAGCTACCCCCCCCCACACACACACAAACAGGCTATCCCCCTCCCCTCCCCTCCTACCCCCACAACCGCTGCATTCAATCAGTCTACAAATGCTGGAGCTATCAGACTGCTGCTCAAAAAAAAAAAAAGATGAGGCACTGCCATCACGTGGCACTTTTGAGGTATAACTCCTCAATAACATTGCTGATAAGCTGGGCGGGGAGAGGGAATTGGTGCTTTGGCTCAAGTTTTGTCCTGTGCAGCTCAGCTGAGTTTGATGGGGATGCAGGGTATAATTCTGGGTTGAATCTGGCCCTTAGAATTTTTGAAGCAAATTCTATTTCCAAAGCTTTGTACAAATGAAAGCCAGTGATCTGAACGAGCTCTTCTCTGCTATCTATTGAACTAGGGGGAAAGGACCTCAACAACAGAGCAGATTTGCATAGTACTTTGCCTAGGTGATCAGCAGACAGACCAGCTTTGCCAAAGTAATTGTTTTGGGCTGGTTTTTGGGGTTAAAATTCATTCATTTCAAGTCTCAGATGCAGGGGTAATGAAATCTTATCCTTCTTGTATAACTAAAGGGCAGCAGAACTGCCCTTAATACACCCTCCGGGGTGGGGGGTCTCCTATCTATAACCTCACTTGCTAAGCCAAATCCATGTGAAAGTCAGAGGGGAGGGCAGGTGTTCCTATAGGGTGGCGTGGGTTCTGTTTAAAGGGTCTTAGGTGCCATTTGACTCCAGTGTTTAAAGACAGAACTGATTAGACTGATGTGAGGGTTCTTGTTTTTCCCCAGTGATCGCTAGAGCTGAAATCACTGAGTTGGTCTAGGGCAGCGCTGAGCCTTGGGCCTAGTGTGGGGACAGGCTTGCAGTGAAAGAGACCGCAGGTGGTAGCAGCCGTGCAGTTCCCCACTACCCAGGTCTGCCTCCCCTCTCCAGTCCATCTCCTTCCTTCCTTCAATAAGCATTGACCGTACCCGACTGTCCCACCCATGCAGTCGGCAAGTCTTCCCCACTACTAGGGACTGGGCTAGGTGGTGGACCCTTGGAACACTGCATTGCAGCTAAAGACAGCAGCATCACTGGTGAGCAGAGGCTGAGACATCACTTCCCCTTCGTCCCCGTGCCCTTGGGTGGGCTGGGAGGTGAACCCACGTGAACACATCCCTGGACTCCAAGACTTTTCTGGCATCAGACAACAAACCATGAGTGGGGTACAGCAGAGAAAGTGGGGAGGCAAGGGGAGTGATGTTAAAGGGCCATTGATCCATTGGATTTTCACACTGAAAGGTGGGAAACTGAGGCAAACGGCTGCTGCCCAAGATATTGTGGGATGGATGTTTACTCATTGTTGGCACAATTTTGAATCATGGTGGGTGTTTTCGCAAATTAATGCTGTTTCCTCTTCTCTCACTAAAGTTTTCTTTTTGTTATACACTCAGTGCTTGCAGGTGGGGAAGCACTGCCTCTGAAAGGTCCTGGGTGGTGGTTAGTTTTCCCAGGTTTCTGGGTGGGGTTTAAGCTGGTTCTGTTTCTTAATGTTAAGAGGAACACCTAAATATTGAGCCCAGCCCTTGATGCTGCTACACCACTTGGCAGAAGGGTTCCAGAAATATTAACACACAAATACATAACTAAATATGTAACACAGGTTTTTAAAGAGTAGCTTCTGAAGTCAGATGAATTTTTGAGAGGCAGGTAAATTAAGGATGGATTTGCCAGTTTCACAGAACATCAGATAGGAAATGGCACCTGCTGGTTACAGCAGGAGCAACAGAGATCTAATTTTGTAACGTCTGTTCCTGGCTTTGCCATTGACTTACTAGGCAATGCTTCTTGGTGTCTCAGTTTATCCAAGTGTGTAATGAAAAATACTTCCCTCACAGTGGTGCTGTGAGCTTGCTGGAGTGCAGTGCAAGTGATTTTGAATATTGTTAGATTGGTAGGTAGATGAAGTTGGCGAACAAATCCTTTGCTGATCCAGAGCAGAGGTTAAGCCAGAGATTTGATTCCAGCCAAGCGGAGGGCCGCCTGAGAAGTAGACAGTATGTCAGTGCAACTGATGTGGTTAAAAACACGGAATTGAAAAGCCCAGATGCATGGTAATGGAGAAAACAGAATTCTCTGGGAGGAAAAATAAATGGTTTGGAGATGCTGCAGCCAAACAGTGCACGCTTAATTGAGATAGAAATACAGTGTGCCATCCAGCAATGTAACTGGAAACTACCAAATCCCATCAAACGGGCTTCCCCTTAGCATAGGAGCAAGCGCTGCATTGTAAGAACTGTTTTATCCAGTCTGTCTGTGCATTGTCACACTGTAGATTTTGCTCCAGTTCTACCTCTTTGCATCAAGGTAGCACTACCCTTGGGCTTATGGTACCAATGCAGTTGCCCCTTGCAGAGAGTTGATGGACATCAGTTATTTGATGACTTCCATGTCCTACTGCCAAACAGCTGGTGGCAAGAGACACCGGCCAATGGACAGTCTGGCTTCTGTGTCCTGCACACACTATGCACTGCTCAGCCTTTGTTCCTTTCCCATTCATCTGAAGCTGGAGCCACCAGCTAGCAAGGGACCATCCCAGAGAGTTTCTCACTCAACACCTCCCCTCCCTGCTCCTGCCTGGCAGCGTTTATAGAACCCAGCAGGAGAGCTGGGCCAAATTGCTTGATGAACACTTTTTTTTGTGGCCAAAAAATGCAGATTCAGGTCAACGGAAACATTTCATGGATTTGTGTGGACTTCAGCAAATTGTTTCAGTTGAAATGTTTTGTTTTGACTTTCTCAGAACAAAATATTCTGGCTTCAAAATTATCTTTAATAATTTTTTTTTTTTTTGTAAAAAAGCTCTCAATTGAAATGAAAGCTTCAGTTTCAGGTCAAATGAAAGACTTGACTGGGCCCAAATTACCAGTGAACCAAAACCTGCACTACTCGCTGGTCCCTCCTCAGTACCCATGGTGCTGACATTAGACTGGTAGTTTCCGGAGGGTGGGTGAGGCAGTCACAGGTGCAGAAGGAGGTGTAAATCTCACTTCACGTTGCGCACTGCACCATGGGGACCACTCAGATTCCTTCATGCCTCTCTTGTCAGCTGATCCAGGAAGCCGTCTGGTGCTGCATTCACTTGTAGCCCCCCCCTTCCCCTTCCCATGCAGTCAGAAGTCGGATCTTCCAGGATAAAACTACAAGTGCTAAGAGAAGGTGAGTAACCATGATGTCCGTGAGCCTCTCCGCAGAACTTCTGAGGTCTGCCATACTCCTCCGGAGAAGCTCATGGCTCTTCATGAGGTCTACTCCCCCTCTCCAGTCCATCTCCTTCCTTCCCTTCAATAAGCATTTAAAGTACCTGACTGTCCCGCCCAAGCAGTCAGCAAGTCTTGTGTTTCCCTGCCAGCTGCCTCTAAATCAAGGGCTGTGCTGCCCTTCCATGCCCAGTGGTTGCTCTCCTTTGGGTTTTTTTGGCTGATTGGATGGGGCCTGAATGAAGAGAGCAAGGCCCTGCTGGGATGATGTACAACAGGGGAGTGATGGCCCCGTGGGGACTTGCTGCAAGCTGAGCTTCTAACCAGGTCCTGCCTCTCAGCCACCAGCCCAAAACTCGTGAAATCAGCCAGGCTCCAGGTGACCTTCTACCTGAGAGTAAAGACTAAATATGTCCCCGATGGATGGTGAACCTGGGGTTGCAGCACCCATGCTTGTGGACTCTGTATTTCCAAGCCTGCCCTTGAGCATCCCAACTGGGGTTTACAATTGCTGGACCTGGATGTCTCTGTGGCTTCAGGTGCAGCCAGACTGTAAAATAACAGGGCCAGG
Source organism: Dermochelys coriacea (assembly GCF_009764565.3). NCBI lineage: Eukaryota > Metazoa > Chordata > Testudines > Dermochelyidae > Dermochelys > Dermochelys coriacea. Next base: position 82,309,693 of record NC_050077.1, on the reverse strand, counting down.
ACCTGAGTTGCATTAAAGGAGTTTCTTGCCAGTGGGAAACTAAAGCTGGATTGTTCTTAGTGAAATTCCAGGCCATCCAAGTAGAACTCGTTGATTTTAATAAACTAAACTGAACCTCCCTAATATCTAACCCAGTCAGCACTAGCAGATGACATTCTCATTAGCAGATGTTCTTCCTGCCACGCTGGAAATTGCCCACTTCATATCCCACTGTACGCTGCTCTGCACAGAGGTACTTTGAACATAGGCCTATGTAGGGTGCATGACTAATCCTAGCCAAGTTTCTCTTGAAGAATCACTCAGGCCTAGCCTACGCTAGGAATCTAGGTCAGTATAATTATGATGTCACTCAAGTGTATGGGGAAAAATCCACACCAGTGAGCGATGCAGTTAAATGACCTAAGCCCTGCTGTAGACAGCCCTAGGTTCACAAGAGATCCTGTCAACCTACCACCTCCTGGGGAAGTGGATTACCTATGCCAATGGGAGAACTTTTGCCTGCAATAAATGGTAGGTGCAAAACTAGAGGCGCTTTTTTTTTTTAAACCAAATGCTTCGTATTTTTAAATGGCTGACTGTCTTTCTTTAGTTTTCTGATGTCGAAAGCACTTATGTCCAGCCCCACACGCTAGGAATGTCTAACATGCAATTCCCAAGCAATGCAGACCTTAATCAAACCTCTGGAGGATTCTAATGGCATCTGTTATAGAAATGTTTCTGATATCAGACTCGGATAATCCACATCCCTTTGTGGTGATTCATGTTCTAAGCACATCCTTATGTAACATCATCTCTGCCAAATATTTCTGAGAAAAGCACTGTAAATTGCAATTTTTTTCTGTTTCTCTTCTTTTTTATTTTCAGCCTTTTTTACTTGCTTCTTCTGTATTTAAACAAACTCCAGAATTCGGACAGGAATTTTATCATGGGTCACCCACACGCAAACTTGCCAGCTCCCTCTTCCGCACCTGCAAACAATGGAGAGCAATTTAACAGTAATCTAACCTTCTCTCTAATCACTATCCTGGGTTATCTATGTCTCTTATCTGGCACCCATGATGCAGTAGCATCCAGCACTTCCACCAAACAAACTAAAGCAAAAAAGAGCTCAATGATCAGATTAAGTTCTTCCCGTTTCCTTAGAAGGCTTCATTGTAACCTCACACGGCCAAATCTTGGGCTGTCTACTTGATTTCATCCAGGCCTCACTTGTGCAAATTCCCAGGGCCTGGCCCATAATCTACTGGCTCCCTTTACAAGTTACCCAGGTAACCAAGAGTCCACCCACCACCAACCACCAAATCGTAGGGAGTCCCAAGCACAACTCCTGGCAGAGGGGAGCCCTCAAGCATTGTTCGTACCAGCAAGTTAAAAACATACCTATTACAAAAGGCCTGTAAAGTAGGTACACTAAACTGGCTGCTACTCCTTGCTCCAATGGCTGACTTATTGGCCATGAACATTCATCTTAGTTTTACTTAGTCTCTGCACAGCTGTGTTGCTGAGGTATAAAGGCTCTTTCTGAGCATGAGTATGAGATGACTACATTGTAATTCCCTTTCATTGAATTCCTCTTTCAAGCACCCTGCTGATGCTACTTGCCCAGCACTGATGGACCAGAACAGGGCTGATTTTTCTGTGAAATAGACACACAAGGTGGGCGAGGTAATGTCTTTTTATTGAACCAACTTCTGTAGGTGAGCGAGACGGACTTTCGAGCCACACAGAGCTCTTCGTCTGGTCTGGGAATGGTACCCAGAGCATCACCGCTAAATGCAAGGTGGAACAGACTTAGCATAAGTTGTTAGCACCTATTCTAAGGGGCTGGATTAGTTCTCACTTGGGGGTTGGTCGGGAAGCATGGCCTAGCGGGCAGGGCCCCAACCCATGACCGGCAGGAGGGTTGTTGGTAGGGGAGCCCGGGCCCTCCCTCTCCGCTGGGCTGCGACCAAGGGCAGTGTGGGGCTGCCAATGATCCAGTCACCAAGGCTGCTTAACGGCTGCCCTCCCTGGGCCACTTCCTGCCTCTTCACCCCCAGCCAGCTCAGTCCAAGGCTTTCCCCTGCTGGGCGAGTCCCAACCAATAACGTAAGAGGGGATTGCCAATGTCCGGTGTCCACAAGCAGAGAAGAGGGGGATGAGTCCTCCCTTGCCTCAGGGAGGGCCCTTTGGGGCAGTTACGTCAGAGACTTCAGCCTTCCCTCTGCTGTGTGCTGCTGGAGCCACGGGTTACAGGTCTACTCTCTTCCAGACCTGCCCCCAAAGGAGCGGTTTCCGTGCCTTGTCATTCCTCCACCAGAGGGCGCTTTTGCTGCAGGTGGGGCAGGGTGGGCCCAAAATAATCCCTTAACCCTTTGTTGCCCAGTGTGGGGGTTGTGGGGTCTGTGGCCAGGGAAACACGTTCCTCAATTTGAGATGTTTAACATCTTGATCTCCCTCTTCAGTTTCAGCTTCCTGGGACTCCGAGTGCACTGCAGCATCTGGGAGGGTGACGGGCTCTCAGACTCATCTATAGTAGAGACCACACTAAAATCGTCCGATTCATGCATCCGAGGAAATGGGCTGTAGCTCATGAAAGCTTATGCTCAAATAAATTTGTTAGTCTCTAAGGTGCCACAAGTACTCCTTTTCTTTTCACACTGAAATAGTCTCCCGGAAACCTTCCCGGCTGCCATCACATGGGCAATTTGCAATCCCATTGCATCCCTCTGGAAATGGCAGCAATTGCATACCGAGTAAAGTGATGTCAGGAGAGTATTGAGGTACTTTGGCTGCCTTTTAATATCTTTTAATAGCTGGAGAGAGGAGGAGGCGTTGTCCCCCTGAAAGCAGCCAGTTGCAGACTCCTTGCAGATATTGTAGTACAGTCTTCGCCCCGGCAGACGCAATTAACAGCAGACTGATGGACTAAATATCTCCCAGCAAGGAAGACATTTCCCTTGGCAGCAAGACCATGTGAAAACCGTTTGGACTGTTCTGTTCAAATAAGGCAGAGTGTAGCAACTAGAGAGGTGAGGCTTTAGACCTGGTTCGTTCCACCATCAGCCAAATGTTTGCCTAGAGACAGCTTTTTGCAGAGGAAGGCTGAATTTTCTAAGCCGTGTGCAGCACTTTTTATAGACTTCCATCCGGACTTTGATTCAATACTGTGAGCAAGCTTGTGAGATCTGCTGAGATTGTCTAGCATGGGTATTAGGAAGTTGGACTGATCATAAGGGTCCCTTCTGGCCTTAAAATCCACTGAATCATTTCCAGTTGCTCCTGTGAAGCCTCCAGTTGCATGGAAATACACAGCCCACAGTACAGGTAACCTCCCAGTTCAGGTTACTAATGCACTGAATGAAAACACCCTTGTCAACACTGCTTTCCAAAATGGCAATGCTAGGGCTAGTTACCCTTGGAAAGATTCGATTTTTAGCAGTCGATGTTGATTTTTACCATACACACACAAACCAATCAAAACTATTTCCATCAGTGGTCATCAGAATGTGCAGACCGGCAAAGCAGGGAAAACGTTGCTTGAGAACGTAGAGTTTGATTTAAGGCTAATTACTTCGTATATTTTGACAGGCGAGGTTGACAATTTGTATATTAATGGTTACAAAGCTTTAACTTTTTTAATCTCCGTGCCTGCTGTCATTAAATTGTCTGTTCCTCCCAATTTCCCGCAGCTGTGAAAATTTTAAAATTGAAAAAATGCTTAAAAATAAACACTGATATTCATCAAAATTATGAACATATTAAAAACTTTGAGTTTTGCTAAAGGTGCAGGGTTGCTAGGCTAGAAGCACCAGCCCCTGCTCCAGCACTCGCTCCGCCAGAGTTTGGTGTTGAGAACATTGTAGTTTCTCTCCTCATGGCATCAGGTGGTGAAAGGAGGGCACGTGGTGTGTCAGGGCAGTGAGTGGTTTATTTTCCAGACATCTCATGAAATTCCTACTGGGTTCAAAAAAAGTTCCTGGAGGATAGGTCCATCAATGGCTATTAGCCAAGATAAGATGGCAAATCCTTTGACTGCTTGGTGCTGGGACTGGAAGACAGGGGTGATCACTCAGTAATTGCCCTGTTCCATGGCACTAGCTACTGTCTGGAGACCAGATACTGGGCTAGATGGACATTGGTCTGACCCAGCCTGGCCGTTCTTATGTTCTCCTCAGACAGAACTCCAGTCTGTCTGCTAGCCGCTTGGGTTATTTCCAGGTAGCTCAGTGAATCTCTGCACTGGAGCAAAAAATAAAAAACATACTTCTATTATTTTGCTTTTTCACCACAGAAATCTTGGAGCATTCTCCTGCTCTGGAAAATATTCTGCCCTCTTTGAAGTTGCTAGATTTCTCTAAAATGTTGAATTGCGAGGGTTGAGCTGGTGACTGGTGTGTAAAGGTGAAGAATAAAGTTCCTTACAACAAGAGCAAGACCTGCCAGCCCTCCTCTCCGGAAGAAAATCCTTCAGACAAACCCCTCTGTCCCGGGATGTGGGAAGATAAGATGGGAGTTCTTCAAAGTCTCCTTTCAAGAACCCCAACAAAGGGGATGAGATGGAAAGTGACTGGCCTGCTTCATCTTCTCACTATTTCATTCACAAATTAAATCCACTGCTGTAAGGTCAAACTCAGCACAGGTAACTTCGTTCCCACATTTTCTTATTCATTCAGTCCAACCTCAGCCCAGACTTTTGAGATGTATCAGTTAGGTCTTTTTGTTTGGACTTATTCAATTTGTCTGTCTGGTTCTCTTGCACATATCTGGAACATTCATTTTTGAATGACCTACTTTTAATCATCCATTCCCAAGCAGGCAAAAATTCTAGGCCCAGTTGTCACAACCCTACTCAGCACCTCTGAGTAGTAGGCCCTAAATCTTGAGCATTATGTAGCACCCCTCCGGTTAACTGAGCTTTGTCCAGAGAGGCTCCTTCTTATCTCCTGACCCCATGCATTCATAGCACAAAGCAGGGTTTGGCCACTATGTTCCTTTGACATGGTTAATTGTCTCTCAGCCGTGGATAGCTAACGATCAATAGGGAGCTAAACTCATGGCTCCTCCAGATCTCTCATGGCAATTTGTGAAGCCCCAAGAGAAGATAGAAAATCTGAGACGGATGTTGGCTGTGGGGCCAATATGCAATTTGCTTATCTCTGTATTGGAATATAATAATTGCTATACTGGGTTGGACGCAAGGCCCATGTACTTTGGTAGCTTGTTCTCTGACCATAGCCAGATTCAGAGGAAGGTGTAGGAACTCCACAATAGGCAGAGGCGGGATAGTCTCCCCCCCGCCCCCCCCAGCCTCATCCTGATTTATAGTTAAAGATTGGCTTGGGGCGCAATGGATTGTGAATCTATTGATAATCCTGGGAACGGAGGCCTGTCTCCACAGAATGGGCACAACGCAAGATTCCCCATTCTGCCCTACCAGTGTGTTCTCTACGGGGAATGGTCTTTGCTGTACCCATCCCGTCCCGGCTTTGATCTCTGATGACACTTCCAACAAGAAATAGCTTCCTTAAATTCTTTGGGTTTATATTAAATCCATAAAAATAGGGGTCCATCTATAGCCCGCTCTCCCATATCATGGCAAAACCAGCACATTAAAATAGGCTACATTTCCTGAATCATCACTATCCGGTTGCAGTGAATGTCCTGTAGGCACAGAGCTGTCAGAACTTCCCCTCTCAAGCACATTTCCACGGGCTGAAGTGGTGGATGGTCCCTTGCCAGCCTTGGCTGGCTGCAACATGGGAGACTTCTAGGCTCAAAGCTAACTTGGTAGAAATGTGGCTTCTCTTTTTAAAAAATGTATCAGAATTCTAAACACTGAAAGATGCACGTACACACCTGTCCCTTTAAGAGGGAAGAAGCCAGTGCGCCTGTTACTGGGTAGCTGAACCCCAGTTTGGCTTAAGCAAGGCCACCTGGGCTTTAGAGGGGAGGAGACCTGGAGAGGAGTCAGACAGGAAGCAGCAAGGAATTGCTGGAGTTGCTTGGGGGAGTGCCTCAGGAGACCCAATAGAGCACTGTTGGTAAGGACTGCCCAAAGCGGGAGGCTGGGGCAGCAACCCCTAGGGAAAGGGGAAGATCCAGCCTGATTGGGGGAAGCTGAGTCTGGAAGCAAGGGAAGTTGCTATGGGAGGGTGGATCCCCCTGAGCATGGTAGTACTCAGGCAAGGAGGTGTAGGGAGAGGAACCTGCAGAGATATCTCAGAGAGAAGAGCTGAGTGAAAGGTTGCGGGCAGACTGGTGGTTGTTGCGTAGGGGTCCTGGAGAGTGGGACCCAGGAGCAGAGGCCAAAGAAGCTGGGAACAAAGTGCTGATATTGCCTGTGAGCAGGTGACTTGGCGGGGGTGTCCCTGGAGAAGGGAAGGGGAAAACCTCTTGTGTCTTTAGGTGTTTACGGTGGGAACTGGAGAATGGTTTCATTATAAGCTTTGTGAGGAATTGCTGCGCTGGTGGATATGAAAAGAGTGTGCCCAGAAGAGGGCTTTGTACCAGAGACTGAGACTGTTTCTTTCGTGGGCAGAATAAAGGGGAAACTGAGGCAGGTGCCTTCTGCTGGAAGGTGCTCAAGACAAGGCCACCCTATGACAACCCGGTAGTGGCTAATGCAGAGGGACCATGTAGATGGTCAGATAGTGACCAGGCTGCAGAGTTTTGAGATAGTCTTAGTGGTCAGGTTTGTGCCATGAGGCAGCTGTCAGGATTGAATGCAGGATGGAGGGAAGGAGGAGGAGTGACTGTTGTCTGAGTGGCAGGTATGTGAGGCCCTCATTCTTACAGTGAGAGCCATCCATCAGATGGCGGGAGCTGAAAGTATTCTCAAAAGCAAGAAGAAAAGGAGTACTTGTGGCACCTTAGAGACTAACAAATTTATTAGAGCATAAGCTTTCGTGAGCTACAGCTCACTTCATCGGATGCATCCGATGAAGTGAGCTGTAGCTCACGAATGCTTATGCTCTAATAAATTTGTTAGTCTCTAACGTGCCACAAGTACTCCTTTTCTTTTTACGAATACAGACTAACACCGCTGCTACTCTGAAACCAAAAGCAAGAGGAATCCTCTGCTAGGGGCTGGGTTGGTCTGCACAGCAAATGGACAGCTCTCAGTCAATACAGGTAAAGGATATGGGAGTAGCTATAATGCCTGCATTACTGATAGTTTGCCATTCAAAATCTTGCATATGGCTTCCAGTCTGTCCATGGTGAAGGCTTGTCAAAGCTGAAGTTCTCTGGGGCATTGAAGAGCGGCATGTTGCTGAGATCCTGCAACATTTTGTTGCTTTGGACCTTCTGTTTCTGTTCTCAACTTACTTCTGATGCCATGTCATGTCCTTCTGTACCAGATGTGGACTGGCTACAGAGCTTGCTTATACTCACCAGATGGGTTCATCAAAGATTCTTTAATGAGCTGCTAGGTATGGCTTTAAATGAAGTATTTTATACTGTCACCTAGTAGCAGAACAGTATAATTCAGTTTTAGCATTCTATTACAGGGGGTCCCTGGTATATGTCAGGGTTGCGTTCTTGCAGCGATAGATACTGAAATGACAGATACCAGGGAATTTTTCCCCATAAGAAATAATGGCCCTCCCACCTCTTCCTATCCCCCACTCCACTCCTTCCCTTCCTCTTCCTGCCCAATTTTGCCCCCTCCTCCGAGCATGTCCTGTCCCTGCTCTTCCCCCTCCCTGCCAGCGCCTCCTGAATGCTGCAAGAAGCACCCAAAGAAAAGCCACACAAAAGGTGAAACGATGGATATGCAGATCGGGACTGACGTGAATCAAAACACATACCCCAACTGATGAGGGATGGATATGCGAAACAATGGATAAAGGGGAGACATATACTTGGGACCCCCTGTACAGGGAGATTGAGTGAGAGAAACAGACAAGGTTGGAAAATGACCTGACTTCAGTGAAGGAGCAAGAAGAGGTGAGTGAATTTTGTTTGTACCAGAGGCTGATCAAACTAGAATAATCATCATCTCTGGATTAAGATCAGGCAGTAGGTGGACGGGAGCCATAGCTCTGACACCGACGTTCCTGCGGGTGCTGGAACAGTGGTATGGAAAGCAGTGCTGCACAAAGGTGGCTTAGTTCACACAGCACGCTCCCATGACAGGAACCAGAGCCAGGGGAGGTTTGCTGCACTGGCAGCCCCTTCGGAACTGCTGGCTTGAGAGGGAATAACACCGGCTTTCAAATAACTGGATTGTCTGTGATTAAAGTCAGCCAGCACCTTAAATGTAGGAAAGAAAAAGAGCTGCTGATGAGGGGGAGAGGAGGAATGCAATTAATTAGGATATTTTAAAAAAAAAAAAACTTCTGTGGCTATAACTAAAAGCCTTGTCGCAGCTGGTGACCTCTTTGGGTATGTCTTCATACTGCCGAGTTCCTGAGTCCTCATTGGTGCTGTGCTCCCCGGGGTGTGTTCGGACTTCTGGGGCCATATCCCATGGTCCTTTGTGCTGGAGCAAGCTGAGCTACTCCAGTTCTTTCCCAGTGAATTGTGGGAACTTGTCTGTCCTTCAGGAGATTGGGGGAGGGGAGGGTTGGGGAATTGTGGGAAGGCATTGGAGGACTGTCAGCATTCAAGGAGTTTGCAGTGAAGATGCAGGCTAAAGTGAGCAGGGTACCACCCTGAGTGAAAGTGGCACCCAGGCGCTGGCCTGTATCCCCGGCTGTGCCAGCTAGCCAGGATGAAAGTTGCACTAAAGTCAGTGAGAGGGTTTTTGTGTGTGGATGGGAAGAGGGTTGGGGACAACACCCAGGTAAGAGCTGGAGTGAAGACAGATCTCCCATGTTGGCCCTGACACAGCATTGCAAGTCAAGACTCTTACACTTATTCCTACAGAAAAGACATGCATGCACCTTCAGCCTGGGTTAATGCTACTGTAGATTGAGGGAAGCAACAAAGTGAGAATGAATAAAAGGCTCCCCAAGAGCACAATATGTGCCCCTTCCCTGTGACACGCTGCCTCAAGCGAGCCTCAGGTGCTTCTACAGAGCCCTAGCAGGGAGATTTTTTTCTAAGGCCCAAATGGGAACCAGGTGCCCAACTCCTATGGACTTTCAGTGGAAGGTGAATGATGCAATGCACCGAAAACAAAATCCTAGTTGCTAAAAAGAACAAAGATTGAGTCAAAGAAGCTGCATCCCGTACTCCTGGCTCTTACCCGAGGGGGACTTACTCTTCCTCTGAAACAAACATGTGCAAATAGCAAAGAAAATTTCCCTGCTCTTGAGCGTCTGCTGTGGACTGCTCCCCGTGAAGGAGGGACATGAGACATTAGTTTTCTGAGATCCTCTTTGTTTTGATTCAAAACACTTTTTTGTAATCACATCAAGATGCTCCAGCTGCTTGTGCCAGTGCAGCAGGAAGCATAAATCATTGTATCATACTTGACTTCACTCCATGCCCTGTTTTCTGCCTGAGGTCATGGTGCTGCAGGCAGCCTGTCACATGAGGAAGGACAGTGGGATGGTCTGAGTCCCCAAAGTGCATCTGTGGCTAGTTCTGGGAAATCTCCACTCCCAGCACACTAGCAAAAGGCCCAGTCCCAATTGGCTGGCACATGCAGACTTTCACAGCTGTGCAAAGGATGTTGCTGAGTGCTTGTGTAAGTTTGCTGTGCAAGCATGTGTGGCAAGCCTAGCGCACCGCCAGCTGAGGCTGCTAAAGGGACCTGTTCTTCCTCTTTGTTACAGTAATCATTTATCTCTTGTTGCTGTCACTGTTTGCTGCTGTGAATATCTGTCTGGTTTTCAACTCTAGTAACGTAGAAGTTATCAGCGTGTAGGGCTGACTTTCTCAGAGACTGCTGTGTACCGAGAGTTGGCGAGAATTGGTGGGTCTGCACCGACTCTTTCCAACATGTCTCTCTGTTCTATAGCAATTAATGGCTGGGGGAGGGTCCTGCTGAATGCAGTCTGCTTTAAGCTAGCACATTGCAGTAGACTCCCAGTCTCATCCTTGGCACTTTTCATCTCCTGGCACTGCTGTGGGGTGAGAAATCTGAGCCATGTTTTACAGATGGGGAAACTGAGGCAGAGAGGTGCCAAGGGGATAGAAGGAGCTAGCATCGGAACCAGGATTAGAATGGAGGCGTTCTAGCCTGTCTTCTGCTCAGGCCACTGGATCTTTCTCAAAACTTAGTAGCCAAGAGCATCTCCCTAGCTGGACAGTCTGCACAACCCAGTTCCTCTTTGAACCTTCCACTGCTCACCCTTCCATGCGACGACAAGTTGAAGCTCCATGGCACCATCTTCAAGGCCCTGCATAACTCTGCCCCTACAACACAGCAGCCAGGTAACCATGGTCAGATTGAGGTGGAGCTGACCTGAATTAATGGGATCTATTTATTTAAGAACACTTCACCAATTCAGCATACTCAAGTGGTGCACAGAGCTGGCCTATAACTATGTGGTCTTATGTATGCAACCACTAGGGGTTCCAAAATGCTCTGGAAAGACTGTCCCTTTGCCAATGGGCTCAGTGTCTAAGGTCTGATTTCTAGTCCCTGTGTTCTGCCCTCCTGCTCCATCCTCGATTTGTTAGCCTCACTTGAGTAGTGCTATTCTTTTACAGTGGTGCAAATGAGAGGAGAATCCATTTTAGGATGCAGCTGACAGCAAGTCAGTTCTACACAATTAGGGCTTCCATTTTTCAGGGATAATTAATTTCATTTTGGGGGTTTATTTTTAGTAATTTTTTTAGTTTTATCCAAAAATCAGGATTTTCTGGACTTTCTCTGACCTTATACATTACTAGTTACAATAATCTATATATTATAAAGAGCAATCTCTTTGTAATGTTCCCTTGTGCACTTTCAAATAGCACTATGTTTAAAGTGCACGAGGGAACCTTTAGTACACAGCAGTAGGGTACATGGACCAATTAATGCGCAACACCTAAATGTGCTTTAGAAATACCACCGCCAGAGTCCACATTATTGCTCTGTGTAGATAAGCCTGTAAATACAAGTAACTGTTTCTGACGTTTTCCCAGAGTTTCACTTTTTCTTTTTAAACTCTATGGATGCTTTATTGGTGTGTGTTTGTTTAAAACCAAGAATCAGAAGCCCTATATGTAATCAAAGATGTACAGTGTTGTGTACACCGTATGTCTGTGTGCATACATGTGAAATACCAAAATTATGTGCCCATACCTTCCACAATGTGCCTTACACGCAGATTATTTGCTCGCTGTTTTGCAGATCAGTTACTGGAGCCTTAGCATTTTGGGGGCTGACCCAGAATAAGATTCTTGCTATGTCCCACTCCCCCCAACCTAACTGGTTCCTGTTCAGTATGACCACATGGATACATACAGGGCCGGCCTGAGGATTGTGGGAAAGGTCAGCAAGAGAAGGCTTTGGGGCACACCCCAAACTTCACTGACACTGAATCTCGTTGGGAAAATGTCAACAAAACATTTTGTCGGAATTTGCTGATTGATCGAAATCAAAACGACCATGTTGATTCTGATGAAATGCCACCAGAAGCTGCACAGGCTTCCGATGGAATCCTGTCTGCCTGGCTTCAGGTTGCTGTGCCTCCCGGCTTTCTGGGGACCCTGGGCTCCCAGCTCCTCAACACCCCACCTAGTTACTCAGCCCAAACCCATCAACTGTGACCCATCAGCTGAGCCCGAATCTCTGAAAGAGCCAGCCCATGTGACCAGTGGGATATAGTGAAACCCCATTCATGGCAAGCTTGTCTGTAGAGAGCTGCTTTCCTGAAAGAGAGGTCCAGAGTCCACACACACAGCATAAATAGCTGGAAATTCCTTTTTTTTAACACGCCTGCCTGTAGTTTTTTATTCACTGTCCCGTAGGAAAGTAGCTACTTCTCAGCTGTTTTCACTGGTGATTTATTTATAGCCAAAGCTAGTTGGCTGTCCCCACTTCTAAGCTATGTGCTCATGGGTAGCTCTAAATAATAATGCCCTCGTTTTCAAAAAGCGACGACCTCCCCTGAGCACGAGCACTTGCACCTTCCGCTGAATCACACGGGATCTCTGGCTACTCAACACCTTTGAAAATCAAGCTAACGTAATACCTTCCAGGCCAGAGGCTGTATTTGTACCTGCCTCTTTGTGCCATTCCTGGTGTGCCTTACCACTTGTGAATATTACACCACACTGTTTACCTTGCTCTTTAGTGTAGAGCCCTCTGCATGGCTTCTGCACCTTCACCCTGTCTAGGAATTCTACCAAAAAATCCTTGCCTCTCTGAACAGAATATTGCTTGTTTGCAATCCTGGTATTCTCACTGATGGGACAAAAAGAGAAATGGATACTGCAGGCTTGGATTCAGAAAACCTCCCACTCCTCACCATATGCTGCCATTTGCAAAGTTGTTTTTTCCCAACTGTCCTTTTCCCCCAGCAGTCATCGTATCAGCAATGTATCATGGTCTGGGTAATGCTGCCAGCCCTGCTGCAAAATTTATCCTGACCAGAAATTCACACTTTAGTCTCATAAATCTATCATGCTCTGCAAGCAACATCCTCCATGCCAGTGAGCCAAGCCCTCAGGGTGCCACAAAGCTTTCCAAATGTTTTTACTATTTCTTGCTGAACAAGAGGAAGTAGTAAAGGCTCTGTCCTGGAATGAAATCCTTGATATTGAGATGTGGCTTGTTTGCCTAGGCAGGCTCTTTGTTTATCGGTCAGCGTAACACGAAGAAAATAGATTCTTCTTTTAGCCATTCATTGGAAAAATCCATTAGAATAATCAAATATCAATGGTGCCACTTGCAAGGAGAATTGCTCTATAGTGTGTTTTCTTAAATCCTGATTCAATATAAAATCCAGATTTAAATGGAAAAACTCTGCAATTTTGGGGGGCTCAAACATTAGGTGTTGTAAAAATATTTTTCTAAATCCCAGGCAAAGAACTTTGAAATAAGACCCTGATTCAGCAAACCACTTAGGCCCAGATTTGTAAATACATTTAAGTATTGCTGCATTTTGCATTGCAATGCCTAAGTCTCATTTTCAAAAGTGACTTAGGTAGTTAATGAGCCTAATGCATGGGGCATGGTTGACTTGAGGGAGGCTTCTCTGCTCCTTGAAGTCTTTAAACCATGATTTAAGGACTTCAATAGCTCAGACATAGGTGAGGTTTTTCATAGGAGTGGGTGGGTGAGATTCTGTGGCCTGCGCTGTGCAGGAGGTCGGACTAGATGATCAGAATGGTCCCTTCTGACCTTAGTATCTATGAATCTATAATGAGCAGCAATGCCTAAATACCTTTAAAAATCTGGGCTTTTAGCATTTGCTTAAATTTTCAAATATGTGCTGAATTTACTGGCATTTAAGCATATATGTAAAGTAAAACATGCTTTGCTGACTAAAGATGGACTGAAGTGTATGCCTGACATGCAAGGGTTATTCATGATAGGAGCTAGCCTCTTGTGCAAGATGATGTGATCCTGGCTGCTACTAGTAGCTCTAGTAATGAATGTCACTGTCAGGAATAAATCATTCATGGGAGTCGTCAGGGTCCAGAATAAAGGTGAATGGAGCTCCAAAGTATCAAGATCTCAAGCCAACAGCGTTCCTTTGCCTTTCAAACAACCATGCCCTTTTTTAAACTGGTGTGATGTCGTAGATCGTGAGTGTAAAGTCCTTCTATAGACTTCCAAATTTCAGTAGTGAGACAAATCTCATCCAGATAGAGGAGGTGGGTCCCATGCAATTGGTGATAGGTTTTTACCAACCGGCTGCTTCTGACCTGGGGTTCAATGATCTATGGAAAGGAAGTTACAACAAAAAATGTTGGCACAGTGAATCTTAGTGTCTGCACCAAACTCCTTATTACAGTGCAAGTCCTTTGGGATCTGCTGCCATTTCTTTATTTAGATTTTTATTCACAGCACTGGTATTGGTAAGCATCAGAAAGATCTGCGGTTCTGTGTATCTGGCATTTCAATTAGACATAACAAAATCTGCTTCAAATTTGCCATTGGCATATGGGTAGCACTTTAAGCAAAGAGTAAGAACACTCAGGTGAATGCAAATGTCATTCCGGCTGTATGACTTAAATAGTGTATTAAATTGATACAATCAGCTAAGTCTGTGCTTTGAGAATTAATCTAGGCATACTCCTAAAAATGTCCCTTTGCATAAGAGCAAATTTCACGCTGGAGATGCCATCAATGTGGATAAATAGGCTGGTTAGCACTGATGAGGTCTTCAGTGTTTTGTCTTCTAGGTCATTCCAGCTGTCTTTAACTGCCACAAGGCACTACACTAGCATTCTTTCTCTAGCCAAATGGATAAAGTTGTTTTATTTCTCAGTAAAGAAGCACTTTATTGTGAGTAGGTAGGAAAACTAGTATTCTAATGTTCTTGTGAGCTTTGTTTCTTTGAGAGAGAGAGAGAGAGAGAGAGAGAGACAGGGTTTCTCCACAATTTCTATGATAGGTTGTTCTAATCAACAATAATTAGAACAGGTTTCAGAGTAGCAGCCGTGTTAGTCTGTATTCGCAAAAAGAAAAGGAGTACTTGTGGCACCTTAGAGACTAACAAATTTATTAGAGCATAAGCTTTCGTGAGCTACAGCTCACTTCATCGGATGCATTCGGTGGAAAAAACAGAGGAGAGATTTATATACACACACAGAGAACATGAAACAATGGGTTTATCATACACACTGTAAGGAGAGTGATCTTAAGTGATCACTCTCCTTACAGTGTATATGATAAACCCATTGTTTCATGTTCTCTGTGTGTGTGTGTATATAAATCTCTCTTCTGTTTTTTCCACCGAATGCATCCGATGAAGTGAGCTGTAGCTCACGAAAGCTTATGCTCTAATAAATTTGTTAGTCTCTAAGGTGCCACAAGTACTCCTTTTCTTTTTGCGAATAATTAGAACAGGTTGATTACTCTTTGTCAAATAGCTCTGGGTAATAATTAGCACTAGTATCAAACTTCTGATTTTCAAACATTAATAGAGTTGGTCAAAAACTAGGAAAATGTAAATTTTTAAAAAAATTTCCTTTTTGGTTGAAATTTTGAAATGCAACATTTTTCATTGAAATTGCAAAATTTGGGGTTTTTTCTCATTGATATTTAAAATTTGATGAAAGATGTTAAAATTAAATACAGAAAATTCTGACAGCTCTACTAATTAATCCTTACAAAACTTATAATGTAGATACTTAGAATATTATTGTTCTGTTCAGCGGGGGAAAACTGAGACACAGAGAGGTTAGATAATTTACCCAAAATCATAAAAGGAGATGGGGAAGACCGATTACAACTCGGAGTTTCTGGCTCCGAGTCCCAATTCCTAGATCACTAATCATAGAATATCAAGGTTGGAAGGGACCTCAGGAGGTGATCTAGTCCAACCCCCTGCTCAAAGCAGGACCAATCCCCAACTAAATCATCCCAGTCAGGGCTTTGTCAAGCCTGATCTTAAAAACCTCTAAGGAAGGAGATTCCACCACCTCCCTAGGTAATGCATTCCAGTGCTTCACCACCCTCCTAGTGAAAAAGTTTTTCTTAATATCCAACTGAAACCTCCCCCACTGCAGCTTGAGACCATTACTTCTTGTTCTGTCATCTGCTACCACTGAGAACAGTCTAGATCCATCCTCTTTGGAACCCTCTTTCAGGTAGTTGAAAGCAGCTATCAAATCCCCCCTCATCCTTCTCTTCTGCAGACTAAACAATCCCAGTTCCCTCAGCCTCTCCTCATAAGTCATGTGTTCCAGTCCCCTAATCATTTTTGTTGCCCTCCGCTGGACGTGTTCCAATTTTTCCACATCCTTCTTGTACTGTGGGGCCCCAAACTGGACACAGTACTCCAGATGAGGCCTCACCAATGTCGAATAGAGGGGAACGATCACATCCCTCAATCTGGTGGCAATGCCCCTACTTATACAGCCCAAAATGCTGTTAGCCTTCTTGGCAATAAGGGCACACTGTTGACTCGTATCCAGCTTCTCGTCCACTGTAACCCCTAGGTCCTTTTCTGCAGAACTGCTGCCTAGCCTTTCGGTCCCTAGTCTGTAGCGGTGCATGGGATTCTTCCGTCCTAAGTGCAGGACTCTGCACTTGTCCTTGTTGAACCTCATCAGATTTCTTTTGGCCCAATCCTCTAATTTGTCTAGGTCCCTCTGTATCCTATCCCTGCCCTCCAGCGTATCTACCACTCCTTCCAGTTTAGTGTCATCTGCACACTTGCTGAGGGTGCAATACATACCATCCTCCAGATCATTAATGAAGATATTGAACAAAACCAGCCCCAGGACCGACCCTTGGGGCACTCCACTTGATACCGGCTGCCAACTAGACATGGAACCATTGATCACTACCCGTTGAATCCGACAATCTAGCCAACTTTCTATCCACCTTATTGTCCATTCATCCAGCCCATACTTCTTTCACTTGCAGGCAAGAATACTGTGGGAGACCATGTCAAAAGCTTTGCTAAAGTCAAGGAACAACACGTCCAGTGCTTTCCCCTCATCTACAGAGCCAGTTATCTCGTCATAGAAGGCAATTAGATTAGTCAGGCATTACTTGCCCTTGGTGAATCCATGCTGACTGTTCCTGATCACTCTCCTCTCCTCTAAGTGCTTCAGAATTGATTCCTTGAGGACCTGCTCCATGACTTTTCCAGGGACTGAGAAAATCATGCTGCAATAGATGAGGTATAACAGTCTTTGCCCTGTAAATATAACTCCTAATGCAGCACGATGAGTCTTTTCCCCACTCTAAGGGCTGATCCACATGAGAAGGGTTGTAAGGATTAGATTTTTGATCGGTAAATGTCAAGAAACATCTATTTCATCACATACACACTCGGAGAGACTGACAAAACTACTTCCATTGATAATTGAAACTTACAGCTAAGTAAAAAAGTGCTGCTTGAGGACTTTAGTCAAAATCCAGTGATTTAGACTTATGAATTAGGCATGTCACAAATGGACTAGCAAATGAAGAGTAAACACCAGTGCGATTTGTTGATTTAAGGATATTTATGTTGTATATTTTGACAATTTGTAGTTTAACACTTCATAAAGTTTTCACTTTCTGAATCTCAACAGCTAGAGTCATTAAACTTCTGCGTTCCCCCTGCCATAGTTTCTTGGGACTGGATGAAAATTTAATTGATTAAAATGATTTAAATTAAACATCCACATTATCCATCAAAATGATAACAAATTCCACCCAGTCTGCTTGAGTCTGCCACTGCCTCCAGCTATGGGGCAGAGTCCTTTGCCCCCACTGACTGAGCCTGATCCCTTTAGCAACACAGGTCCTGAGCTCAAACACCACAGTGTGACCCAACTGGGGCCAGGTATAAACTGGTCCCCCATGTGAACCATGAACTCTGGCAAGCCTCATCTGCTTGGGCTGGGTCCCCCCAGTGGAGGAAGTATGTAATCCCTAGCAGGAGAGTGCATGTGGGGGTCTCTGTCCCGTTCTAGGGGCTGGTCCCTGTAAGAGGTTTAGGAGTCTGCAGCCATTCTCCCTCCAGCCCCAGGCATTAGAACAGACAGCATGGCCGATGTACCAACACCGTTCGGCTAACGTGGTGCTGATGTCAATTGGGCAAATCTAGCCAGCCCCCCTCTTCTCCTATCAGTACTGTGGGGGCCAGCAGGGGCTGCACGGCCCTGCCTGGGCACAAGGCAAAGGGTGGGTCAGTGGGGCTCCGGCACTGCTCCTCCCTTTCTGTTGCCCCAGTGTCACCAGCTCTTGTGACTGTTGTCCAGAGTGAGGTGATTGTGGTGCCTGCGGGAACCGGTCACGTGCTGACCAAAGTTCCAGCCTTCACGCCTGCGTAGCCCTGTCCCTGGGGAACCCTCGCTGGGGGGCTGCTCTCCCCCAAGCGCCGGGAAGGAAGCCAGCCAGGGCTACTGCAGGAGGCAGACTCTTCTCAGCGCCTGACGGGAGGGGAGGCGTTTGGGGTAGGGGCAGGGGAGAGAAGGGAACAGAAAGCCCAGGAGCTCACGGGGGCCCTGTTTCCTCCTTCCCCCCTCCCCGCTTAGGGCCAGTCTATTCCTTCCTCCTCTTCCCTGCAACGCCAGGCGTGGGAATGGGGCAGGGGTGATGAACACATGGAGCTGCCTCCCAAGCCTGGGAAGGGGAAGAAAAGGACCCTGCAGCAGCTGCTCCCCCGACCAGGCCTGGGAGAGGGGAGGTGAAGAGCCGCAGGAGAGCCGAGGGGCAGAACTGAGGAGTGGGCTGGGAGGGTGTATAATTAATTGCTGGGCAGCGGGGAGGGGAATGCAGAATGAATTGGGATGTTGGGGCTTAGGGGGACGCAGGAAGCTCTGCACCATCAACCTGGGAGAGCTCCTGCAGCGGGAATTAAAATGGGGGAGCTGGTGCGTCTCACATGACAGAGCAAACCACACTCTATAATTTTTTCTAAAACAATCTCCTGGTTGTGGGGCTAAGCCCATGATTTGGGGGGGGGTCTGACTGCTGATTGGAGGTGGGCAGTACTATCGCCCCTGAGGCCACCTGCTTGTTGTAGCTCGTCTGGTCCAGCGCTTCCTGAGCTCCTCAGTCTGAGAGGATCCCTGTCTCTTTGCCCCTGTGCGTCTGCCCACTTCCCAAACTAGCTTCTGGGGCAGGACATTGGCAAGGCGACTTGAGCCTAAATGAGGAATAATCTTAAACCTTCCAAACAGCTTCTTGTCTTACGGTGCTATGCAGTGAATTGCACGGCTCGCTCATTCTGCACCAGATTCAGTGCTCCTAGTGATCTCCTGTGTCTGATAAATTAAACGCCCATTTGAACGCGGCAGCCCATGAGTGTCCACGAAAATCATTGCTTAAGTGAGCATATAGTTGTTGCATTCGCTCAAAAAAACAAAAACAAAACAAAAAATCCCCACACGTGCTGAATTTGAAAGCGTGCAACGTTTTAATACAATAAAAACACCTCCAATCATTCGGGAACCCTGTGTTTTAGATCAGGGCAGGTTAACTTACACTCCAAATTCTCCTGGCATGTGGCATGGATTTAATCTGGCATTCGGCAAAGATTTCATATGGGCCCTGCAATGAATAGCCATTGAAGGTCTGGAAGAAGATATAAATAATCACATTGTAATACTATGATTTGGCACCCAAGGCAGCTCTGTCAAATTGTGATCAAGGGGAAATAGAGTTTTGCCAGCAGCTATTCTAAGGGGCTGATCTAGATGCATTCCAAAAGTGCTCATTTATCCAGACTTAGCTTGCCTCTGTTGAAATTTTTTATTTTATGCAAGCTGTTGATTTTTGCTTTGAAAATTTATTTGACATTTTGGTTTGGGGAAGAGGGAAAAATAATTCAACAAGCCAACTATAAATTCCATCTGTCATTGAAAAATGGATGGAATGGGACCTGGAAAAAATGTATCCAGGAGAAATATTCGTTCTGAGAAAAACAATAACCCATAGAATAAGGTTTGTTCATATAAAAGATTAAATATATTATGAAGATGATTTTCCTGCCCTGAATCAGTCAGAAAAATCTTGGCCTTTTTCTGCTTATTTTGCTGTGATTTTCAAAAAAATTCTTTGAAGAGAAATTTATCAGTCAGGATATTGTATGTCTACCTTGTGCCTGCAGTTGCTGCCATATTAAGTAAAAGTAGGACTGACAGGTTTAATAACTGAACTAGAGATAAAGAGCAAGAGAAACTTAATCACTTCCAGTCACACTGAAACCTGCTGCAAATACAAAACCTCCTCTCCAGAATCATCCAAAATGGCACGGAAACTCCAACTAGAAGCATAACCAAAATAAACACCTAGGAAACTGGAAGGAAATGTATTTGCTTTAAAATGTCCATCATGCAAGGAATTTCCCCGACTGCCATCTGTGCAAACACCATAAGGCACTGATTAGCCATATCAGGAGCTGGGTGTCAGCATGGACGAAGTCAGCCTCCTTCCTTTTCCAATTAGTAGCAAGATTGATTTTCATCTCAAGGTACCTCTCTGAGATACTGCAGTTGCTGGGCAGTGTTTAAGTCACACTTGCAAACTTGCGCACATGAATGAAATCTTTGCTGGACATTGGCGTGACTCCAGAATCTTCAGTAGATTTAGAGCAGGGGTGATGTTGGCTCATTGTCTCTAAACCAAAAGATGAACCATTTACTATAACTGCTCGTTCAAAGAATTTGCCTATTTATTTTGAGTGCTTTTGTTGAAAATGCCTCAACATGATAATTTCCCTTCTCCTCAGCTGTGACCATGTCTCTCATTTGCCTAAATCTCTGGTTTCCCCTCTTCCATATACATTTCAACCGTCTGTTACTCCCTTTCAAAGTTCTCTGTGACAGATCTTCTGTCACATGCATCTCTGCCCTTAGCTCCTTCTACCCCACAGGCTCTGCGTCATCCTCAATGGGGGCTCAGTCTAGCATGTAGAGACACTTTGCACCTGTACCAGCAGTGGCCAAGAAGTACAGTTAAAGCAGAGGAATCTAAACAGGTTGCATTCATTTAGTGTGATTAAGCTGCTATATTGCAGCAGTGCTTGCTTGATTTTGCTGCATGCTTTTCAAGTTTGAATCCAGTCCTCTGTTTTATTTTCTCGACAGTGTTTTTTTTCTTGTGTGACTCAAGCCCCAATTAGCCAGCGTTTTAACAGGACGTGCTAATGTACATGGCTTTTGTGGCATTATTATCCCTGGAATAATGTCTGCCCTAGGAGGATCACCAGCATCCTTCACAACTCACCCACTCCATGTAACAACCTTCCCAAACTGTCCTGATTCCAATTCCTATAAACAAAAGCTGTAGATCTAAAGTGCTGTGGAAAGCACTAAGTCCCAAAGGGTCTGGAATCCCTGGAAAAGATGTTTCATTTGGAAAGCCCCCTCCGGTGTCTTTATTTCTCCTTTGTGATTTCCCCAGGTTAGCCGAGAGGCCGCCCCACTGATGAGTGAGCACTCACGTGCCAAAATCAATCCACCTGTAAATCCTCTTTGGAGGCAGCTGCTGCCACATGCTTTGGTGAACAGTCAAGAGGGTTTAAATAAATGGCCTTCAGTGACGTAGGGTATGCCTTTGATTATAGCATTTTTCAAGTGTTTTACAAGTCTAAAAGAATGGAAAATGTCTCGGATTGACACAATAATCTCAGTTCCTAGCCAAGGAACTCCACATCCAATGGCATTTCTAAAAATCCTAGAAAAATAGGGGGTCAGTAGGTTGACAGCTTGACAGGGCCAGTTCAGAGGCCAATTCATTGCTCCTTAGACATGTGTCACTCTCATTAGAGAGGGAGAGAGAGTTGGATGGAAGGGCATGACAAATGAAGACTAGAAACTCACAATTAATTGATATCAAAAGAAAGAGGGTGAAACATGTCCCTCATCATTTATAAGTAGCTTTATATTGCAGCATCCAGCATTTGTCTATAAATTCTCCTTGTTAGGAATTACATTTTAGAAGATGTAGGGCCAGAGTCTCACCTGCTATAAATCAGGATAATTCCATTGTAGTCAGCAGAATGGGGCCAATTTACACCAGCTGAGCATCCGGGTCTCTTGACTGCAACTTTTGATATTTATGAGGCCAGCTTGAGTTACCAGTAGCAGAAAGTTTTCACTTCCCTCACAAAGATGCTGACTGAGCAGTTGCGGCTCCCACTGGCTGGAATTGGAGTTGTGGGTGCTCAGCACCTCTGAATCAGTCTGCAGATGAATGCTACCTCAGGCTTTTTGGTCTGACACTTGAGATCTTTAACATAGTGTCTGCTGCTCTTAACGCTTGTTTTTTTGATTTTTGGATACCCTCCCCATATTCATTGATCAGAATTGAGGGGAGGGAAATGGGTAGAGTTGGCTCTAGCCTGTTTGGACTGAATCCAGTTTAGGAAGTGAAAGTTGGAACCTTCTAGTGGTGGTTTGATGGGTATCGGTTCAGCTCATGGCAGACAGGTGTCTACAACACAAAGAGCACCACCCCGTTTGGTACTAATTAGCAACCTTGTTGGTAGCTTCAGCAAAGAACCTGTAGACTGAATGGGAAGGAGCTCTTACCCCTACTGGTACTACCTGCTGGCCATGGCTGAGGCAATTGGGAGGACCTAAAGGATTCATCTCTAGATTTGATTCCAAACTTACCCAAAGTTCAGAGATGGGGTTTTTTTTGGTGAGTCTATGGTTTTGTTTCATCCTCTTACTGAGTGTAGAATTGGGATCTGGTGCCGGATTCCCCAGAGTCAGGACTGAGCGAGGCCCATCTCTGCACCTTAGTGGCTGAAAGCTCTATTTTCTCGCTGAGATTTCTCTTTAAAGGTCACTTTCTGCCACACAAGTTACGACATTTCTACAGAGGTAGCAGGGTTCCCAAAACAGTTCAGAGAAAACAAAACTTGTCCTAAACCTCCACCCAGAACTGTACCTGAAACTCTTTTCCAGATAAGTGGATTCATCCTTCATCATTTGCTTGTGTCTCTTGCAATTTCCTGTTTTGTCTAGGATTAGAAGTAGCTCTCTCCAAGTCAAGCCCTATCATATTCTATTTAGGTTCTTATCCCGTGTTCATCACTAGGGCGTCTGGGAATCCTGCAAGGATTCTCACAGGCAAACACCAAAAATACCAGAAATCCCACAAGAGGATTTCTTCTCAAAGATTTCCTGCCCAACTTCAGATTTTTTTCATTATGTATTCTAGAGGTTCGTGTGTCTGCACTGTCGGGTACAGAGCTGGAGTTTTAATCCCTTCAGAAAATTCATGGGTGTTTGTATGTGGGGTTTTGCTTTAGTCTATTGAAATTACAGTCCAGCACAAATTTGGTTCCAGGTCCTGATGGGACCTATCTTCAAGGGAGTTTGGATCCAATATGTTGGTACAGGCCCATCTTTAACATATAATATGGTAATAGAGAGGGGCTCACAGTCTATGTTGTGAAAAGGCTATAAAAGATTCCTCTCTGACAAAATCATCCAGATTAAATGTGAGCCTGAAACAGACTGCCAAATGCTACAGAAGAGAAACCAATCTACTTGGTCTGGCTTGATTTTTATAACAGACCTAAGTTCAGACTGCAACAGAGCAATAATTTAGAATTCGTGTAAATTGCTCTCAGGTGTGCATAGGTAACGTAACGCAAAATATCATACTGAGTGAAAGGAATGACTTTGCTTGCTTGAATGTATTAAGAATACATCAGCCTTAAAAGAAGTCTATACTTTAATCCAAAAAACGTTCCCAATTTACATATCAAACATCTTTGCCTTTAAATATTTATATATGAGAGGAGCCTGGAAAGAATCTTGATGAAGCAATTTTATCCTGGATAGGTCTTTTGTTATGCATTTAACAGAGTTTCTGAAGTGGAGGACCCAGGGTAGCCCAGGGCATAGGACAGGGGAAGGCAAACTATGTCCCGAGGGCCGGATCTGGTTTGTCAGGGCTTTCAATCTTGCCCGCGGGATTGCCAGCTCCATGGTGCAGTGGGGCTAAGGCAGGCTCCCTGCCAAAAAAAGTGCACACCCTTGGCACAGGACTTAACAGGGATCAGTAGCATCTTATGGTCCCATGGAACAGATCTGAGTAGGGCTGGGCAAAATCTTTCCAGTAAATCGTAAATTTGTGGAGAGAGGTATTTTTCAAGACACTGAAACTATTTGTAAATTTGGGTCGAATTTGGCAAATACTTTAAGCTGGAAAAAACCCTAAATAATGTTGCAATCATTTATTTCAACATCGTTGAAACAAAAGCTCAGTTTGAATAGAGATTCAAAATCTTTCGTTTAATCTGAAATTTTTTTTTTTTTTTGGTTTTTCATTTTGGTGAGGAAAACCAAAACTAGATATTTTTGCTGTGAAACTAAGTGATTTTTTTTTTCAGTTTGGCCACTGAACCAAAAAATCAGTTCTTTGATCAGTTCTATTCTGGAGATCTGGGTTCTATTCCTGGCTCTCCCACTGACCTGCTGTGTGACCCTGGGCCAATCTCTGCAGCTCTGTGCCTCAGTTTCCCTCCCTCATCTTTTGCCTTGTCTAATTAGCTTGTAAGTCCTTTGCAGCAGAGACTGTCTTTACTATGTGACACTACAATGTCTAGCATGGTGGATCTCAGTTGTCTTTTGGGGATTTTGGCCACTACTGCAATACAGATAATACACACTTTATAGATCCTGGATAATATTTTTATCCTGACTGTTTTCCTGTGAGCATGATACAAAGTAAATATAATCCTCATTACATTAACATCAGAGCTCTGGCCCACTGGAAGTTTTTTTCTTCATTATGTAGGGCACCAGACTGAACAATTTAAATGTGTAGCATTTGCACAGCATCATTCAAATGTTTTTTTTTAAATAACAAACAACAAAATATGTCTGTGGGAAGAATATCCTCAAATAGCCTACTTGGGAGAAAGAACAGGAGTACTTGTGGCACCTTAGAGACTAACAAATTTATCTGAGCATAAGCTTTCGTGAGCTACAGCTTACTTCATTGGATGCAACAAACTCCATCCGATGAAGTGAGCTGTAGCTCACAAAAGCTGATGCTCAAATAAATTTGTTAGTCTCTAAGGTGCCACAAGTACTCCTTTTCTTTTTGCGAATACAGACTAACACGGCTGCTACTCTGAAACCTACTTGGGAGAGTTACTGAATCCAATGAAACACGTTTTCCCAGGAGTCTAGCTTAGACGAAACCAAAAAATTGTTTACAAAAGACGTATTCTTCTCATAATGCCGTTGCAAAATCTTGTTTTCGTAAAGTGCTAAAAACAGAATCTTGCCAGGGTGGAAGTAGAGATGATTCTGCCATGTGCAGGTCTTTTGAATGAATCTCATGTGCACTGCAGGAGAAATGAGATGCCATGGTACAAACATTAAATGGTCGCAGCAACAAAGCTTCAGGTGGATAGTTACCCAAATGCTTTTCTGCTGTTCCCATGTAAGTGTATGGGCAGCGGAGAAAAAACAGAGCAATAAGGAGGGACGGTTATTTATTTTTAAATGTTTAAACCAGAAATATTTTTAAACCACAGTTTCTTGGAGTCTAAGGTTTCCAGTTAAGGACCATTTTTTCTCCTACAAAATGTGTGGGCTGGGGTGTGTGTTAAAGAGACTTGGCTTAAAACCTAAAACTTAAGGAAACCCCAGTTTACAAACTGGTTTCAAACTCTTTAAATTGGGATTGCAAAAAATTTGTAGCACTCTCACAAGTGTGACTTCTTGCCAAGATGCTTACACCTGTGCATCTACCAATGTGATATATGTCATCATGTGCCAGCAATGCCCCTCTGCCATGTACATTGGTCAAACTGGACAGTCTCTACGTAAAAGAATAACTGGACACAAATCAGACATCAAGAATTATAACATTCAAAAACCAGTCGGAGAACACTTCAATTTCTCCGGTCACACGATTACAGACCTGAGAGTGGCTATCCTTCAATAAAAAAAACTTCAAAAACAGACTCCAGCAAGAGACTGCTGAATTGGAATTAATTTGCAAACTAGATACAATTAACTTAGGCTTGAATAGAGACTGGGAGTGGATGGGTCATTACATAAACTAAAACTATTTTCCCATGTTATTTCTCCCCCCACCCCACCCCTCACTGTTCCTCAGACGTTCTTGTTAACTGCTGGAAATGGCCCACCTTGATTATCATCACAAAAGGTTTTCCTCCTTCTCCCCCTCCTTCCTGGTGGTAATAGCTCATCTTAAGTGATCACTCCTTACAGTGTGTATGATAAAACCCATTGTTTCATGTTCTCTGTGTGTGTATATAAATCTCCCCACTGTATTTTCCACCGAATGTATCCGATGAAGTGAGCTGTAGCTCACGAAAGCTTATGCTCAAATAAATTTGTTAGTCTCTAAGGTGCCACAAGTACTCCTTTTCTTTTTACACTGAATTCGAGAGCAGAGAAACTCTTAGACTCATCCTAAACCCTAAGCTAGCATCACACACCCCGTGTTTTAGAGATCTTTAAGTGCTGATTTTTAATTATAACAGAAAATAAGAGTGAGATGGGAGGTGCCTTTGGACTGCATAAAGAATCTCATTTAGGCTTGAAAACAGAAGACAACTTTGTAAACTGTAGCCAGAAAGATTGATCCGTATAACCTGGGTAGGAAGTGCATAATAATTGCATTGTGTGACACTGTGCTAAACTTGACATGATTTCATTTGGTTACTGTAGCTAACTGAAGTTGGCCTTTAGTACATACTGAATGCTGGCCCTCACAACAGGTACTGCACAAAGCTGGCATTCAAAAAAATCTACTTGTCTATGGAAAGAAAGAGGGGACTTGAGCTATGCTTCCTGTCTGATTTATATATTTTATGAAGGCTTTCATTTACCCTGGTGATGCATGAAGCATAAATACCTAGAGAGAATCGCATCATTTTTCATCTACAGTATAACTTGGAAGGTACTAAATTGACTGTCTGGTTTTGATTTTTGATACATGAACCTTTTATGATAGTATTTGATCTTCAGCTTGTTTAACTGATGCCTGAGAGGTAATAACTGTCTGCATCTATTTGCGTACACGGCTTCTGAGCACCAGCACCACAGAAGAAGTGGAATTGGGAGTCACGGCACAGAACTGAGCGAAGGACGAGTTAGGAGAAATAGCAGGAAATGTTTTCAGAGAGTGAGAGCTAATAGACTGTGTCATAGCCTGCCAAGGGAAACAGTAGAAGACCAGGGCCGGACTAGGTTTGGCAAAATGCTTGATAATATGTCATAGGCTTCAATGCTACATGGACCCAGAGGGTATGTCTGCCCTGCAATGTAATCCCAGAGTTAGTAGAAGTCAAGTTAGCAGAGTTTGTTAACCTCGGACTTGAGCGTCTACACTAAATTGTAACCACAGGTTAGGAGCTGTTGAACCCTGGGACACAACCTGAGGCTCCAGTTCTACACTACATGATGTGGGCCCGAGTCCAACCACCCATATCCCAGACTGTGCTCAGTGTGAAATGATGAATGGGAACAATATTTTACTTACAATTAAATCATTCAATTTTGCAATTGGACATGTAAAGCCAGTGTGGATGGGCACAGCTCTATTAATTCCAACTGAGCTGTACCCTGGTGACATTCTAACTATAGTCCTATATTGCAGGGATGATGCTAAGTATGCCATCCCAATCTCTTGTCGGCATAGCACATCTTCACCGGATGCGTTACAGTGGCACATTTGCATGGGTGCAGCTGTGCCATTGTTGTGCGGTAGTGTTGAGCTGCCCATAGTGTTGTAACAACCCTATAGTTGGGACTAAGTCAAAAATCTGTTCCTGGTTGTTCAGCCCTCCGTGTAACAGTCTGTGGGAGTTCCAGTCTTTGATTGTAAACAGATATTTGTGTGACTCACGAGTGATTTGTTCAAAGTGCTAAGATGCTTATGATGTTGTGACTTTAAAAAGAATATATTGAAGGAGGTGAGGTCACTGGTCTCAGATACAGAATGCTGTACTTTGTGAATGTGAACTAACTCGCTGGTGTACAGGCTAACAATAGCTCCAATGGCGGGGTGGGTAATTCGCTTCCTGTTGGTGGGTTTTTCCTTTATAGCAAATGCTTACATGAGATATTGTGTGACAACCGCAGGTCTTCCCACTGTTCATTTTATATAGAATGCCATGCAGGAGGCCAAAATGGTAGGTAGAAGACAGAGAAAATCTGGTAGACCTGCTAGTCTAGTGTCTCTAGTTAAAAATGGGGAAGGGATGAAACTTGTAGGGAATTCTCAGGCAGGTACAACAGCAAGTAGCTCTCAAAGTCAGATCAGAGTTAGTTTTATTTGAAGATACTCCTGTCATGGGGATGTCTTTTCAATAGCTTTATGGATTGGAGAAAGAAAGAGGAACCACCTGCTTGATGCGGTAATAAGTTGTTTAACCTTGGAATATTTTTCATTTGGCATCACAGCACTAGCCAAAGGCATTTGTTTAAGAGTTTGGGTTTTTTTTGGTTTTGGGGGATGTTTTTGTCCACTGAAGTGGAGAACTTAGCTGGCTCTTGGTTGTGTTTCCTGGTCTGTGGACGATACTGTGTCTCCAATCTGGATTTTTTAAAAAATGGGAATTTGTTTCTGTGGAAAATGATAACTTTCTGATGGAAAAAAATGAAAACCAAGCAAAAACAGAGAAATGTTCAGGCATTCTGTTTCTCAACAAAAAATTGTAAATTTCTATGGAAAATAGACACCTTTCATGAAAAAATTTTGTTTACTCAAAAACCCAATTTTCAATCAAACAGTTTAGATGGAAAATTTTCAATTAGCCCTCATCTCGGATTTGTGAGCAATACTCAAGTTGAGAATGATTTCTTTGATCCAAAACAAAGTAGGCTCTCTTTAAGCAGGGTTCAAAAAAGAACTAGATAAGTTCATGGAGGATAGGTCCATCAATGGCTATTAGCCGGGATGGGCAGACATGGTGTCCCTAGCCGCTGTTTACCAGAATCTGGGAATGGGCGACAGGGGATGCATCACTTGATGATGACCTGTTCTGTTCATTTCCTCTGGGGCACCTGGCATTGGCCACTGTCGGAAGACAGGATACTGGGCTAGATGGACCTTTGGTCTGACCCAGTGTGGCCATTCTTATGTTCTTATATATGTGGTATATTGCCAGGATGGTTCATGTGTATTTCTTTACATCATTCACACTGCATGACAAATGGGAATGAGGATATGGAGGTAGATATTACCATATCTGAGGTAGAAGCGAAACTCAAACAGCTTAATGGGACTAAATCCGGGGGCCCAGATAATCTTCATCCAAGAATATTAAAGGAATTGGCACATGAAATTGCAAACCCATTAGCAAGAATTTTTAATGAATCTGTAAACTCAGGAGTAGTACCGAATGATTGGAGAATTGCTAATATAGTTCCTATTTTTAAGAAAGGAAAAAAAAGTGATCTGGGTAACTACAGGCCAGTTAGTTTGACATCTGTAGTATGCAAGGTCCTGGAAAAAAATTTGAAGGAGAAATTAGTTAAGGACATTGAAGTCAATGGTAAATGGGACAAAATACAACATGGTTTTACAAAAGGTAGATCGTGCCAAACCAACCTAATCTCCTTTTTTGAAAAAGTAACAGATTTTTTAGATAAAGGAAATGCAGTGGATCTAATTTACCTAGATTTCAGTAAGGCATTTAATACCGTGCCACATGGGGAATTATTAGTTACATTGGAGAAGATGGGGATCAATATGAACATCAAAAGGTGGATAAGGAATTGGTTAAAGGGGAGACTGCAACGGGTCCTACTGAAAGGTGAACTGTCAGGTTGGAGGGAGGTTACCAGTGGAGTTCCTCAGGGATCGGTTTTGGGACCAATCTTATTTAATCTTTTTATTACTGACCTTGGCACAAAAAGTGGGAGTGTGCTAATAAAGTTTGCAGATGATACAAAGCTGGGAGGTATTGCCAATTCGGAGAAGGATCGGGATATTATACAGGAGGATCTGGATGACCTTGTAAACGGGAGTAATAGTAAAAGGATGAAATTTAATAGTGAGAAGTGTAAGGTTATGCATTTAGGGATTAATAACAAGAATTTTAGTTATAAGTTGGGGACGCATCAATTAGAAGTAACAGAAGAGGAGAAGGACCTTGGAGTATTGGTTGATCATAGGATGACTATGAGCTGCCAATGTGATATGGCTGTGAAAAAAGCTAATGCGGTTTTGGGATGCATCAGGAGAGGCATTTCCATTAGGGATAAGGAGGTTTTAGTACCATTATACAAGGCACTGGTGAGACCTCACCTAGAATACTGTGTGCAGTTCTGGTCTCCCATGCTTAAAAAGGATGAATTCAAACTGGAGCAGGTACAGAGAAGGGCTACTAGGATGATCCGAGGAATGGAAAACTTGTCTTATGAAAGGAGACTTAAGGAGCTTGGCTTGTTTAGCCTAACTAAAAGAAGGTTGAGGGGAGATATGATTGCTCTCTATAAATATATTAGAGGGATAAATACAGGAGAGGGAGAGGAATTATTTCAGCTCAGCACCAATGTGGACACAAGAACAAATGGGTATAAACTGGCCACCAGGAAGTTTAGACTTGAAATCAGATGAAGGTTTTTAACCATCAGAGGAGTGAAGTTTTGGAATAGCCTTCCAAGGGAAGCAGTGGGGGCAAAAGATCTATCTGGTTTTAAGATTCTACTCGATAAGTTTATGGAGGAGATGGTATGATGGGATAATGGGATTTTGGTAAGTAATTGATCTTTAAATATTCAGGGTAAATAGGCCTAATCCCCTGAGATGGGATATTAGATGGGTGGGATCTGAGTTACCCAGGAAAGAATTTTCTGTAGTATCTGGCTGGTGAATCTTGCCCATATGCTCAGGGTTTAGCTGATCGCCATATTTGGGGTCGGGAAGGAATTTTCCTCCAGGGCAGATTGGAGAGGCCCTGGAGGTTTTTCGCCTTCCTCTGTAGCATGGGGCATGGTTGACTTGAGGGAGGCTTCTCTGCTCCTTGAAGTCTTTAAACCATGATTTAAGGACTTCAATAGCTCAGACATAGGTGAGGTTTTTCATAGGAGTGGGTGGGTGAGATTCTGTGGCCTGCGCTGTGCAGGAGATCGGACTAGATGATCAGAATGGTCCCTTCTGACCTTAGTATCTATGAATCTATGACAGCACAATGAAAATCATTTTGCTGTTCTCAGACGTGAGATTCACTGCCATGGGAAAGCTTTTGTTGTTCTAAAAAAACCAAAAGAGGTGCAAAGCTTATTGCATTACCTCACACTTACAATTATATTTACAAACAGGCAAGAGCTTCTTAAAAAAATACATAAAAAGCAATGTATGAAATTGTTCTATATCTATCTCTATATAGAACATTCTGTTCTGGAAACTGAAAGCTATGAATATGAAACAGATCATGATTTTATCAGCATGTGGCAAAAATGTTCATTATTAGCATCCTTGCCAGACAGGCCACTGACAACTCATGTGGGTAATTCAGGCCACGTTTTCAGACATATTGTCTGAGACAAAAGAGAAGATTGGTCTTGTGGGGAAAGGGTGGAGTTTTCAAGAACACCTAAATGACTTACGAGCATAAGTCCCATTGAAAGTCTATGGGAATTGTGCTCCTATATCATATAGGTGCTTTTGAAAATCCCAAAGAGTAAGGAAATCTATGTTTTATTCCAGAATGACCTTGGGCCAGCCACTGGGGACCATATTTTCAGGAGTGCCTACTAATTTTGGATGCCACTGTTTGGAGGTGTCCAATTTAATGCCTCAGGTTGGGCATCCAAAAACCATGGCTCACAGAGTCTTGAAAAGGTTGGGAGAAGTTGTGAGACTTGAATGATGTTTGTAATGGGGTGGGAGGGGGCAGGGCTGCACTATAACTTCCACACAAAGACCCCTCAACTTTTGGAGTGTGTTAAATCTGT
Source organism: Dermochelys coriacea (assembly GCF_009764565.3). Taxonomy (NCBI): domain Eukaryota; kingdom Metazoa; phylum Chordata; order Testudines; family Dermochelyidae; genus Dermochelys; species Dermochelys coriacea. The sequence continues at coordinate 82,278,307 of NC_050077.1, read as the reverse complement.
ATCTAAATTGTGAAAAATGGCTCTTCTTTCTTGTGGGTTGACCCAAAACCCAGGTTCCAAACATCCCTGAACTCAAGTGCCTCAGAGACGTGGATCTGATTTGGCTGCTGTGACCCCATCTTTGGTATGGGAAGCTCTTTCGGATGCTTCGTGGGAGTGCTGTCGAAGTACAATGTGTTCTTTATGTTACTACGGTTACACCTCGGAATTCTCAGTGTGGTTATTTTTTTGCAGTGGATGTTGCCTGTTCTGGAGAAATGACCACAAGGTATTTGGTTCCTAATCAGCCTCTGGAAGAGTCAAAATTCTTGGTAAACGTCAAATGTGGGCTTCGTTTACAGGTTTGACATGTACTTCTGCCACTGCACATTCCAGAGTCTTCCGATCGCAGCTTGCTTGGAATCTAGTAGAACAAAGTTGGGGAAAAGTCTGGGTGACTCATGCTTTAATATTGGGTTTGGGTTTTGTTTTGTTTTTAATCTCAGTCATTTACCGTATGAGAGGTCAAATCAGATTTCCCATATTATTTTCTTAAGTTTTCAAATCCATTGCCATAGCAACTGTTTTGCCCTCCTCAAAGCTGTCATTAAGACATGACATTGCTTTCCTCTGGGAAAGAAAAATGGCTTGTTAAGCTCAATGTAAAGAGTGCATATGTATTTTTTTAACCTTTCATAGAGCTCTGCTCAGCAAAAATTCCAAATTCCGTGGCTCTGGCAGTGCACAAGAATCCCTAGTTCAGCTATTACCAAACTTAATCCCCATCCAGAGACCAGGAGCTATTTATCTTGCCCGCAGCATTTGTAATCTTGCCTTCTGCTTTAGCTCCCAGACGGCAATGCGAAGAGGAGCCACATCTGTCCACTGTGTGCAATGTGCTAGGTGTGAGCATACCTACCATTGCTGGGCAGCTAGTTTCCCTGTTGAAGCTAATAAATAATGAAGTCCGTATTCCTGCGGGGAAATGGGAACCATACATAAGAGTGTGTTTCATTGTTCCTCGGTTTGGTGGGACCAGTAAAACTTGTGATTGTGCACTGCAAATGGCTTCCTCTGGACAGCTCTTTACATCAGCCCTTAGCAATCCCCGCCAGATGGGAACAAAGCCTTTCTTCATTTTGCAGCCCCTGCATGTGAGACACATTCCTGGGTGAACAGCAAGACACCCCCATGGCTGTGATAGTTGGCACATCTACAGTACTTGCCTCCAGTGATTGTGGTGTGGTTGTCCGTGGTTAATGGCTGTAGTCAATTTCCAGGCAGTGCTGCTTATGTGGGATCAGGATCAGGCCACGCTGGGGCATGGAGGGGTTGGTTACATTGCTTGTCACTAAACCCTACAAGTGTACACCAGCAGGGAGTCTAGGGATGGGGGAAGTCACAAGAACACCTGTATTGTAATAAGTGATCCGCAATACAGAAAAGATTTGAGAGCCATTGCTTTAAAATACACATCTTTGCTAATCACAAACATCCCCTGGCTGTAACATCCCCTGGCTGTCGTTCATGGGGCAACATGATTTACCCGCCTTCTATTCATTGCCTGACCTTAGCTGCGAGGTACCATGTGTTCTCAGTATAGGTAAAGGGGAAACGTGTCATCCAGGAGCAACATGTGCAGCTTTCCTTTCGCTCTTCTTTAAAGGACAACAGACATCAAGTCCAGCTGAACCTGCTGCTCAGAGTGAATGCACGAGTTGTGAACTTGTGGACTCCCCTGGGGAAGCCAGGAAACTACATCACGAGCCAAACCCAGAGCTCCCGTAAGCAGGTGTACAGACATACAAGTGGTTTTGATGCACTGTGGATAAGTATATTGGGCCTGATTCTCCTACAAGTGTAATGCTAATGAAGTCAATGGAATTACCCTGGAGTGAGATCAGAATCAAGCCCATTGAGCTGAAAGTATGATAATGATATTTCCACCCTCTCACATGTTTCTGAGGAAAGTTCCAGTGGGAGTTAAAATAGTACCAGAGGAGAGAAGAGCTGATGATGAATAGTCTGGAGGAGCCAGAGGACTCATGTCATGTTTCTTTTGAACGGGTTTCCACTTTCTTTGTCAGACAGAATGGAAAGTGATTTGAAACATTTCTCTTTCCATCCCTGCAAATTATTTTGCAGACTAAGTTACTTTACTGTCACATTTTCCCCTTCTGCAGGGTATGAATCAGGCTCTCCTTTTATGTTCTGTGATTTTATGAACTGCCAACTGCACAAAGCCAGTTTGGCATCTTCTCTTACAGATCCAGCTTGAAATGGCTTTCCCATTTGTATTTGGGACTTAACTGTGCATGTTGCTTCGGTAGTATTGAACTAGAGGAAAGCAAAAAGAATTCGTATTTATATTACACAGCAAATGCCTCTGTTCTGGGAGTAATTTCTCCAAGCAGACAAAAGTCTGTAACAAAAATGTACAGCTCTGAATAATACTGCTGCAGAGCAAGAGAGAAAATAATATTCAGTAATACAATGTACATTTTCCCTACATTTTTATGATTTTTATGTGGTGTTTAATTTCTTTTTTGTAAATTAAACATATCTGAGCAGCTGTATGAAGCGTAATGATTTCCATTGTCAGTACTTAGTGGTAACAGTAATAGCTTTACATTTTGGGCAAAACTGCACCTTCAGTAGAAGGAGGAGAAATCTGGCTTTCATGCGCACACGTTTCTGGTTCTCCTGCGTTCCTCAACAGTGACTCGCTCTCAGAACGAGAGGGTTGGGGTTTGAAAATGTCTTGGTGCATGGGGTAGAGATTTAGAAGAGAGGAGTCCAAGCCTGTCAGGTGCTTGAGCGCCTTTTGAGGGATCCTGGGCCTTTTCAGTTCTCATTGAATTCAGCAGCCTGTACCTCACAGGGTCAGATGCACGAGCATGAGACTGGACTGGGAGTTGGAAGTTCTGAGTCCTGTTCTCATCTTTGCCACAGATTAACAGCTGGGTGACTGTGGGCAGGTCATAGGCAGAGTTCTTTCCAAAGGTCCTTTTCTGGGTGCTCAGCAGGGGATCTGGCTGTCCAGCTTGAGGGGCTCAGTATACCAGGCCAAAGTGCAATGCAGAAAAGGGGTGCTGCTTGTTCTGTGAAAAATCTGCTCTTAAATTCCTCTCCCATGATCCCACACCACATCTGTGGGCAGAGATGCAAATGGGCTCTGGATCTTCTAACTTCCATGCTTGTGCTGTACTGACTAAGACATGCTTCCTGGCTGATTGTAAACTCCTCCTGACCAAGAACTGAAATGAACTACTGCAAGCCACGAAAAGGAATTTATATTTCAGTAACCCAGAGCTAGCTTTTTCCCAGGGGAAATTTTAATAATTGATTTATTAGCAAGGCAGCACAGATGACTGTTGACTCAAAAGAAGAAATAAACAAAAAGAGACTAAATAAAAAAGAAAATATGCTGGCTAAGTAAACAAATAGAAATTCCTCAGTAGCAAACACTTATTTTAAGGGTAACTGTGTAAACATGGCATTTGAAAAGATGCTTTAATAATGAGGCAACCCTTGTCTAATATCAAAGGAAATGCACTAATTCCCTCACTTTAATAACAGATTAGCAGCTGTTTTGTGCATTGGAGAAAACAGCCTTGCATGAGCATTAAATATAACTTCCTACCAATGCTAACAGTAGAGGTTGGGACCAAGCTGCAAAGCTGAGATTTGTAATCGAATCTGAATCCAAACATCCACAAAGCTCAGGAGGGTTGGGTCCAGGGGGCCTCTAGTTAATAGGTGACCTTGAAGTTTTGAGTCTTAAGGTATATCTATGCTGCAGTTAAAAACCTACAGCTGGCCCATGCCAGCTGACTCAGGCTAGTGGGCATCGGACCATGGAGCTGTTCAATTGCAGTGTAGACATTCGGGCTCAGGATCCCGTGATGGGGAAAGGTCCTGGAATTTGCCCTCCAGCCTGAACTTGAATGTCTACACTGCATTTAAACAGCTCCTTAGCCGGAGCCCAGCTAGCCCGAGTCAGCTGGCACAGGCCAGCCACAGGTGTAAGCATGGTATAGATATACTGTTAGTGAAAACATCAGTGGGGTGTCCAGTCCTTTTCTAAGGTGTCTCTATCCTTTTAAACTCCTTCAGATCCCCTGCAGTCCAAATTGTCCTCAGGTTATTATTGCTCTCAGATCACCGGAACTAATTACTCATTTAAGAGGCAGCATTGCAAAATGCTTCCATGCCGAACAGTCAGATCAGAGGAAATGAGGTACAACTGTCACATTTTCAAAAGTGTCTTCCATTTGGAAAGCACCTGCCTCTTTAATAGATCCACCTTATACTTAAAATGCCAAATACCAGTGCAACTGGTAATCTATCAAATAGGTAGAAACTTGTAAGTTCATCCACAATACAGCACCTCAAAGTAAGAATTATTAAGTAAGCTGTCACAGTTAGGCAGAAATGGTTTTCCCATCTAATGAATATTTCTGAGAGTTCAAAAATGTTTACTGTCCAGAACAGGGATGAGAAGTTGAAATCTCAAAAATTTTCATAAGCCAAAAGATTTTGATTTATTTCCCCTCATTTTGGTCAATCAAAATGTTTCATTTCAATAATTATGATTTTTTTTATTTGGATTTTGACCTTTTTTCTTACCTCTTTTTCAGTGTAATTAGCTGAAGTGTCTAAACAAGACATCATTTTGAGGTGGAAACCTGGCATTTTTTTGTTTCGAAGATGTCAAAACAAAACTTTTGACAATTTTGAAACTTGTTTCAATACATTTTTGAGTCAGGAGATTTGTCAAAATCAATCCTGTTTCACAAACAATTTCCGTTTCAATGAATTGGCATTTTTCAACAGCAACAACAAAAATAGCTTGTGCTGAAAAATTCCTGACCCAGCTCTACTTAGAGTAAGATCGAGTGTTCTCTACTGACTACACCAAGAGACAATAATTTTGATTCTATTCCTACCTATTCCTCACATTCGTTTTTGACCTTGGGCAAATTTCTTAACTTCTTTGTGCCTCACTTTGTCCACCTGTAAAATGGGTATAATAGTAATACCTTAGCGTCATGGAAATGAAAATGGAAAAGACTTATTCGATCATCTAGTCAATTTTCTAGCCAGTGCGGGATTATTTGGTCTATACAGTCCCTTATGGTAGACTGGGTCAGAGCTATATTAACTCAGGTTATGATGTAATTTCAAGATCCTTAAAGAAAAGTTGCTTTTCAGAGTGCAAAGTACTTTTATCTGCAGTGGATGTTTATGTCTGGAGATTACAGCTGCCTTTATTGCCAAGACAACTTAAATTTGCTAGAACGTTTCTCAAAACTGTTGCAACTTTATTTTAGTTCTTATGGAAGAACATTCTTCAATTATCTGCAGGGACTTCCTGGCTTTGGCCCTATGCGTATTGCAGCATGAGGCCTTCTGAAATAGAGAAGTCACATGCCTGTAGATTAATAGGGCCGGTGCTTTCCTACCTGTTATAAAAACCTTTAGGCCAGGGGGGCGGGGACTGTTTCAAATGATGCAAAAGTAGAGAGCTTCCTGTTAGGAGAGAAGCATTTTGGCTAAGAGATTAATAAATAAAGCTGATGTGCCGGGAGTCCAGTGCCAGAGGAATTCCAAACAGAGCAGGTTCCAAATCTCCGTTTTCTTGAGGTCAAGTTGCTTTTTAAGAAATACTTGAAAAAGCAAATCGGCCTGAGCAGCACTGCTACCTCAACAAAGTTTTCTCTTTGTTCCTTCCCAGTGTTACAATTATACGTCGAGTATGTTTTCTGTCCTCCAAGACTGCTTCTGGAACTGGGCGCTGGTGGGGAATGTGGCTAGGAGACTTGCAGGCCCAAGACTTCTATCCTAATGATCAGCCTGTTTGCAGGGAGGAGGTAACTTTTACTACAGTAGCACTGTAATACCATCACTCAGAGGTAGATTCACTGCCTCAACCAGACACAAAAGCAGCACTGGAGGGATGCTATTGTACAAGTCAGCCATGCTAATCTATCCTCTTGGCCAAGCTAGCTCCAGGGGCTAGGCTCACAATCTTCGCCTTGCTCTCCATAGTGGTTCTGCTGGAGGGTCAGGGCCCTCTGTGTTGCTATTTTCTATTCAGCACCGTAGTTTTGCAGACAAATTTCCTGCTTTTAGGATCTTATTCTCTACATTAGATTCAACATGAGAAGAGATTCCAATAAACAAAGAAGCGGGAAGGGATATGGGAGCATAGGCAACAACAGCTGAAGATCAGGAGACATGCTTAATATTCTGCATACCTCTTGCTAGATCCTCTTTGGAGTTTTAAAATAAATGAATGTAACATATTGGGATTGGGGACCCAGAATGGTTATGGCGAGAGTGGGGGACCAAGGGGCAAAGCCAGGGCTCTTTATTTGAAGGTGGTGGAGAAATAGGTCCCCAGTTATGGATGCACTTTATTTTTCGTTCAAATCAGACAACAGAGTTTCTGCTGAGATTGCATGTGTAGGAGTCAGGGGGGCTGTTTCTCCTTCGTCCATGAGTAGAGAGTGGAGGTTGGTTTCCTCTCGAATAGAAACAGTGGCTGCGAAAGGGAGTGTGGTCTCACACAAGAGCAGACGCTGGAGGCTGTGTTAGGGAATACCCACTCCCCTGCACCATCAGTGTGAGCAAAGGCTCAGGGAGACGCCATGAATCTAGCACATGGTAAAGACACACATGTACCCGAAGGCTGCAGGAATATGCTGCCTGACCACAGCAACGCCAGCATTCGTTGGTGCTCTGACAGCTGACTGAAAAGCATGGGAGTTTAGCATGGAGTTCTAGCATCCTGGTGGTACAGTGGAAATAAATGCAACTTTGACCATACTGCAGCAGAATACAGAATTCCATAAGGAGATGTGTAAATTTACTGTACACATGGGATTTGTTTCCATTTTTGTATTCCTAAAGTGCTCCTGCTGGGGACATTTGGTTTACTATTTGAATACTAGACTTGTACAGCTTAAGATCCACCATTTCCTGGCTTCATATTAAATTGATAATCTCCGGAACATGCCATCTTTGTGATTGGGCATCCCTCCCCCCTGCTTAGCAAGTGAGGTTCGGTTTAGGGTGAGCCCCTCAAACCAGGCAGGCTAAGTCCAGTTTGGCTGCCCTTTACTCATGAAATAAGGGTAACAACATTTCATTACCCCTGCGGTCAATGCTAAAGTGAATTGTAACCCAAAGACCAGCCAGAATCGATTACTTTGGCAAAGCAGCTCTGTCTGCTGAACGCCTCAGCAGAATAGGTGTGTATATGCAAACACAGTCTGCTCCTGAAGTCTTTTCCCTCAATTTGTCCCTAGGAATCAGGGGCTCATTCAGACCCTCCTTAGAGTAACATTAAGAAGGTTTCCGTTCTGCCGCATCTCTGTTTTTACTATTGTTAGAATGAGCAGCAGTTACGCTACTAAATCAACATTCAACAAACCAACTCTTAATTCATTTGGTAGGATCAGTGTCTGCACATGACTAGCCGTCTCAATGTACAGCACAATATTCAGAGATGAACAGCAGGCAACCATTATCCCAGGATGGACCAGCCTACTCCAATTATTGCAGGTGTATTTTGGATGATATTTCTGTTTTTCCTCTCCTGGTGCCTGGCGTTGCTTTCCTGACTGTGGGGCTTCCCCTATATCCAATAGCTGAATTGCATTCAGTGCTAGTAAGCTACAGGGTTTGCTAATGGATTGCATGTTCTGAACATGATGCATTGCATAGCCACTGCTAAAATTGTCATTAAATCACAATTGATGCTAACTTCATGAGAAACATCTGCATGGTAACCTGCGTCACTGATCTCCCATTAACTCCAAATTACTATATGATTAGTTTGTCATTTTATGAATGCAATCCTTACAATGAAGGATGACTGCATGTTTCTGGTGCAGCTGATGGTTAAAATACCTCACAGAATATCCCCACAATAAATTCCAGTTCTTCTGACATCTGTATTAATTTACTGCAGCCTTTTTGTTTTCGTTCCTAGACTCTGTGTCTTTACATTCCCTGTATCCTAGTTTAACTCTTCAAAAACCCAAAGAACACAAGCATCCAGCATATTAAGCATCAGTTGTGAGGATGTGTCTGCAGGAGGAAAACCTGGAATTTAGGAAAGAAATGAGTGTGTGTGAAAAAATGTACAACGAACTTCTGTGATCCTCTGCTAGCTTCTGAGTATCTTGCGATGAAGAGAAAATAAGATCACGCAAATCCAGGAAGTTGGTAGAAGTGGGCTTTCTTCCAACTCAAGATGGGCTGGGATGGGGGTCTGTGTTCAGCTCTGGATCCAATCTAGGCAAGTTTGGCCTGGGAGTCAGGGCCGAGGCATTGTATATAAATCAAAATTTTGAGACTTAAAATTAGTCCTTTATTTTCCTAGGGATGTCTATTGAAGTCAATTTCCATTGGGCAAGCTATGTGTGGTTTATTAAGTCGTTCATATTTTTAGTAATTATATATTAAGAGCCTAATTCTCTCCAATGGGCGAATTCAGGATTAAGGGCTGCAAAATTGACTCCTTAGTAAATGAATTAAATAAAGCCAAATTCTGCCGTGTTACACTGGTGTGAATCTAGAGTCTTTCCACCTACAACAGAGACTGCAGCTTTACATCAATGTAACTGAGAGCAGCATGTTTCCCATGGTGTTGTTTTAGCATAGTAACTGGATTACACGCTACTTAATTCCAAGAAATTAAGTATTCATTCCCTTGATGAAAACCAATTCTACCTAATTCAGCTACATGGATTTAACATAAATTACTGAACTTTTCTCCCAGAAAGGAAACATTCTTTTACTTTTGAGTGGATAAAACACAGTATCATTGGCTAATTCATGTTAGCAGCAAACAATGAGTCAAGCAATTAAAATGAGCCCCAGCTTTAAGGGTCGGGTATAGCCTTGGCAATGCTGAAATCTCATGACTTTTCTGCTATTGTGGACAAACTATCCAAGTAACAGCTGATATCACAAATTTTTGTTTGTTTCAGATGGGATCTGGTCCCCTGTTCTGGCCTGGAACTGAAACCTTCAGATCTATCACAGGTTTCAGAGTAGCAGCCGTGTTAGTCTGTATTCGCAAAAAGAAAAGGAGTACTTGTGGCACCTTAGAGACTAACAAATTTATTAGAGCATAAGCTTTCGTGAGCTACAGCTCACTTCATCCGATGAAGTGAGCTGTAGCTCACGAAAGCTTATGCTCTAATAAATTTGTTAGTCTCTAAGGTGCCACAAGTACTCCTTTTCTTTCTTCAGATCTATGAATTTCTTAGATTTATATTTCACAATTGATCAGTGTGACTCCCCCAACCAAGGGAGGATGGAACAAACTAGTTAGATGGGTTACTTTCATTTTTCTGCTGCTTCCATGCTTTTTGACTACTCACCATGGATTTTTTAAGGTTCTGGTATTTCTTAACAGAAATGTAGTGGGGTAGGTAGGCAGGGCCTGACACAAAACTTGGATTCAGATTTTTAACACCAAGGAGTTTGGAGGGTTTTTTTAGCCTGTTAAAACCAAATTTATTGCAAAAACAGTTGGCTTTCTGCAGAAAAATTAGAGTTTTTTTCTCAAGACCAAAATCTTCATCTTCCGCCAAAAAGTTTAAGTGTTTGGCTGAAAATTTTGGGTCTTGTAAAAACAAGAAAATGACAAAAACAACCCCCCCCACACACACACACCAAAAAACCCCACAAGTTAAATTTTCTGCAGGAGAAAAAAAAAACATTTTCCAGTCAGCTCTGTTCAGAGGTGTTTAGAGTCAAGGTTTTATTTCTGGCACGTCTCCGGCTGTTGGTGGGAGTTAAGGGACTGAGTCAATGGCAAAGCCTCCAAGCGAGCATGTCAACGTATTAGGCTCATGATTAACTTGGGGGAATGACTCCAAAAAACGCCTGCAATGTGCACAGAACTTCTCATTCTTGTGATCTGGGAGCCTGCTGAGAACCAGGAGTGGGTAAGCTCCGGAGGGGCTGGTAAGAACAAAGGGCATGAGAATAGAGACTGCAGGGGGGACAGGAAGTCATCAACTATAAAGGAAAAGAGAGCAGAAGCTTGGCAGAAGCTCATATACTATGGTCAAGAGGTTGTCATGGGCATTGCATGTAAGTAACAGATGAAGCTACTATTGCAGAACTACTGTGCAAGTATCATCTGCATTACCGTAGCACCTGGTAGCCCTAGTCAAGGACCAGGACTCCACTGGGCTAGGCACTGTACACACACACAACAAAAAAGACAGTCCCTGCCCCATGGCACTTACCGTCTAACAAGAGACAATAGCTGGATATAGACAGTTGTAGTCTGAATGAAATCAGCAGAATATATGAGTTTGGAAATGTAGTAATAAATCAGAAGCATAATCTGTTATTCAAATCTAAAAACCTCTACCAGATGTGGCAGTCCAGTATGGAAAGAAAGAAAGAAATATACGCAAGGTTCACAGGAAGTATATGATAGTACATTTGTATTCTGCCATCAATATCGCTAGCTTGTGTTAGCAGCGAACTCCCCAACCCCCATCTTTTTCACTCTGTTGTAAAAGAAATAAATTGTACTATCACTGTAATTGCTTTTACAAAGCCAAAAAAAAAGTGGCAAAGCTTTTCCTAGTCTAGTTCCAAACATCTGATGGTTTTTGTTAGGGATCAATTGTTTCTTTCCACAATCAGTTATTTGTGCGGGAGATGTTTATACCCTATCTATCTTCATTTCCCACAATGAAATATTGCTATCAGCTCACAAATTTTCCTCCAAAATGTATAAAAACTTTGAGACTCTCCAGTGTTGCCGCTGCTGTTTTCACTAAGAATCATAATCAACTGCTGCCATTTAAAAAAAAATCAGCTCTTTCTGTTTAAATAATAAACTTTGGCAGAGAGAGAGCATATCAGTCTGATGGTTGCATCCTCTTCTCCTTGTTCTCATACAAACATGCGTAAATTCCAGCCGCTGGGGAGATGCATTTAGCTCAAATTTGGCTCTGTTGTAGTGAAAAAAAATTGGAAATGACTATCTGGCCTAGATTAAAAAGAGCGCTGACTAGGACAGTGATCCAACTATAAAATAGGAAGGTAGTTCTTAATTTGCACCAACTTTTTCCTCCTGCGGGATTAATCCCATCGGATGACTAGCAATGAAAATCTTCTTTTGCAAGTGTCTGTAACCCAGGATAACCTATGCTGTTTAATTTTCCAGATGGGTACAGTGCAATGTCACCATAACAGCTAGATTTTCTGAAGTGATTTTGTTTCCAGGTCCCTCCCTTGTCATTATTTCCTTCTCTCATTTCCCCATAGATCATTTCAGCGAACAGTTGTTTACATTTTCAAAGTATTACATCAATATTATCACAATGAAGCTTTATTTTCCTTTGAACTTCTGGCATTTCTAGCTCCTGCCAAGAAGATCAGCAATATTAAGATGTCTGAACATGATTTCTAATAACACAGCAAAAAAAACTCCTCAAAACAATATAGCCATATGAATCACTGTAAAATGCGAACTATGCAAACGCTGGCTTTTCAGCAGATCTACCAAATAAGATTACATCCTGCATTAATTGATGAATCATTCTGAATAGTGGATAAACTTGAGAGATTGGCAAGCTTTTTACAGCCAATTCACAAACAGAAAAAGAGACAAAATTTATCTAAGCAAATTCTTCACCCCGATCTACGTAAACAATTTGAGAAAAAGATTCTCTTTGCCTTCAGAGCTGGTTTTAAACTCAAAACCTGTGAGGATCAATACAATCATCTCTCACCCTTTCCCAGTTATTGGGGTAAACATGAGGTAATGTGGCGTCTTCAGATGTTGAATTAATCTGTATGATAAGAGAAAAGGCTCACAGAATTGCTCATCTGCTGTAACTTTTGGTGACAGATTAGAGTGTGGTATGATCAGGCCTGATCACATGATACTTACATTCCCATTCAAATTATTAGAGCTGCAAAATTGGGGGGGGAGGGGGAATTTATGAAAAAAATCTATGTATAGCACACAAAAATGGAATAATATTTATTTTCTTTAAAAAAAAATTGTGAAATATCTTTTACTCCCCCCCCCCGCCCTTTTTATTTCCCTTTTTGCTGTGGGGTTCAACACAATAAGTCCGTGGGGAGTGGACATTCTTTACTTTTTACTTTTTCCCCTCTGTAACTTTTCCAACCTTCCTCCTCTCTCAAAAAGTTCCAGGGTGGTAGAGTGACAGAATTCCACTGTTCCTTTTGCCATGTGTCACTTTTCCAAAATTACAGATCATCCAGCTGAGAGGGCAGGGCAGGTGCCCTTATGAGAAGTCGGGGAGGGGAGATTGTTTCCAGGAAGTTCGTATCAAATGGGGCTCCCCAGAACATCTGTGAATCCAGTTTGTGAAACTGTGACTCTTGTGAGTTAGGAATTGTCACACCAAGAACAGTGTTCTGCAGCAACCTTTTTGAGCCATTTATACTGGGCCAAAGTGAAACACTTTTTTCAGCCCCTTTTCTTAGCTCTTCTCTATTGGGAATTCCCTGCAACTGCAACCACTTTAAACAATGGGAGACCCTGGAAATTTCTGCTTCCACTGCTCACTTTCTAGAGGCAATTATCCCAAAGCTTAGCTATTATCCGAGTTTTCCATAAAGAGTGTTAGCATCATTAATGATGTGAACTCTGGAAAAGTGCTGGATTTTTCCTCTGTCCTGAAAGCAATGAATGTGGCATTGTAGCGGGGTGGCCACCCGCTCCTGCCTGGAAGGGCCTAAATCGGCCCTGGGAGAGGCTGGGGCAGGGGAAAAGCTGGCCTGATTGGCAGAGCCGTCATAGCTGGGGGCCATGCCCCAAACAGATCCAGCGGGCCTTATAAAAGCCAGGGAAGCCAGGAACAGAAGAACTCTCTCTCTAGCCCTGAGAGAGAGGGACCTAGCTGAAGAGACCTCAATAGAGGACCTAGTCTGGAGCAGGGCCAAGGGAGCTGGGGAGCTCCGGCCTAGGAAAACCCCAAGCTGCAGGCTTGGGAAGGCCTTTTAGGTATGGGGGTTGCAGGTAGGCAGAGGCAGCAGGTCCAAACCCCCTTGCCTGTGATGAGTGGCTTATACTGCAGTCTGCCCCAGGGAGCAGGGGCTAGTTGGTGACTGGCAGAAGCCTAGGACTGAGGTGAGGTGGGGATAGTGGGTGGTGGTTCCCCTGGGAGGGGGAGACCCAGACCTGTGGGGTACTGCCAGGGGTAGCACCCAGTTGAAGGGGCACCGGGGTCCTGGGAGGGACACGGGAGCCAGCAGCAAGGCAAGACACCGGCCAACAGAGGGCGCTCTGGAGGCTGGAATGCTAATTCCTTGAGACGGCCAGCAGGAGGCGCTGCCGGTGAGTCTGAGCCGGGTTACAGGCACCCTTGGCACCAGTGGATAGTTAGGTAAACTCTGGGAACTAGACTGCAGTCCATTTCATCAATAGGCATGTCATGTGAGATGCCAGGTGCAGAATTACCGATGTATTTGCCAATTTTTCAGTATTCTATCGTGATTTACTGTATTTATTGAACTCCTAGGTATTGCCAGCTTTGTTTGAGAGGTTCCAGAAATACAGAGGATGGTTGTTTAGAAATTTTGGCAACTTTTACATGCTAATACACAGGGAAAATGTTATATTGATGATTACATTCCCCCCCCCCCCCCCCGCACACACTGGAAATGATTCACTGTGAACAAGTGGCTGGAGAAGTCAGTGCCTGCTGCAGAAGCTCATTATGAGAAAATAACTAAAATCATTAATGGAGTCCAACCTAGATTGCTTAGCAAACTGAATTGGATTCATATTTCTAAATAGGGTCTGGTAACGTATTTGCAACAGAAACATAGAAATATAGGGCTGGAAAAGACCTCGGGAAGTCATCAAGTCCAGCACCTTGCACTGAGGCAGGGCCAAGTCCAATCTTTGGAAGTTTCCAAGTGCTTCTATGTTGCACATTAGACAATGTTATTGTGAGGGTTTTGTTGGCCAGAGAGCTCACATTAATATGTCTACTGTTTGCTGTGCGGGGTCCCAGTTACACAAACAGTGAGCTTGGGCAGTTTGCTGTCACAAGCAACAAACCCTGCCCTTCCCCACATGACAGCTGATGTACCTGAATATATCTCTCCAAGTTTCTTTGAGTATGGCACCTTGATCCCACAGTGAGTACCGTAGTGCGATTTATGAAGACATTTTTATAGTACAGCAAGTTGTCCACAAGAGAATCTGAATTTGGATGGAAAATTTGTACTAGATTTGGAAGAATCTGGTTGACAAGGCATATTGGCTAGTGATTCACATAGGGGACTGAAAGTTGTTGGTTTTTCTTCCTGGCTCGGCCTCAGGCTAGCTTTGGGACCTTGGGCAAGTCACTCTGGCCTAAATTGTGTCACAAAGACACAGCAGTGTGTTGCGTCCCACCCCAGGACCATCCTGAAGAAAGGACTGAATATTAAAGAGCCACAATTTCCTGCCTGCACTCCTCTTCCTCTAGCCTGTGTCAACAATAAATTATGATACCGCCTATGCTCGCTCAGTTGCCCAGACTGGTGCTTATGCTCTACCCGCTCATTCCCAGCAGGAAAAGAGTAGTGGGTGCACAATGCCCGCTCACTCCTGCATGCCTAGACCACAGTCCAGGTAGTCTGTTTAGGGAGGCTCTTCTTCCCCATTGCATCCTGCACAGCCATTAATGTCTATGTACTCTGTTTACCCATCCATATCATAAAATGTACCTAATTGTGAGGATTGACTGATGTTTCTAAGTACTCTGAGATTCTCCAGTAGCTGTCACTAAGTCAGAACAAAATGTTGCTAGGCTATTTTAATATTTTCTAACTCAAGGTGATCTGAATTGAAATCCTGGATTTGAAACCCCCCAAAGTTCAGATCTGGTTACAGTGGCAAACATTGTGGCGTGGGCCCATCTTTTACTATCTATGGTTTTGATCATGTCTGTAACATCCAACCTTACCCACCCCATCCTGCTTAATTTCTGAAAAACCGCAAATGTCCATCACCTTCCACAAATGGACTTGCCCCTCGGTTAATAACAGCATTCACTGAAAACACACTTTGTGTAAACACTGAAAACTAACCACATTTGCTAGAGTCATGCCACATCACAGCTATCGTTTCTGGAGAAAGTACTGGGGGGAACTTTCCCATACTTGTTGTGTTTGGCTGTCATGTAGCCTGCAGACTCTCACCATATAAGACTCTGGCAGTGTGGAGCTGGTGGGTCCCTTTTCTGGAGAATTTAGATGATGACAGCAATTAATTACTTCTCATCTCAAAGCCACAGTTTACAGCAAGTACATTGCTGCCCCATTTATCTAGTAGTTGGAAGCAAATTCCAGCTCTCTCAAATAGCTGTCCAGTTTTGAAAAGACCTAACACCGGTGGTTGGTGGAGAAATGCTGGCCAGGCCATATTGCACAATGGCTGTCTAACTTTGTACCTGGGAGGGGTTCAGAACTGAGTGTCCTGTATCTGGGAGTACAGGTAAAATAGGTTAAGTTAAATGGCGGTACAGGGGAAGACCTATGAGGAAGATATGGTTCATTGAGGTTAGTGCCCCATCTCATGTTGGGCCAGATTTTGCCTCTTTTGCAGTGAGGAATACCCTGCTCTGCAAGTAGTCCCATTTATTTCAGTGGGACTATTCCTGGAGTAAGTTATTACTCAGTGGCAGTAAGGATTGTCAATCTGACCCATTATCATCAGACTGTATTTACTTTCAGTACACATTTGCGGCACCACTCTGAGGTTTAAGGTGATGCACACATTCTAGTGGCACTGAAACTAAGCATGACTGTGGCTTTTTGGACATTTGGGTCCAAACATCTTGTAAACAGGCAGATTTCAATCTGCTGAAGAGCCCAATTGCTCTGAAGCTACAACTTAGAAGGAGGTTCTCAGTTAATTCAAGTCACTAATACTCAATCAAAGGGTATCATTTTTTTAAAAACTCCTTTGAATTTCTTCAAACCTTTTGGGAAATGTTCAGAATACAAAGTAGAGAGACAAGGCCGGTGAGGTAATATCTTTTATTGGACCAACCTCTGTTGGGGAGAGAGACAAGCTTTCGAGTCACATGGAACAGTTCTTCAGGTCCTGTGTTGCTCGAAAGCTTGTCTCTCTCCCCAACAGAAGTTGGTCCAATAAAAGATATTACCTCATCCACCTTGTCGCTCTAATATCTTGGGACCAACATGGCTACCACAACACTGCAGAATACAAAGTAGTGTGATGTGATTTGCAGTTTTTCCATACAAGTGATTAAATCATAGGTTTGCTGGTTGGTAACAGTGACATTCCTAGGGGACTTTTTGTTGTGGCTCAATGGTAACCCATCTTCTTTCTCTGAGCATGTTGCCAGTAAAATATGGGACATCCTTCGACTTATGCGTGTACTTTACTTTACTTGCTGTGTGTAATCCCGCTGACTTCACAGTGTTTAAAATTAAGCATGCGTGTAAGTCTTTGTAAAACTGGGGATTTACTGTGGAGCATTTTACTGGCCCGAGTCAAATATACATGCCTTTAAACCACAAAGTCTGCTGTTCTGAGACCCTTACTGGGATCATGGCTTGTAATGTTGCATTTTTTATTTAAATTGAATAGTTCTTATCCACCATTGTCTTTTGTACTTCAGTTAGTCCACGGTTAAATTTCCTATGTACTTGTGTATAATTTTGTATTTTAATACTTTCCTCTGTTTGTTATTCCCCAAAAATAATGATTAAAGAATCATATACTACAAAAAGAAAAGTATTGTTTTCCTTCAGCTGTTGATCTCCCTTGAAATTCTGATATTTTTGTTTTTGGTCAAAAACTGACATGGGGAGAGGCAGGTGGGAAATTCAGGAAGAAAACTGAAAATGTTGAATTTTATCAAAAAGCATTTAGCGCCTGGAAAGTACCGGACGCAAACAAATTAGAAGAGCATGCACACATTTGAAATGTTTTGGATTCTGCTGCTGCTTTGATCTCGGTTCAAACATTCATCCTCTCCAATCTGGAGTCCCCAAACATGCATTTTCTGTGGAAAGAAATCAGCTCTCCCAAATGTTCTGCTTCATCTGAGAATGTCTGGAGCAGAGCTTAACTTCTTTCTTCAGATCCTGTACCCGGTTTGAAAAATAGCCAATAGACAGAGATAAGAGTCTGACATTTGGACTAATTTCAAAAGGTGGTGGATGTTGTTGTTGTTAAGTGGGGTGATTGAGTGGGAGGAGGGAATTATTTAGGCCTTGTCATCTCCATCTTCTGATTATAAGGACTAGCTTTCTATGCGTGGAATGTCCCTTTCACAATCTCATTGATGAGCAACACGACCCATTCTGCTGGCTGGTATTGTGCTTTAACAGAGATCCTACCGTGCAAATGGTAATTCTGGTAGTAGATTGGTACAAAAAGGAGAAAAGCATGCAGCAGCAGCAACACGAAGAGCTGACATGATCTTATCTTTCTGACATTGCACCAACCCCACTGATTTGTATTCATGTCTAATCTCAATGCAAGGCCAGATCCAAAGCTGCTATAAATCAGAGCGACACTGATTTATACTGGCTGACCATCTGGCACTCAAAGTCTGGGTCTTAATATAAAAACCCCTTACTGGGTTGGGACTTGACTCCCTATGAATGTTACCTACCTAGGTGTAGCTACATCATCTCTTTAGAGCAAAGAGAGCCAAGATAATACTCTCCAGTGATGTGTGGTGGGACCCCCGCTGTGGAACTCCATGCCAAGGGAGATTGTATTGACCCTGAGTTTAGCTGTGTTCAAATCAAATAGTGAGGCTGTCTTTCTCGCTAAAGCCACCTCCACAGTCGTCATGACTCCTTCTACTCCAAAACGACTACCTCCCCCAACACTGCGGGAGGTGGTCGTGGAGTAGAGCAGCCTTTGGATTTTGCCGTGCTTGGCTGCTGGATGCAGCTCAGGTGCGATAGGTACCGCTGAACTGCCTTCGATAAGTTAGATCCGCACAGTCGTTACTGGGCTGATGGTGACCAAGCGAAGCGGCACTTTGTGCACAGCAGAGGGGACAATCAGGTCTTGGGGGATTCATCTCAGAGCATAGGGGGATGATCATGGCTATTGGACAATTGTGAAGCCTTTATCTCTCCCTGGTCCCCTGTGAGATTCCCGGCTATGTTGTTCTAGGTGCCTGGCTGGGAGGCAAGCATGAACTTCAGGCTATAGCAAAAGTGCTGAATAACAATGAGATAAAACTTAGCCTGAGCACTCACCAGGCAGGCATTTTCAATAGAGACCTGCACGGTTCCAGGTACAGCCAGGTCAGTCCCTCAGGAAGAATTCCCTGCTAAGCCCTGGCACCCCAGCGGACTGCTCTCTCTCCTACCTACCAGGAAGCATAATGAGAATAGATCTTAACAGAAGGTAAATGCAATGGCTCAGACTGAACCCTGGTGTAACTCTCCAGTGACCAGTAGGATCAAGAGCCAGCACTGATCTCGGCTTCAGCTATATTATTTTGTCATCAGAAATGATTGTTCTGTGTAGGAAGAAATAATCTTTCCTTGCCCTGGAAGGCATAAGTGCCCTCCCATTGACTGTCTCTCGATGCTGCCCAAGCTGAGGTATCTGAGCAGGAAGTCTGGGGGAGAGGGGTCCTGGCAGGACAGGCAGTCAGGGTGGACTCTCTGCAAAGCATGTCCTCTCTTCAATCCTCTCATGCTGTACCTCCTACAAGTTCAGCTTGTCCCTCCCACTCATTCCCAATGAGCAGCTTCTGGCAGGGAGCTGGGAAAGGCTGGGGATAAGTGGAAGCTTTTTTCAGAGTAAGGCTACCACTCTGGCTCGGTGCCTCAAGCGGATGGTAGGAGTAGGGTACCAGAAGCCTCTAGCACTCACATGGACTTCTACAGAGGGCTCTTTGTAGCCTGGGCTCTCAGCCTCCTACCAGGTAAGCTCCCTCTCCTCTCTACAATCTGCTGAACTCTAGAAAGCTTCTGTCAGGGCTGAAGGCACGACGGCAGCAGGAAGCTTTAAAAAGGGGGGAAATTGATTTTTTTTCTTATGTTGGTAACCAAAGGAAAAACAGCCTGAGAAAGCCACAGTTTAATAAGGCCGTTGGTCAATTAGTGAAAGGTCTACAGTAAACAAGGAGGGGTAAAGGAGGGGATTTTTCTCCAAAAAGTTGAAAGGGATAAAATCTTTCGCTCGCCTCCTGAGGGATGACTGGGAATGACGACGAGAGAACTCTTTTGAGTAAAGCACTCACAGCTCGTCATCTGGGCTACATTGCATGTGGGATTAGTTTGTATCTTTTTTTTTTCCCTTACGGAGAAAATGGAGAAAATACTTTCAAACAAAAATGAAGTCTCAAAGACTGTGCTAAGTTTGGGGTTGTAGTGGCAGCTTGTCTTCAGCAGCACAAAAGGGGGCTGAGCATGGGGAAGGTGTTGGGGGCTAAATAACCTCTGGGTGCTGAGATTTTAGGTGCTCGTTTCATTTTAAGATGTGAGTTTGCAGCCTTCCTTCACATATGGTTCAGTGCGTGGCTGCATAAACCGTATTGAGTTACAGCGGGGTGGGGGTGGGGGGTGGATTGTGCTTACTGTTGGCCACATGCCTGTGAGTTTAAGTTCAGTTGTTACAGAAAGTGAGTCCCCGCAGTAGTCAGTTTTGCTGCCATTAGACTTGCCAGTTTTCCAGGCACAGCCCTACCTTAGGAGCAAAGGGGACCGTGACTCTGCTTTGCGCTTTAGAACCAAAGGGAAATCTTTCTGCCAGCTAGGAAGAAGCTGCTGCTGTTGCTAACTACATTACACACCTCAATATGTTGCTAAGGGCCGCATGGGGGTCTCGTGTGCCACTGTAAACACTTCTAAACATCCTGAGGGAATGCGTACATATTTTTTCTAATTGCACAATTACTTGATGAGCTAAGGAAAGCTGCAAGGAAGCTGCCTTTCTTTTCCTAATACAGAACATGTGTCTAAGCCTTGCACGTGGACAAAATGTTGTCCGCTTTGCACACAACTCTAAGTGAGGATCTGAGAGGTTTTCACTTTGGACAGCATTCTGCGGTTACTTGCTGCATTTCGGAGATATTACTTCTTACTGTTCTTTTAGACTACGGCAGACTTGCCTTTGAAAATAGGTGGATCGAGTTGCTCTGACATTTGGACAATAGGCACTATACTTAAAACTGCTTACGTGTGCTTTAAAGTCTGCAGCTTAAACTCTTTAAGGAGATCAAGTTATAGACTTGGTTTTATTTTATATTTTTAGACTCCACTTATGGAACACTGTAACTTTTTGGATCTTTTCCTGCAGGCCACACAAATAAATTTAAACCTGACTATTTTGTTATACGTACACTCCAGATGCCATAGTGACATCTGCTGGTGACGACAGAACTCTTTAAGTACAGACATCTGTGGTAAACAGTCTGATGTTTGTTCAAACAGGCAGCAAAAAGAATAACTGAAATAGCAAGAGTCAATTTTTAACTCCCTCTAAAGGATCCAATGGTATCCTTGGTCTGGCATTCCTGTATGTCTTGTCTTGCAGTTAACCCAGGTGGGGTGGGATGTGGGGGGGACAGGAAACTAATGATGGCATTTGAATCTTTTGGATGAAGGCACATTTAGTTTTGTATGCTTTATGCACAAAGATAAGACCAACCTTAGAAGAATCATAGAAGATTAGGATTGGAAGAGACCTCAGGAGGTATCTAGTCCAACACCCTGCTCAAAGCAGGACCAACACCAACTAAATCATCCCAGCCAGGATTTTGTCAAGCTGGGCCTTAAAAACCTCCAAGGATGGAGATTCCACCAGCTCCCTAGGGAACCCATGCCAGTGCTTCACCACCCTCCTAGTGAAATAGTTTTTCCTAATATCCAACTAGACCTCCCCCCACTGGAACTAGAGACCATTGCTCCTTGTTCTGTCATATGCCACCACTGAGAACAGCCGAGCTCCATCCTCTTTGGAACCCCCCTTCAGGTAATTGAAGGCTGCTATCAAATCCCCCCTCACACTTCTCTTCTGCAGACTAAATAAGCCTGGTTCCCTCAGCCTCTCCTTGTAAGTCATCACAGCTTATATCACAGCTGTGGAGCAGTAAAATAGGCTGAGCGTGAAGCTGCAGGGTGGAACCAAATCTAAGTATGTATATGTTGAAATAATCCTTTTATCCACATAGGGAGCCATCACATGTTCACAGCTGGATATTGTATCAAGATTTATGTTCTAGTGTGTAAAGTGCTGTCATGTGGTACCTTCCTAGAACAGAAAGAAAGCGAGGACTTTTAAAAGAATAAAAAGAAAAAAAAAGCTACTGCATCAAACTTACTTTGTCTCTTTCACCTTTTAAAGTGGCTGTTTTCAGGCATAATTGGTTTGTGAAAACTAAAGATATTTACACTCTAATTATAAAGACATTGGAAAATGCCACGGCAGCCACTGAGGTATATCCCCTGACTTCACTGAAGTTATCCCTGGGATTGATTTGGCCTAGTACATCTCTATAAAACAGACTTTAAAACTACTTGAAGAACTCAGTGTCCATATCAGTGTGTGTTCCTTTAAGTCAGTTCAGAGTTTTTGAGCAGTGGCATGTGTGTCATGTTACTATGGTGATTAGCTAGTGTTAATAAATAGCGTTGGTCCAACTATTACATAAATGACCAGAAGAGTCAGGCCACTTTCTCTTCTCAGCTGACTGCCACTCTTCCTGAGAACGTACCTTCGAGGGAACTCCATGGAGTGTAATGTCTTTTGCACAGGCAAACAGAGTTGGTGAACAGTGATGATCCATCAGGGACCATTACTTCATATCTGGATCTATGGAGAGTTAGTCTTAGGGCATACAAACAGTAACACCCTTCTCAGATGATCTGAAGCAACAAACAGGGCTGGATCCTGTTCCTAATGAATTCAGTGGGACAGAGATCGGGCCTGTATTGGTTACTAACATTGTGGGTAAAGTGCTGCACATGGGCTTAATAGAAATGGCTTCTCTACGTACCTGCTGATATCAGCTGGCTCTGGATGTGCAGAGTCAATAGATCATGTTGTTGATCACTGACAATGCAACTTGCTGTGACAGGGAGAAGTTGTCAGTTGGCAACACTTTCAATTCCATAAATCAGAGACCCATCTGAAGAAAGCCGAGAAGGCTTTCCCTGATTAGAGAGTTTAGAAAATACCCAAAGAGGTGTCACAGTTCCGTCTTGCATGTTTGCATCTGGCTGGTTTTATCTGTATGACACATTCTGACATAGAGCATCACTGGAACGTTCATAGGTGGGGAAGAAGTCTGAATTTAGATAGTAACCTTATCCAGTAGGGTGCTTGGACCTGTTGATAACCTCTCTTGTTATCTTTATTTGTTGCTTTTGTTATGTAGCCAGTTCTAGACTTGTGTAAGTGAGGGACTCATGAAATAATAGAGCCAGGCATTTCAGAAGGCTATCCCTACAGCAAATTAAGCACTGGTTTTGTAATGTGGACAGATGTCCATGGGAGAATAGGATGAAGCTTCCTGACTCATCTTGTCTTGTGGCCTAAGCTGAGTTTGAACCTAGGACATTAGGCCTTGCACTAGACTGTGTCTGGCTAGTGGCCTAACACTGCGCCACCTAGCCTCCACGCTGCTTTATTTCACTATGAAAGATTTACTCTAACTTCATATTTTTTGTTTTCCACTTTTCCCTCTACCCCACCTTTCTGTTAATCTGGGTAGCTAGAATGTCTGTTTCTAGCTGGGCAGCACATGTGCCGGGAAGGCCCTGACCCCACTGGCATGGGAACGGTGAGCTCTGTGACCATGTTAAAACACTGTTGTCCTAGCGAGCTTCCAGCGTGATTTTCCTGACCAGTGTGCACAGTGTTTATTATTCATCTGGGAAATGTGCTGGGGCTATTATAAAAGTTTGCTACAGAGTAGGTAGGGGCTTGTCTTCATTACATAACCTTATTGGGCTTGAATAAAATTATCAGAAGGTCTGTTAGCTGATACGGTACTGACCACAATTTTGTGGTTAGGCCAGATCATATGCAGTATCGGCCCATAGTGTTTTCAGCAGAGTTTAACCTGCCATGATGGTGAACTTGATTCTCTTTGGTCTACTCTGCACACACAGTCATGGTCAGAATCATATCCTTTAACTTGAATGTTCCCAATTGTGATCAAACACACTAAGATTATTAATGTTGATAAGACTTGGGGAGCTAGTCTATTATTTGGCTTGCATGGTACAGGGAAATCCCCTTTGAACCCTGATAGGCACAGATATGTAGCTGGGTTGGTGTTAAATTGGATCCCAAATGCAATGGGATACCTTGCATGTTCTTCCTCTGTCTCTGCTAGTGCAGTAGCAGTTAACTGGAGCGCTAGCATTTTTATTTTTTTAATGACTGTTGTCCCTGCATTACCAAAAATGATATTCTTGTGGCCCAGCATTTTAAAATAAAGTCACTTCTCTTTTGCTGCTTTTTGAAGGCCAATGAGTTGTAATTGGAAAGTGCTCCTACAGTTAATGACCTGTGGCTGCTTCCTAAAGATCTTGTGGGTAACCACAAACATTACAGAACATTAATTTGTAATTAGAGATTTTTACATCTTTGCTTCTTATTACCTTGTTTTCGATCTACACCCATGTCAGCATCCATAAAGAAAACTCATTTTGTTCCCTAATCCCACATTATGGACAATGGCTTTTAAAGAACTGGAATCTCTGAGTTTTAGCCTTTTTTGCCTATAGTATATCAAGTAGTTTAGGAGCTTGTTGGGCTCTTTCCTGACAAGATCTTGGATATTTTGATACTTTCAGCATTTTATTTCACTTGTAGGCGGTAATGGCTGGGTTTACTGCAAGGTGATAAATTGTAGTCAGCTAATTTCTATGTGTCGTCATCGTTACTGCTGTGTGATTCACCGCCACTGCTTTCTAAGCTTTCTCCCCGTTTAGGGTTGAGTAGCAGTGCCCATGTGTGTACTTTGCTACAAGGGATGCTGCACCTCAGATCTGGGCTTTAGTTACTGGGTAGGACCTGTTTCAGAGTAGCAGTCGTGTTAGTCTGTATTTGCAAAAAGAAAAGGAGTACTTGTGGCACCTTAGAGACTAACAAATTTATTTGAGCATAAGCTTTCGTGAGCTACAGCTCACTTCATCGGATGCATTTGGTGGAAAAATGCCAATTTTTTTCCACCAAATGCATCCGATGAAGTGAGCTGTAGCTCACGAAAGCTTATGCTCAAATAAATTTGTTAGTCTCTAAGGTGCCACAAGTACCACTTTTCTTTTTGGGTAGGACCCTGAAGTGAAAATAGTCCATTGAGGTTGAAGTCCCAGACCAGGATGTTTGACCTCGGCATGCACCAGGCTTTGTGCAGATGTGAACTCCCCACCTGCCACGTGCACAGTTCTCGTCTCCACATCTCGGGAAAGGGTCGACCCTTGATTCTTTGGAGCCCAGTGGGATCTATCCTAGCTCATGTTGTTGTTCCAATTCTCCTCTTCAAAAGAGTTTCCTTAGTTCCTTTTAATTTGTCAGTGTCCAGAATCCTCCAGCCCCTAAATCATTCATCTGCTTCAACAGCAAACTTGTGGGATCCCTCTCCCAGGGAAAAGTGCCCGGGGGTGGGCCCTGGAGGGAAGAAAACACCACCAGGCTCCACTCTACAAGTCCCTGTCAGAGGTTGACCCTCTTCCCCCCCACCTCCACAAAGTGGGCAATGGTTTAGCCCCAAACGGAGGTGTCTAGTAGAAGCACCAGCCCTTGCTTCACTCTTTCCCCCGGTCTATGTAAGGGGACTGTTGCCCCCTTACTAACATTCAGTGGGGGTGTTTTGGTTGGCTAGCTCCCAGTACTAAAAGGGGAAGGGTCTATGGGAAACCAGGACCCTGAGACTGATAAACCCCAGGAACAATGGGGAGAGGACAATGCTCCAGGTCAGCCTGAATGACAGGGCGGGCAGGCTAATCAGGGAGTCAGGAGGCCAGGGAGGTTCCATCCTCCATGTGAGCTGGATTTGCCTGGGTCAGACACAGTGGGGCCGAGCTGAGGAGCAAGCAGGGGCCCGAGCTGAGCTGGGGAGCAGAGCTGTGCTCCCCAGAGGGACCAGAGAAGCAACCCAGAAAGAGCAGACCCTGTCCTGGGAGCAGAGCTGCAGCCCCAAAGCCAGAGGCACAGCCCAGAGAGAGCAGACCTGTCCTGGGAGCAGAGCTGTAGCAACCAGAGGCAGAGGGGCCAAAGAAGCAGCCCAGGGAGCTGGAGGCAGAGCAGCAGCAGCAGTGCAGAGACCGAGTGGTGGGGCTGGGGCTGGAGCAGTCCGGAGCTGGGTGCAGTGAGCAGCTGGGAGACCGAGGGGGACCCTGGGCAGCAGGCCCAGCACAGGGAGACGCCTCAGCCAAGAGGCTCTGCAGGCCAGGCTTGGAACGTAACCCCGACCGGGCGGGGGTGACACTGGGAAGAAGGGTCGTACCACAGAGAGCCTGAGAGCGTGTGCCCACCACCAGAGCAAGTGTCCAACCCACAGCATCCCTGCAGCATGGCCAGGGCCGGAGAAGAAGGCCTGGGACTTACAAGGAACAGACTGTGAACTGCCCTGACATTCCAGAGACACTGTCCGTGATGTTCCCTGCCACAGAGTGGGCTGATGTGTTTCCTTTAACCTTTCCCATTATTCCTTATTCTTTTTAAAATTAATTGTTGATTAAATAACTTGCATTTGCTTTAACTTGTATGTAATGGTCAGTGGGTCAGAGAGGTGTCCAGTGCAGAGAGAGTACCCTGGAGTGGGGACCCCCTAGCACCTGTCCTAGGTGACCACAGCAGGGTTGGGGGTCAAGCCCCCCCAGGAATCCTGGGCCCAGCCTTGTCGGGGTTACGAGGACTCAGCCAGACAGGAGAGTGGAAGGGGAGTCCTCAAGGGCAGGGAGGCCACTGGGTAAAGGAAGTGGGAGTGAGGACTCGGATCCTTTTGCTAGCCTACTTCACCAGGGTAGTGCAGAAGCCAGGAAAGTTCCCCACAATAGCGGGACTATTCCCCTGCTTACATAATTGGCGTCACGAACAGGATCCTATCCACAGGGTACACCACATTGGTTTACTGGTTGAGTTCTGGTAGCACTGTCCAGACCTGGTCAAGAACCCTACCATGGCTAGAATTGAAGAACTACGGGCCCAGTTTGCTGAACTTCAGCGCAGATTATCAGACCAAGCGGAGGCATTACAGCAAGCTAGAACAGAGAGACGTCTTATCACTGGCTAAGGCAGTAATAGACCAACAGGCAGCAGAAGCTAAGAAATCCCCTACTATTTATGTCCCATGGGAGTGGAAGGTCACGGAGTTTGGTGGCTTCCCGGCTAGACCAGGAGACATTACGTTAGAGGAGTGGGTCAAGTCAGTGAAGGCAGCTCTGCATGTGCTAAGAGTACCTGAAGAAGATCATGTGGACTTCATAGAGGAGCACCTCAAGGGCCAGGCCAAGGCCACAGTAAAGTTCATGGCAATGAGAGACAAGAAACATGTGAAAAAGGTGTTTGAACTCCTCCTGGAAGTGTATGGAGATAAGGTGCCAATTGGAACCCGACTAAAGGAGTTCTTTGAGTGAAAGCAGGAGCCCGGTGAAACTACCCGGGCATATACATATGACCTCCAGGAGAGAATGAGCAAACTGGAGCAGTGAGACCCTCAACAAGTTCCAGACTCAGATATGGTTCTGAAAGAGCAGTTAGTGCTGGGGCTCCAGGATGATTCCCTCCACCGCGAAATGAAAATGAGGTTTAAGGAAGAGCCCAGTAAGAAGTTTCATGAACTCATGCAGGCTGCCATTATGTAGTCAGAAGAAGAGGAAGTTCCTGTGACAGAGACAGCCAAGCCTAACCCCCGTACACGAAGTGGGGGCCTAGTGAATGCAGCTGCTGGGGAAAAGGCCTTGCCCCAAACACAGTTAACACTGGAAAGTTTAAGTAAGGCTTCCCAAAAACTGGCGGTCTAACAGGAGGAGATGATAAAAGTGATGACTGAGTTAATGAAGGAAAAACATCCCATTAGTATGTCAAAGTATCCAAGGGCACCGGGATCCCGAAGAGCCCCCCTAAAGGATGAGCTGGGAATGTCCCCTGAGAAGGAGAACAGAGACCCAGGCACTGAAAACCAATGGGGCACCAGGAGCGAGTGGCCCATCTGCAGTAGAAGGCCAAGCCGTGGCAGAAGGATTCCGAGGCCTCTCCTTGGTGGAAAATCTCTCTGCACACAGCGTTGAAAGGAACGTGGGCAGTGCCAGCATATCTAGTGACTTCTGTAAGCGAGCGTTTGGAGACTGTCTAACTGCTGAAGTATGTATTGCAGGGGTGAAGACCAGGTGTTTGTTAGATACTGGCTCTGAAGTCACCGCCATTACTGAGTCGCATTTTCAAAAATATTTGAAAGACAAGGATCTGACCATGCACAGCACACAGTTTGTATGTCTAACAGCAGTTAATGGACTGGCAATCCCAGCGGTGGGATGCCTCGAAGCAGACATAGACTACATGGGCCAGACACTGCCAGGGAAATGCATCTTCATCCTGAAAGACACAGACTCTGAAGTGAGCCATATGGGAGAAGGTGTCCCAGGGATTCTAGGGATGAACATGGTTAGTGAGCTGAAGGAGCTACCGTTGCCAGAAGAAGGAACCAGGAGGATGAACCGTTATGGGCACTCTAAGAAGAATGCTGTGCTGAGTAGAGTACTGGCTCGAGCACAGCGACAAAACCATGCATTGGGCCCTGCGGGGCAAATTGGAAAAGTTAAAGTGGGCAGTGTTATTCCTCCTCGGAGAGGGAAGTTCCTTGACAAACACTGCTGTGTATCAGAAAATATCAATGGATATCGAGCTCTTGTAGGCCTACATCTGGGGTAAACCTACCTAATGGACTTCAGTCAGCCAATGTACTGACTAGTGCCATCAAAGGAAGAGTACCAGTGAGTCTTCTAAACTCAAGCGTGAAGGCTGTGGAGTTACAGCCTCAGGAGGTGATCCCCCAGGTGAAGGTAATGTTTGGGGAGAGGGGAGAACAAGTTATCTTTCCTCAGGAAAGATGTGGTGGGAGACTGCCACTTCCAGTTCAAGTGGCATGACAAGGGCTGATTCCTGCACAGGTGGCTAAATTAAGGGTGTTGCCAGAGAACCATCAAGAAGCCTTTTCAAAGGATGAGGTGACCAATTTCGATGACTGGGTCAAAGGTGTTCACGACAGACCAAAGACAGACAGCGAAATTGCTCTCAGTACAACTAAAGACACAGCCCAAAGTAGGAAAAGGACTTATGATCGCAAGTCCAGTGGGGCTCTCATGAGACCTGATGATTGTGTACCAGTTCATAGCCACAGATGCCAGAGATGTAATAAAATACAGGACAAATGGGAGCCAAATCCACACACTGTGGTCACCCACCACAATCTCTAACTGCCAGTATACGCTATCCAACCTGAACAAGAAGGTCCTGAAAGAGTAGTACATAGGGACCAGCTAAAGCATTGGACTTTTAGTCTTACCAGGGCTCATAGGAGGCATAGAGCAGCATTTCCGGAGGAGACTAAAACCAACTGGGTAAACCCAAACCCTAATGGGAATGGCCAGATCCCTCAAACTCACCCAGTTTTACCTGAGAACAGGGAAATAGAAAATATGAGTAATGAACCACCAGTTTTAAGAAGGTCCCAGAGGGCTAATAAGGGTGTACTTCCTCTTCGACTTAGAGATGATTATGTTACTGGTTCTATGAAATGTTTTAATGAATATTTTTATGTATAGTATGAAGAAGTAGATGTGAAATGTTAAATATGTTAAATGTTCTTTTGATAATTGTTAATGGGTTTATTATATGATACAATGTGGGTATATTGCAAAAAGAAAAGGAGTACTTGTGGCACCTTAGAGACTAACACATTTATTTGAGCATAAGCTTTTGTGAGCTACAGCTCACTTCATCGGATGCATTCAGTGGAGAATACAGTGGGTATATTGTTACTTTGGGGCCCGGATGTACTGATTGAATATTGTGGCTGTGGCAGAATTTTAGCAAGGGGGAATTTAAGGGGACTGTTGCCCCCTTACTAACATTCAGTGGGGGTGTTTTGCTTGGCTAGCTCCCAGTACTAAAAGGGAAGGGTCTATGGAAAACCAGGACCCTGAGACTGATAGTCCCCAGAAACAATGGGGAGAGGCCAATGCTCCAGGTCAGCCTGAATGACAGGGCGGGCAGGCTAATCAGGGAGTCAGGAGGCCAGGGAGGTCCCGTCCTCCATGTGAGCTGGATTTGCCTGGGCAGACAGAGTGGGGCCGAGCTGAGGAGCAAGCAGGGGCCCGAGCTGAGCTGGGGAGCAGAGCTGGGCCAGATCCAGAGGGACCAGAAAAGCAGCCCAGAGAGAGCAGACCCTGTCCTGGGAGCAGAGCTGTAGCAACCAGAGGCAGAGGGGCCAAAGAAGCAGCCCAGGGAGCTGGAGGCAGAGCAGCAGCAGCAGTGCAGAGACCGAGTGGTGGGGCTGGGGCTGAAGCAGTCCGGAGCTGGGTGCAGTGAGCAGCTGGGAGACCGAGGGGGACCCTGGGCAACAGGCCCAGCACAGGGAGACGCCTCAGGCAAGAGGCTCTGCAGGCCAGGCTTGGATCATAACCCTGACCGGGCGGGGGCGACACTGGGAAGAAGGGTCGTACCACTGAGAGCCTGAGAGCATGTGCCCACCACCAGAGCAAGTGTCCAACCCACAGCATCCTGCAGCACGGCCAGGGCCGGAGAAGAAGGCCTGGGACTTACAAGGAGCAGACTGTGAACTGCCCTGACGTTCCAGAGACACTGTCCGTGATGTTCCCTGCCACAGAGCAGGGTGATGTGTTTCCTTTAACCTTTCCCATTTTTCCTTATTATTTTTAAAATTAATTGTTGATTAAATAATTTGCATTTGCTTTAACTTGTATATAATGGTCAGTGGGTCAGAGAGGTGTCCAGTGCAGAGAGAATACCCTGGAGTGGGGACACCCTAGGCCCTGTCCTAGGTGACCACAGCAGGGTTGGGGGTCGAGCCCCCCAGGAATCCTGGGCCCTTGTCGGGGTTACGAGGACTCAGCCAGACAGGAGAGTGGAAGGGGAGTCCTCAAGGACAGGGAGGCCACTGGGTAAAGGAAGTGGGAGCGAGGACTCGGATCCTTTCGCTAGCCCACTTCACCGGGGTAGTGCAGAAGCCAGGAAAGTTCCCCACAATAGCGGGACTATTCCCCCGCTTACACATAGGAGAAGGCTCAGGGGCAGGAGGGCATCCCTCCCTCCTGGCTATGTCCTGCCACGTGCAAGGCCAATAGATGCCCTGACAATCAGAGCATGAGCTAAGGTAGGGTTGAATACAGCCCCAGGCTAGAGCAGACACTAGATCTTCTGGATGCGTGAGCTGTGCTCTGCCCTGGCTTCTAGACCCCTACTCTTCCCTTTCTCCTTGGAGCCACACAGCATCTCCCTGACACACTGCTACCACGGCACCCCCTCCGAGGGGTACCCCACTGTGGGAAGAGCTGTCCGAAAAGGTCAGTAGCCTCGGGCTACGTTAACCCCCTCACGGTTTTACCATTCGTTGTACAGGGAGGACCACTGTGTGTTGCTCTAGTGCTCATTTCCTCTCCTTCAGTCCAAACATCTTCCTACTCACATAGAGCCCTTTCCAGGGCCAGGGCAGGCAGAGAGGGGCCACAGAAGCTGCTGGTGTCCCCTTGGCAGATGAAATACCCAGGGAAGAGGGACTCAGCTGAGACACCTGTTAGGCTGGGTAGCTGTAGCTCCCTTCCATAGCCTTTTGCTTCATTCCACATTTCTGTCACGCTCGGATTACGCAGGGAATGCTCTCCAGTTCTTCCCTGCTCCAACTATACAAACTTTTAAAGCTCTACAGCCACACCTGTTTAGCTTAAGTTGATATAGAATTGTTATCACCGACACAGCAACCTCAAACCATTGCAACAGGCCACATTTTCATTAACATCAAACAAGACTACTCTATAGTGCTTTCTAGAGAGTGGTGAGGTCTATGTTAGAACCAACATCGTAGCCTGTGCAGAACAAACATCAACTACCATCAATAAGAAGACACAATTTGAGAGGCAAAGGCTCAAGTGTTAACCTTCCTTAAGAAAAATCTAGCTCAAATAGCATCCTGATTCTCGAAAACCTAGCCAAGGGGTAGCCCCGAAAACTGGCCAAATCTTACCTTCATGGTGCGTGAGCCACTGAAAAGTAAACCGAGACTGCTTAGTTTCTTTCCACTCATAGGCACAAGTAGGTGGGTGCCACGGCTAGAGTGATAAATGGGGGATTGGAAGTTGTGGATTCAATTCCCTGCTCTGCCATAGACTTCCTGTGACGGTGAGCAAGTCCCTTAGTCTCTCTGTGCCTCAGTTTCCCATCTGCACAATGCAGATAATAGCACTTCCCCTCCACCTTAGAGGGGTTTTACGAGAATAAATCCATTAAAAGATTGTGAGATGCTCAGATATTGTAGTAAAGAGGGTCACAGAAGCACTTTAGAGAAATATACACATTGCATTTCTCCTCTCCTGTCTGTTCTCTTCTTATGAAACCTGCTCTATGAAGCCCTCAGAGACACAAGGGGAATAGACCTAGAGAGGACAGAATCCTTTCAGTGTTGTGTATTCCTTTAGAAGAAAGTCCTTCTGACAGAAGTTGCAAAGCTCCCGTAAGAAGGGAATGGAAATGAAGATGGGGAGAGAGATTTGTGCAGGAGAACTTTTTCTTTCGGAGAAAATGGTAGCTTTTCTTCCCAGTGTTTCCCAGATGTATTTTTAATCTTGCATGCTTGAGCTAACGAGTATCAAGAGTTTGTACTAAAGAAAAATTCCAGTAGGACAAGAGATATTTGAGGCTTCCGGGTTTGACAGCATTGCAAGCTAAACTTGTGGGATTTTGGCACTATTTATGACTATGATGTCACTTCTGACAAGAAAATAAGGTGTGGTTCTTCAGATTGTTAACCGTCTCCTTGACAACCTTTCACAAGATTTGTTTTAGTAATTTAATCCAGTTTGAACAGTCTCAGATTTTTCTATTTTGCCTTAAATGCTCTCCTCAACATCTGCGTACATTTTTGAACAGCTTTCCCTCCAGTATATGACGAATTCCACTGACTTTGCCATCTATTTTGTAAATCTTTCCTCCAAATCATTTTCTGTTTTTCACCCCAGATGTGTCACCAGAATCTCACTAAAACTAAACATTTATATGGGGTCTATGAACCTGAAAGATTCCTTTGCTATATTCATAGAGTATACCACCACTGAAATGCAGCTATCCCTGGTTTGCAGGGAAGACCCAAATGGCCCGACAGTGTGGACGGGGAATGTTTGTTGGCCTAGGGTACTAGGTCATGCCCATTCTCTTACAAAAGTGTCATCTGCTCTTTATATGTTCATCTTGCATCATTGAAGTCAATTGGATTTTTGCCCTTGACATCAGAGTCCCAAAAGCCATTCAGAGCCTCTGTTTGTAAGCCTGTGTCTGAAAGAAACCCTCACACAGAGAAAGCCACCTGGTGCTCACTTCATCTACCTGGGGAGGATGAAGAGCTGAGCTGACCCACTCAGTCAGTGTTTGACCCTGAGACTCCACTGAACTTGGATGTTCCCAGCCCGATGCTCCTACCCCTAAACATCCCCTCTGACATTTGCTCTTGTCCTGCCTGGGGAGTTTAATGCCTGGGGAGTTTTCAGCTGTTGTTTGCGTCCGTTTTTTGAAGCTGGAGTTTGTTGACCAGCCTGAGAGCAATGGAATCCTTTGTGAATCTAATTTCTAACAGGCCAGGAGGAGTTTACATTGGAAAAGGCTCCACTGCTGAACAGTGAAAACTTTAGAAAGTTTAGTAATTAAAATGCATTCCAAAATCCATCAGCCACCATTTCTCCTTCACCAAAGAAAAATGTATTTTGTTAACTGACAAAAATGCCTTGACAGTGAAACAGGCGTGCCTGATAAAACGTAAATGACTAATCCAAAAAACAGAGGAGACGTTCTACCTACTGCCAAAGAGTCACCAGTGCCGTCGCTATGTTGTCAACAATGGTAGGTGTGGCTGGAATAAGCAGCAGATGGGGAAACTTTGAGTCTTAGGGAAGCAAGAAATACAAATTCTTAATGGATCAACTGCATGTAGCTCTTGGAGATAAGAGCTGAAATTGTATCTGATATTATGGGATTGATTCTAAGAAAGAAGAAGTGGGGCCGCTATACATTGAGGATGGAGTGGAGGTTAAAGATAATCTAGGCATGGCCCAATATCTAAACAAATATTTTGCCTCAGTCTTTAATAAGGCTAAAGAGGATCTTAGGGAAAATGGTAGCATGACAAATGGGAATGAGGATATGGAGGTAGATATTACCATATCTGAGGTAGAAGCGAAACTCAAACAGCTTAATGGGACTAAATCGGGGGGCCCAGATAATCTTCATCCAAGAATATTAAAGGAATTAGCACCTGAAATTGCAAGCCCATTAGCAAGAATTTTTAATGAGTCTGTAAACTCAGGGGTTGTACCGAATGATTGGAGAATTGCTAATATAGTTCCTATTTTTAAGAAAGGAAAAAAAAGTGATCTGGGTAACTACAGGCCAGTTAGTTTGACATCTGTAGTATGCAAGGTCCTGGAAAAAATTTTGAAGGAGAAATTAGTTAAGGACATTGAAGTCAATGGTAAATGGGACAAAATACAACATGGTTTTACAAAAGGTAGATTGTGCCAAACCAACCTAATCTCCTTTTTTGAAAAAGTAACAGATTTTTTAGATAAAGGAAATGCAGTGGATCTAATTTACCTAGATTTCAGTAAGGCATTTGATACTGTGCCACATGGGGAACTATTAGTTAAATTGGAGAAGATGGGGATCAATATGAACATCAAAAGGTGGATAAGGAATTGCTTAAAGGGGAGACTGCAACGGGTCCTACTGAAAGGCGAACTGTCAGGTTGGAGGGAGGTTACCAATGGAGTTCCTCAGGGATCGATTTTGGGACCAATCTTATTTAATCTTTTTATTACTGACCTTGGCACAAAAAGTGGGAGTGTGCTAATAAAGTTTGCAGATGATACAAAGCTGGGAGGTATTGCCAATTCAGAGAAGGATCGGGATATTATACAGGAGGATCTGGATGACCTTGTAAACTGGAGTAATACTAATAGGATGAAATTTAATAGTGAGAAATGTAAGGTTATGCATTTAGGGATTAATAACAAGAATTTTAGTTATAAGTTGGGGACGCATCAATTAGAAGTAACAGAAGAGGAGAAGGACCTTGGAGTATTGGTTGATCATAGGATGACTATGAGCTGCCAATGTGATATGGCTGTGAAAAAAGCTAATGCAGTTTTGGGATGCATCAGGAGAGGCATTTCCAGTAGGGATAAGGAGGTTTTAGTACCATTATACAAGGCACTGGTGAGACCTCACCTGGAATACTGTGTGCAGTTCTGGTCTCCCATGTTTAGAAAGGATGAATTCAAACTGGAGCAGGTACAGAGAAGGGCTACTAGGATGATCCGAGGAATGGAAAACTTGTCTTATGAAAGGAGACTTAAGGAGCTTGGCTTGTTTAGCCTAACTAAAAGAAGGTTGAGGGGAGATATGATTGCTTTCTATAAATATATCAGAGGGATAATTACAGGAGAGGGAGAGGAATTATTTAAGCTCAGCACCAATGTGGACACAAGAACAAATGGGTATAAACTGGCCACCAGGAAGTTTAGACTTGAAATCAGACGAAGGTTTTTAACCATCAGAGGAGTGAAGTTTTGGAATAGCCTTCCAAGGGAAGCAGTGGGGGCAAAAGATCTATCTGGCTTTAAGATTCTACTCGATAAGTTTATGGAGGAGATAGTATGATGGGATAATGGGATTTTGGTAAGTAATTGATCTTTAAATATTCAGGGTAAATAGGCCTAATCCCCTGAGATGGGATATTAAATGGATGGGATCTGAGTTACCCAGGAAAGAATTTTCTGTAGTATCTGGCTGGTGAATCTTGCCCATATGCTCAGGGTTTAGCTGATCGCCATATTTGGGGTCAGGAAGGAATTTTCCTCCAGGGCAGATTGGAGAGGCCCTGGAGGTTTTTCACCTTCCTCTGTAGCATGGGGCACGGGTCACTTAAGGGAGGCTTCTCTGCTCCTTGAAGTCTTTAAACCACGATTTGAGGACTTAAATAGCTCAGACATAAGTGACGTTTTTCGTAGGAGTGGGTGGGTGAGATTCTGTGGCCTGTGCTGTGCAGTAGGTCGGACTAGATGATCAGAATGGTCCCTTCTGACCTTAGTATCTATGAATCTATGATTCGGCACCACTGAAATCTATGGGAGTTTTGCGTTGACTCATATGGGGATAGAAGCAAGTTCCATAGGGTACATCTTCACTGCAGAGTTATCTCGGGCTCTTCATTGGGTGTTGCCCCTAACCATCCTCCTATCCACACAAAAACCTTCTCACCTGAGTACAGGGGTGCTTTCAACCCAGGCTATCTGGCCCAACTGGGGATATAGGCTAGAGCCTGGTTTCTGCTTTCACTCTGCCCAATAATCAGTGAGGACACAGGTAAAAATCTCTTGAGTGCCAATAGTCCTCCAATGCCTTCCCACAATTCCCCCTGTGTGCCCAGAAAGACAGACACGTTTTCCAACAATGCACTGGGAAAGACTCATAGAATGGCTCTTCATACCTCAGCACAGAGAACCAGAGGGTCTACCCCCAGAAGTCCTAGCGACTCGCACAGGGGAATGCAGCACCAGTGAGGAGGACACAGTAACACGAGTCTGGCTTTGCTGTCTGGCTGCTCACACTTGGGCTAGGGTAACCCGGGTTCTGATCAACCGAGTTAACACACGTTGATAAATTTGATAGTCAATTACTTGACCACACTTTGGTTCATTATGAAATAGATTCAAGAGACCGACTCACACCTTCTTGTCAACTGTTGGAAATGGGCCACCTTGATTGCATTGGCCTCAATAACACTACAAAAGTAATTTTCCTTCCCTTGGTATTCACCACTTCTTGTCAACTGTTGAGAATAGGCCATTTCCACCTTAATTGAATTGGTTCGTTAGTACTGACCCCCCACTTGGTTAGGCAACTCCCATCTTTTCATGTGCTAGAATATATATTCTTCTTACTGTACTTTTCACTCCATGCATCTGATGAAATGGGTTTTAGCCCATGAAAGCTTATGCCCAAATAAATGTGTAGTCTCTAAGGTACCACAAGGACTCCTCGTTGTTTTTGCAAATAATCAGTGTCAATCAGGTTGATTGCTCTAAGCCAATAACAATATAGTACAGGAAAAAGGATCCATACTATATCAGTCTCTGGGAAACCAACTGGTGAAGCGGTGTTACAGCCACCTTAGGCAGAAGATGTGCTCCCCAAGTTACACCCCTAATGCCTCCTTTTTACACCCTGTCTGTTTACAAGTAAAAGGTATTGCATACATCGTCTGAAACTAGACTGAACCAGTCGGGTCTTTGCTTTGTTTTTCTGGCATCATGGTATACCCCTTATCTCTTTGTTCTGAACACATGCATTTCAGGCACCAGAGGGTGTGAAGGCACCTCCTAGGTTTGTACTAGGGTAGGACAATCATGTGGCTTGTCTTCTTCCTTTGGGGCATTTCTGGGTACAGGCCTGTGAGAGTACTTCCCTTTCAGTTGCTATGGTAAAGCACTCACCTGTCCGGATCTTAACAGCTTCCCTGTTTGCTCAAGCCAAAAGTTACTTCAATGAATGCAAGGGGTTATGGGATACTTAGCATAAGTGAGTAGGTGATATAAAATTCACAGGCCAATTTAAGCTATATAGCTGCTATAATATTGGTACTTAATGCTATTTATGTTAATGCATATTAATATATATAAGGTGGGGATAATCCATATTATTGATAGACTATGTACATATGATAGCCAGCATACATTAGTCAGTATTCTGACACGAAAACCTACCTTAAATGTCTCCCTAGCACTTTTCACATGAGCAAGAATTTGAACCCAGTGACCTTGATTCAATATTTCCTCTGCTGGGTAGCACACTCTCTGCAGCTTGGGAACTGCCATTCACCCCAGAAGTAGGTGCAGTTCAGGGGCGTGGGGCTTGGAACGCCTTTGGGGTGAAAGGGGTTGTATAAAGATAAAATAGTATTTTCTCCTGTGACAGTGAAACAAGGAGATGGCATACAGTCCTCAAGTAAATATTGCTGTGATTGGTTTTTAACATGGTCAGTATTTGGGGATAGAACATGGATAAGACTTTCCAAGTCCTAATGGAAAAGAATTAACTCCTCACTGTGTTTAATTTTGTACTGAATATTGAAACAACCTAGCATCAATTTACAGTAAAACAGATTTTATACAATCTCTCTTTTTCTCTGAGATCCTGCCAAGGTTGTCTTGCTCTGACAAAGACCAGACACCATCTTGGTCTCTCATTTTTGGTAAGGATGTTATAGGGTACCAATTATATAAGGCACAATTAATAGCTAATCAAAACATTCATTATAATTTCTTCATTCAACCCCATTCACCAACTACTGTCAAGGCAATTAACAATCACAATGATTTTTTCTGGTTTCCTAACTTCAATGCCCTTTTTCAGTGTTCTTCTAATAAAAATGTATCATCAAGAACATGTTTTGGCTACAGATGTGCTAGGTTGTGATTGTGTGATGAAGTGTTTCTCCATACAGGTTTCAGAGTAACAGCCGTGTTAGTCTGTATTCGCAAAAAGAAAAGGAGGACTTGTGGCACCTTAGAGACTAACAAATATATTTGAGCATAAGCTTTCATGAGCTACAGCTCACTTCATCGGATGCACCCCCATACAGGTTGTGAAAGAGTTATTACTGGCCTGAGAGGTAACCCAGTGGCTTGGGCCAGACCTAATTAGAGATAAAGCACAGCTGGGGGGAGAGCAAGTGCATTTCTCTCTTTCTCCCGCCCCAAATAAAGAGCTGTTAAAAGGCGGAGACCTCAAAGGAGAGGAGGTGTAGTGTTTGCACTCTCTGGGAAGTAGCTTGGACGCAGGCTGAGCTGGAGGAAGCAAAGCTGGCTGGTGGACTGGCTGGTTTCCTTCTCCTAGGGTGAGCTGGAAGCCTGAGTGGAGATGGGTTCTGGGGAGCTGTGGCCTGCCTGAATCCCTTAGCAAAGGAGCGTGCCAGCCGCTGAGCTGGTGGGGTTGATTGCAGCACAGGAGCACAATCTAGAGCAGCAGAGGCTGTTCCGAGGTGGCTGCCAGCTGAAGGTTTGGCTGTTTTTATAATTCTGTTGGGTTTTGGTAAAGGATTCTGTGGTTCTGGAAGCAGTGGTCTGGTTGGAGGGCCGGGACTCTCCTGTGGCTGGAGTAGGCCAAAGGACAGTGGGTAGGCACTGAGGCAAAGATATTGCAATGCTACATCTAGGTATAGGCTACAGCTGTTGTGGTGGCCACCTTGCTTCAGATTGTCTTTGACAACTGTTGAGGAAAATGATTACAAATCCTAGTGTAACAAGGGCAAAAACCAGCTCTTCTCAGCGCATGGGAGAGGCAGATAGATCCACCTTTCATGCTAAGCCTGGGCTCTGGCTGAGCAGAGTGTGGTGCAGGGCCAGAGAGGGAAGGTGTGTTATGCTATCTTTGGGCTCACCCAGAGGGCCAGCTTGCCCCATGGAGTAAGTTAGTGGCCTCAGGCTGGTCTAACTAAGACACTTGCATGTGCTTCCAAGGGGCCATTGTAGAAGCTGTAATGTGCCACAAGGACTCCTCTTTTTGTAGAAGCCTGGGAGCAAACCAAATCGCAACATGTTGTGACCACAGCCATGCCCCTGCTAGCACTCCCTGGCATGGCCCTTAAACCAAGCACTGAGTTGGCAGTGTCCGCTCTACAAAACCAGGGATCTCCTATCCCAGGGAAATCCAGGCATCAGGTGTGAAATTCAGGGGAAAGGGCTTCACACACTTGTGATTCCCGTTAGGAAATAGGATTGGCAGGGACATCTCAGACTTGCCCTCTATGTTTAGTGTAAAAATATCCATGCTTTAAGGACAACCTGGCCATTCAGTGTATTGCTTTGTCTATCACTTGACTCGTATGAAGATTCTCCCTCATGCTGGGTCCTCCCTGAACTTAGGAAAAGTCCCTCTGTTGCAGACCTGCTGCAACTCTGGTGTTGTCTTAAGGGTGAGGTGAGAATACAGAAGCCCATTCCACCTCTTCTGGCCTCCTGATGTCATGGCCCTGAATAAATTCTTATTTTTAAGACTAATTACAGAAGCAGAGGCTCATACTTCATGGGATGAGCGTGGCTTAGTGTGCATGTCACACAGAGCTGGTCTTTCAAGATTCATCAATGTTGCCAAGTCTCGGGGATTTTTACCATGAGCTTTCCAATATTTTAGGCTTTTCCTAAGTTCCCGATCCTGGAGTCTAGGGATTACGTGAGAATCTCAGTTTTCATGGTTTTTTTTTTAAGTAATTTTTCAGCTTTCATGGGTGTGGAGGAATGCTTGAAAATGTGATCCTTAAAAGCTCAAACTCGGAACACAAATAAAAAGAACCCCACATTCATTATTTTAATCTTATGATTCTGGGGAGGCTGACTCATGACTTGTGAATGCATGGGGCTGGCAATGCTGTGTCTCACACAGGATTTTCCAAGAGATCATTTGCAATGTGAGGGGTCTTTTCTCAGCACGAGTAGTAAAATGTAACCAAATTTCATCAGTTTCCAAGTCGGTCTCCCTGATTAAAATTTGTGCCAGTCTTTTGGGGGCTGGCTGGACCGTGCCTTGGGAGACAGCCAAGCCAGAGCCTGTTTTTTACAGTTTGCACTTGTGTGTTAAATTGCCCATTTTACACTTCTCCCTAATAGATTTGATGTATACACTTTACTGCTTAATGAAGCATTAATGCTATTTTTTGTTCTAAATTGCCTTTTATGAATAGTCACAATGGATTACCTTTTTACTGCCAAGTTTCTCGGAGAAGATATGAGTGGTGATTGGGACCAGGCTAGGGCCATATATTAGGTCTGTATGGGTATGTCTACACTGGATTAAAAGACCTGCGGCAGGGCCAGGTCAGCTGACTTGCGCTTGCGGTGCTAAAAATTGCTGTATAGGTGTTGGGCTTTGGCTGGAGCCTGGGCTTTGGGACCCCTTCCCCTCATGGCCCTTCCCCTCCTGGGATCCCAGAGCCTGGGTTCCAGCTGAAGGTCAAGTGTCTACATTACAGTTAAACAGCTCCATAGCTTGAGCCCTGTGAGCCCAAGTCAACTGACACGAGCCAGCTGTAGGTGTTTAACTGCAGTATTGACTTACCTTATGTGCTAAGGATTTTGTCTTTAGTTGTTCTTTGGAATAACATAAAGCAACTGTGTAAGAGCATTCTTCTACAGGTGGATAGCCAGGGACAGATTTTATGCCCAATGGTCTGCAAGATTAAAGGTCCATACATGCAGATGCAACTGTATGTTTAAGTCCTAAAGCACGGAAGGATGGTGCTGCACTCTTCCTATGTTATAAAATTGGGAAAAGTAGAAAAACAAGGGCCCAGCATTTCAGTCTTCAATAGACAAAACTCCCATCTCTGTACATTGAGACCTTTATCTATGTAAGTTTCACTGGTGTAAAACTAGAGAAACTCTGTTGAAACTCAAGCATCCAACCTATGCAAAGGCAGAAGGGAGCTCAACTGTGTCTTATATCCCATCGAGCACTTACTCTGTTGACTACAAAAATATAATGATCTAGGTAGCTAATCTTCTTGAGAATGCAGTTTAGTTACTGACACACATGTACGTGGAGATGGATCTTGCTGTTTTGCATATTTGAAACTAGGGATGTCTGAAAATTTTCCATCTAAACTGTTTATCAGTTTTCAATTTTTTTCATGAAAACTTGACATTGTAATGTTTTTGGCTGAAAATTCTTTGATATTTTGGTGTGTAGAAGAAAAGCTGACATTTTCCGTGGCAAACAACTCCATTTTCCAACCAGCTCTCATTTAAACCTCATCTGTTAATACAGGGCCAGATTCTCCACAATCTGACACAGGTGTCAATTTTCAGTAACTCCCACATATAAGCCAGCAAAAGGAAAATGAGCCATTAACAGAGACTCTTAAAGCAGCCAAGGAGATTTGATTGCCCCATTGCCATTAAAATACTCCAGGCAGCTTTGAAAATCCCAATCCTTGCTTCTGTTACTTTTCACAGAGTTTTCGATTCTACATACAGGAGCAGATTCTTCTCTTGCTTACACTTCTGTGAATCAGGAGTAACTGCACTCTGCACTGAAGACAGTGAAGTTAACCAGTGTAAATGGATCAGAGACAGGCCCACTATTCTAGATCTTCTGTCTTGTTTTTTCTTCATGATACCTTTTGGATTATACTGCTGTTGGTAATATTGCCCGGATTGCATCCAGCAGGTATTGGATAAGTTGCAGCAGTTTTTAGTTAAACTGGATATTGTTTTTAGCATTTAAAAAAGATCAGTCTAGCCATAAAATTTTGTATACAGTCTCCATGTCTCATCTTCTCTGCTGTCTAGAATTTCTTCTAACCGGTTTTAAAGGGTCTTACCTCCATTTTCTTTGGCTAGACTGAGGAGTTTCTCTGGTCATGAAGACCAATTTCAGAGTAGCAGTCGTGTTAGTCTGTATCCACAAAAAGAACTAGAGTACTTGTGGCACCTTAGAGACTAACAAATTTATTAGAGCATAAGCTTATATATAATCTTCTTATTATATGTTCCATTCTATGCATCCGATGAAGTGGGCATCTAGCCCACTAAAGCTTATGCTCTAATAAATTTGTTAGTCTCTAAGGTGCCACAGGTACTCCTGTTCTTTCTGCTCATGAAGTCAGTGTTGCAGATTAGTTACTATGGATACAAAGGAGCAGATTTACACCTAACATTCTTATCTGTAAAAACACTTTTCCATCCTGCATTTTCATCTGAGAAACTCCAATCTTAACCTCTGGCCGAGCCCTTATTTTCCATTTTAAAAAAGGCTGGTCCCCCAGGACATGCTGTTGCCAAGTGGTCACCTTTAAAATGGTCATTTACTAACCATTACCACAACATAGAATATGACACCCTGCAGCTATTTCCTGCCCTATGGGGAACAGAAATGTTGTGGTATCTTAGATACCTCACTGGAGTAATGTTCACTTCTTTTAATTGTCCTCCCAAGGCATTCTTTTCCTATTCAGTTCTCTGATCATATGCATCTAATGTAAAGAGATGTAGGGTCTCTTTTCAGGTGTTTGGGTGCCTACAGGTATTTGTGAGCAATATTTATATGTATATTTCAGCAATAAAGAGTTCTGCAAAGGAACAAATGACAGCATTAGGATGGAAGTCAAAGTGTGATGTGGCTCACAAAATCCAGGAACCATGACTTTGCTGGTTTGAAGATATAGGGAGGATAGCACGACAGGAGAGGATGGTAGGAAACCAGAGGAAGCAATAGATGGATTGCATCAA
This sequence comes from Dermochelys coriacea, assembly GCF_009764565.3. NCBI lineage: Eukaryota > Metazoa > Chordata > Testudines > Dermochelyidae > Dermochelys > Dermochelys coriacea. Next base: position 82,235,788 of record NC_050077.1, on the reverse strand, counting down.
AGAAGGTGGTAAGCAGGTGGACTTTAGTGCTGCCTCGGACAGATTAAGATGACAAATGCTTGGGATGGGGGAAAGAAGAAGTAAAGAGATCCATGGTGAAGATTATATTTTAAACAAAATCTCCTCTAGGAGGTGAGCAGTATGTGTACATGTAGGAGGTTGGCATTGTGTTCAGACACGAGTCAGCATATATATGACTTGTGCAGTATAATACTCTTAGCAACAGATAAACTGTTTCTTCTGGGCAAGAAACAATAAGCTGTGTCATCCATATCTGGAAGATGCCCCAACTCCAGACTAATGCTGCTAACAGCCTCACACATGCATTGAATGAGAGAGGACAAGATGAGAATAACCAGGAATAACAATTGCTAAGCACAACACTTTGGGTCTTGACAAGAAATAGGAATGAGTCCATTTGCAAGCAGCCCTGTCTAATTCTCCCAAGATCTACAGACAGGTCAGCAGCATCTTTGATTTGATTATCATAGGCAACAAATAGCTCTAATTATATTAGCATGGATACTTGACTTTTTCATCCATTACTAGAAGGTCATCAGTCCTCCCCACTCATGCAATCTATTTACCCAACTCCATACCCTGCCTGTCAAAGGGTCAAGGAGATCTGAGAGAATTTGTCTGGGCATAAACAATCTTTTCCTCTAAAGGGCCGGTTAGAGTGTAAGTCAAGTTTCATGAGCATAGGTAGAGCCAATGCTGCTTTAAGAGAGGCCAGCAGCTTGCCCTCCTAATGGGTGGTGGTGCCAATCTGCATGAACCCTGGGCCAGCGTCTCCTCCTTTGCCTTCCCCAGACAGAATGTAAATCTGGAGCACAAGTGGTGGCCCAAAATTCCCCCAAAACCTCGAGAAACCCAGAGAACACTACTGGCCAAAGCTCAAATAGAGCTGATATAGCGCTTGTCCCTCCAAGGGTATAGACAGGTTGATCTGAATCTTCTCAGTGAGAGGAACTCAAATTAGCTAGTAAAGCGACATCGCCACTACTAACCAACCTGTCCATTGTTTCAAACAAATCTATTGATATTTGTTGGAGGCAAGAAAACTGCTCTTGCAGTATTATCCAATCAGGTTTCAGTGATCCATGCAAAGGGGGGGCTTCAGCTTCAAACAGGGGCAACCCTGTGGACCAGTGACGTTGGTATACTCAGCATAAGCAATTGATCCGTGACGTTCCGGCCTCCCGAGAAAGGCACAGGCGAAATCTATAGAACTGACTTCAAACATTTCAAACTTGGCTCGTATCTCTTTTATTCTTTTGTCAAACATCGTCGCCCTTCTAGTCTGCTGCCCTGCAGAACACAAAAGAGGAGTACATGTGGAGAGAGAGAGGAAGGATTTGATTTGATTCCATCACGTTATGCACGGTGGTTAATGTTTTCCCTGTAGCACCTGCTCTGTTGGTGTGTCCCTGTGAAATGCACGCTGGCTTAGAATTGTTAGGGTAGCTCCATGGAAACAGCTGACTATGATCAGAAAGTGTGTCTGCTGATTAAGCATTTATCTTATTTAAAAAAAAACCCATACTTTGTTGTAGTTAAACCATTGCTGATGGTGACGTGTCTTTACAAATGATAAAATCAAGACTTTACATTCCAAGGGATGATATGGGTGCACACAGCATAATGGATACACACAGCTAAGAGAGCATCAGGAAATGTCAGATTATTCTTCCATTTTTATAAATCTTTGCATGCTCCATTATGGATTTACACAGCAAAGAAATAGCCATTTACATTTATATCTGTGCCTGGCCCCAAATTTCTGGATGACAAGAAATGCCTCTTAGGTTAGCAGGGCGAGCCAGAAATAGATTATTCACACTTTCTGTACAGAAGAAAACACTGGAGACCATAGTACAGCACAAATAAAAACCAGACCCCTTCATTTCACTCAGAACAATTACAGTTCTTGAACTAGATCAAGACATATTTCATCATTCCTTTTCACAGTCTGGACACGGTAAGAGAGAGAGAAATTTTCACATCCCATTGTCAGTCTTCTTTCTATTTACATTCCAGCTCTCTTGAGCTCTCATGCAGCAATAAAATAGGTCCCTAAAGAAAACCCTATAGCACACAAAGAATTTAGTGTGTTGGTTTATTTTAGTGACCACAAAATACCACCCATACAAAAATGTGTGTTTTGACCCTACCTTTCTTAGACAGTCAAAGTTCTGATGGTGAATTTGGTTATCATTGCAAGCTAACTATTTTTATTCTTTTTGGGTGAGTTCGTTACACTGCAGACATCCCACCAGGTTTGCATCATAGTAGTTCTTTGAGATGTTAATGCTGAATTAGATGGGGACTTGGACCAAATGCTTATGCAGGGGAATAAGGGGGAGGAAGAAATTATTTAAAACCTGGGCTGGCTACTTGGCTCTTGGAGCAAAGGAGAAAAAGGGCGTTGTGCACCTGCTTACCACCTCCCCCGTGCAGGTGACTGGGATGTAGGACAGGAGGGGCAGGGAAGGGCTGGAGCCTTAGTTATCTCCCAATGTGCTAGCCTGGAGAGTTGAGCCACTTCAAGGACTAGTACAGGCCATCAGCAGGGCTGGCACCCTAATTCTTCTCCAGAGCCAGGTGAAAGAAGGGAGGGAACTGAGTCTCCGAAGTACAGTGTCTCCTGGGGTGATGCAGTTTTCACATTGTCCCTTGCTCAGGACTGTCCTAAAGTTACAGCTAATGATATAAACAAAAATGCACTTTAAGCTGAGACTGGTCTGAGGCACAAAGCTGGGCTGGGCATGGAGATTCAAGCCGGTCCTAAACTTCTCCAAACTCTGCTGATGGTCACAGCAGAGGGGTTTGGATTCTGGACCAGCTGTACTGCAGAAGGGGGCCTCTTAGTGAAGACAGCAGGTTTAATGCAGGTTTAAGCATACATTTAATAGACATTCTTTTTAAACAAACATCTGAGCCTGAAAGATCACACGATTCAGTGCTTCCAGTCTCTGTCTCAGAGATCCTTCCACCTGGGAGAGATCTCACTTTAGAGTCCATCAAGACTCCTCCCTACTCAGCTGGAGAGAGCTCACTAGACATTGGCTTCTTTTCTCGCTGGAGCTTCAACAGCCTCCGCTCCCAAAGGAAGACTGAATTCAGCCAATCCATTTGCCTCTCCTGAGCCTCAAACCACCACTAAATCTTCTGGAAGGATTGTCTAGGGGAGAGAGCACTGGTTTGGGATTCAGGATATGACAGCTCAGTGCCTGGCTCAGCCACAAACTACTTATATGGCCTTGGGCAACTCACTTAATCCATCCCATCTCTGTTCCCCCAGCTGTGAACTGGGGCTAGTTCTTCTCTACTTGACAGGGGTGTTGTGAGAATAATGACTTTGGGGCATTCAGACATTATAATTATGAGGGCCATATAAACCCCAAGATAGGAATCTGAGCTGTCAGAATAGTGACCCTGCATTTGAAGGGACGTGGTTGAAAGGTGCAGATGTGTAAGGAGGATGTTCAAAGATCTTTCTTTTGTTGCTCCTGATCCTGTCCTGTCAGCTGTGGTTTTCCAAGGTGACTTGCTCTTGCAGTGCCTAGGATAAAAATGTGATTGTCTCTCTCCTATCTTTGCTTAGAGGCTGCCTTTGCAGCTAAGGAATTCCTTACAATGATTTCAGCACCCAGACGGGTTAAACATCTGTGCAGGCCCCAGATGGGCTGGAGAGCAGAGACAGGCGTCTTCCTTCAGACTTCGGCAGCTGTGACCTCTACACCCGAAACAATGTGTTTTAAAACTAGTTCAGCTCCAGGTCAGCCAGGAGTCTATTGACACGGCACCCTGCTGGGGAGCCAGGGTCAAGGCTTGAACTTGGGCCCTTGCTCCGAAGAAAGGCTCAGCCCATGCCTTTACCCTTCTGCGTCAAGGGAGCTGACGGGTAACGGGGGAGCTGAGCTGTAAAAGCTCTGGCAATGCAAAGCACCCTTCTCTTTCGCTAACTTCAGAGGGAGCTAGTGTGCTCAGAATCTCCCAGAATCCGACTCTGTGATCTGCACTGTGTCCTTCCTGGGTGTGTGATCAGGGAGATGCTGATGGTCCCACTAAGCTGTAGGAGAATAGAAGGAGCAGATTCCCTATAATCAGTGTGGGAAAGGGCAGGGGAATTCCATGTAATAATTATTGGGCTACAGAACATTCCTGCTGGGGCCTGGGGGAGCGGAGGGGGAAAGAAGAGGACTATATTAGGCAGAAATAATGCTCAGCAAATGGATAAATGAAGTGCAATGCCTGGGGGTAAAGTCTCACCTCACTCCCAATACCCAGTGTTCTCCTGTGGGTCAATAACCTGGCACACTTGAGGCAAGTCCCCACAGCAGCCTGCTGGGAGTCTGGGGAAGCCCTAAAATGGAGGCAAGGTGGACAGCTGAAAAAATGAGTTCTTAGCTGCACAGGTAGTATCATAAGATTAAAAAAACCTGGAAGCAGTTTTCCTGGTTAGTTTCTTCACTCATAAGAAGAAACAGAAGGCACAGGCTCACAATGGATATACCTGAGAATGAGATTTTTCCTTTCAAACAGTGTAAGGAATAACATGCCTGCATTGTATTATTTCCATGTGTTGGGTAATAGTTTTCATGGTGCTTTATGCTGGAGGTCAGTGTCATTAAGGGAAAGTTCTCCTCCTCCCCACCTGGGACCTGAACTGATTAGATCTTTTTTTTTCCCCTGCCTCAGGATTCTGCGACACCTTCAATATTGACACCAAAAGGCCCCGAATCATACCAGGCTCTAAAGAAGCGTACTTTGGCTACACCGTGCAACAGCATGAAATCGCTGGGAAGAAATGGTAAGTGAGTGCTTCTTGTCACTGTGGCCTAGCAAGAGGAAGGGGAGCCATTCTCTTAAAGCCAATCTATGCAAAACGCTGTAAACTCACTCCATCTCGCTAATGGCGTTGCCTTGGAGCAGGCAGCTTTGTGACTTGCTGTTCTGAGAGGGACTACGAGGCAAATTCTGCTCTCCCTTACGCTGGTGTAGATCTTTGACCTTCCCTAGTGCATTCCATCTGAGGAGCTCCAAGTGTGATTCACATGAGAAGTTCTGTCAGAGAGAGAGTTTGCTTCCCTTCCATAGAAGCTGATGGGTGTCGAGTTTCCAGGTCCTGCTGCTGCCTGTCATGTGTACATGGCACTGACATTTGAGATGCACAGCACCTGGCTGCTGCCATTCCCATGAACATTTCCTTCGATCCTCAGGTGGGCTCACACCTCTGGGGGGTTCTCTTTGAGTTTCAGAGTCTTGGACTCGGAGGGAAAACTCTAAAGCCTGGCTTCTGGTCAGAACCATCAAGTTTTACCTAGTTTCCACCCAAATGCACAACATCAGCCAGGATACTTTGGGTCAGGTGTGAAAGATGAAACTTGGGTGACATTTTTATCTGGCTTTAGGTTTCCTGGTGAAAAGTTTCACGCCTAGCCAAGGCTGGAAAACACGAGGACTGCCCAGGATAATACAATGATTCACCAGATGTTAGAGATGTCACTTAGTGCACGGCTGGAAGGCACTCAGATATTACAGCAATGAGGGTGGTATGGGAACCTATTCAATGTCCCAAAACTTCATTAACACTGAGTTTAAAGTTGCCCAGGGGTGCCTAGCGCTCCTCCAGAATAGCTGACCTTAAATCTCTGAAAACCAGGATATGAAGAATTTATGGTACAGGCCTCCTCCATTTTCCCCCCCACCCCAATCCCCCAACTCTCTCTACTATGTCTTCCCCCGCCCATTCATCCCACCTGTTTCCTACCATTGCCCTTAATCCCCTTCCCTACCACTCATCCTTATTTATCCCCCTCCCATCCCTGGATGCTTCCAAACTCCACACCCCAACACATTCTCCTCCAGTGCCCCTCCATATTCCTTTGGTTTGCACCAAAAAGTTATAAGACTCTGAACAGGATAGGAGCAGCTCATGTTGGCGGGGGTGGGTGTCTCTAGGTACTAGGTCACCAGGGACTTGCTTTCCTTTGATCTCACTGTCCTATTGCTCAAGGAAGAGGATGACATTATCCTAACTGCTTATTGGAGTTTTTCTCCTTGCCTGTATTGAAGTTTAATGTTCATTTCCTTGACAATGCTTCGAAAGGGAAATCTGAGTCTGTGTGTGGATTTTAAACTGTTGCTCTGATTGTATGTCACAGTGAGCCACCCGAATACTGTGTCAACAGACTGCCTGGACACTCGTGCTTCAACAGAGCCCTAATCTTGCTGTGTGTGCACAGCCCTCTCTTTTCAGCATTTCACTTTGGTACCTGCCAACCTGGAGTGACACACCTTGCCTTTACTCACTTTTTCAGCCAACTGGAAAGGGGCTGTGCAATAGCTGAGCTAAGACCCAAGTAACTGAGATCAGTTTGGGGAGGATCGGAGCCATAGTTTGTGCTTTAGGTGTATGCAGAAAAGATGACGATGATAAAAGAAAGATGATGATTTTGTAAAAGGCTGGGTTGGGGCTGGGGGCTGTATCTTAAGAGCCCCTTGTTCAAATCGGACCACTGACACTATCTGGCATGTCAATGTGCTGTGCCTCATGTCAAGACAATCCTCATCAGCATGTGAATTTTAGAGCATTTATAATAGCGCACATCCAAACAGAAAATGACTCTCGACCTTAACCAAAGCAGAGCGAGTGCTCAGCTATTCTAGAGAATAAACCAGACCATACAGCCTATTGTCCTGCTGCTTTCTGGAACTCGTTGCCCAGCTATGCTTGGTGCTCCTCTCCCAGATGCTGCTCTCTGTCCAATTCTGAAGATGCCCACACCCGAGGAGATCAGTCAACGTGTGCGTACGAGCTAGGGCAGCCAGCGGTTTGTGCAGAAAGTTTGCAAGGTGCAATGGGGAGGTGTCTAATGACTAGATAAAGATCTCAGGCTTTGGTTCTAAATGCACAGTCATTTCTATGTGTGAGGGTGGCTTTGTGCATACTTTCACCATGTTCATGTTGGGCTTTGCTGTCTCAGTCTGGGAGGATTGCTGTGGTTTATTAAGATATTCACATGTGTGAAAACCAACCAGATGAAAAGTCCTTCCCGTGGCCCCCAGATCTTCAGATAAGCCAAGGGAATTGTCTCTCTAGTCTCTTTAGAGGCACATGTTCTCTCTCTTACAGTGTGGCCTCACATGCCGTAGAATTGGTGTAGTGGCTTTTAAGCCTCCCCCACTGCTGTTCTCATGTTCTGCCATTCCCTCACTCTGCTGCAATATGGCTCAGTGGCTTCTTTTACTTGTGAGTTAATGAGAGGTTCTGATTTAACCTTGGATTCCCCAGCTTTTGTCATCACAGCCTTAACATATTTAGATGCAGTTTCTTTTTTGTTTAATTTAAGGTTCGTGATCTGCCCAGACAGGCTGTCCTGTGGTGAATGACGAGTCTGGCTGGATTTATGCCCTGATTGCCCTAAAGCCAAAGGGATGGCGTGTTTTTTCCCAATTCATACCATATACTGCTTTAGTTAGAGACAACTGTTGTTAGACTTGTTAGACTTGTTAGAAACAGCAAAGGGTGACTCAGTGGTCACAAGAGACCAGCCATAGGAGTACATGGTGGATCAGAGCTCAGGGCCGCTGCTCATGACTCCAGAACTCCTAGCTGTGATTCTTCTGAGATGTTTGCAGTTATATAAAGCATGGGTGTTTCCACTCTCTGGCCTCTGGTTTTGCTTACCCTACAGGAGGGGATTGAATTTGGAGATTCAGAGAATGTAGACTGACATTCCTGTGAGAGCTGGCATTTAGGGACTGGTTTGAAAGGAGAATGGAAGCACTATTATGCATTCACTGTTGCCAATTGAAAAGGAAGGTATAGGTATTTAACAGTGCCCTGTCAACTTAAAACTCTTGGCTGAGCCTTTCAAAACTGGGTGCCTGTATTTAAGACCTAGGTGTTTTCCTACTGCTTACGTGGAACCACCACAATTCCCCAAATTACATTTGGCCCTAGCTCTACATTTTCAAAAATGACTAATGTGGGGGGTGTGTGTGTGTGTGTGTGTGTGTGTGTGTGTGCACCCAACTTGAGACTCCTTATGGGGTATGGCTTTCAGTGGGTGGGAGCTCAGCACTTCCTGAAAACCAGGCCCCTTTAAGTTATCTCAACCTGGGCAAAACCACTTTTGCAAATGTGGGCACCCATGTAAGCAGCCTGATGTTCAGAAGTGCTGTGTGTCCCCTTGACGTTAACTGGATTGCTGGGTGTTGAGCCCCTCTGTCGATGAGAGCCCACCTTCTTTCCATGACGCCTGTCGGCCTGTCTTCCCTCTCCTTTGGTCACTTTATCTATTTTGGAAAGACAGAAGAAATCCTCTTACATCCCAGTATCAATGTGTGGAGACCTGTGGTTTCCATCTGAGGTGGCAGATACTTCTATTGCAGGATTTTGGTGGCTGGCGTTCCAGTGCCACATTTAAAAAGCTCATCCACTGCATCCATCTGCCAGCAAAGCCAGTGCAAATAAATGAACAAAGAAATGAGAGTTGCCAGCTATTTCTGTTTACTAAGAATTAACGTTTCAGTCGTCAAATTCCTTGTGGCTCAGGGAACAATGATGCAGCTAAAGAACCTGCTAAATCAACACCAACTGTTATTCAGCATGTCCATTAATCATACATTTTAAAATTAAACATGTGGGGAAAGAATAAACTGCATTCCCCAAATGCCACTAAATTGGGGATTTCACTGCCATTTGCAATTGTTTGGATTATTTCTTCCCCTCCAGGAGCAGCCAGGAACACTTCTCCTCGTTAAACAAGAAAGAGTGAAAGAAGATACTTGTATCCACACACAGATCTCCTTATTGGGATGTAAATGTTGTTTGCCTCCACGATGGTCTTTCCCCAACATTTTGGGGAACAAAAGACCCTCTGTATGCATGCTCACGGAAAAGCCAATAAAATGAGGAGCAAACATAACTCACTCAAATAATTGTGAATTATTTCCTGACTATTCATCTTGCTCGGGTAGAGGTTTAGGTAGGAATTGGCCAAGTTAGAGTAACGTTTTCTGTGCCCAGCACCTTCCAGTAGAACTTTAGTCCAATATGGCAATAGCTCCTTTTCTGTCATGATTCAAAATGCCACCAGCATTTACATGTGCACGAGATCATACAGCCTTGAGTTAGGCTTGGATCAGAATTTCCTGATGATTGGAGTGTCCAGAATCCAAATCTTTCTCCTCGTGCCAATCTCTAATCTAGCCAAAACTGAGTATGAATCACAGTGCATGGTATATTTATCCCATCTGATCTCCTGCGGTAGGTGAGCCAGCAATTCTAATAAAACTTACAACCACAATCAATCTCAGGCAGGCTAAAGCAGTAATTTCTGCCTGCTAATGCAGCATATCTCTGGCAGCGTTGATCTTTAATCATGATTAAAGTCTTCAATCCTGATTTACATCCGCATGATACACTGCTAGCAATTGCAACTCTGACTGCTCCTGATTGCAACACTCAGTCACTGTTGAGTGTACCACTAACACCTTTGCAACAGATACAGCAGGCGCATTGGTATATAAAACCGATAGACATCTGGTTTACAATGGCCTGAAGTAAGATACTTGTGTTGGAGTTTCGTTCTCCCATTTGCTGGTCAGCTAGCCTAAGTCATGCCAGCTGCCTTGTGGTGTACGTGGCGGGCAAGAGCTAGGATGAAATATCTGGTTTTTGTCAAGTTTGTCCTCTCTGGAGATAGTCACAATTTTTCTAGATTTTATTTTAAGGCCCGAAGGAACCACTATGATCTTCTAGTCCAACTTCCTGTCTAACACAGGCCACAAAACGTCACTTCCTAACTTCTATCTGAAGCAGCCAGTGGATCATTTTAGAAGAATGTCCTGTCTCTATTTAAAGACTTCAAGGGATGGAGAATCCACCATACCCCTTAGTATGTCCCTGGATTGTTTGCCCAGCCGAGTCACTCCATCATGCCCCAGTCCTCACCTCAAAGGGGTTGTAGCTAGCTGAACTGCAGGTGGGGCCAGGGCCCTGCCCCTAGCTGGGCACCTAGCAGAGGCCCAGGGTTCAGTGTAGACCATGTTTATCAGTTCCAGGTTTAAGTGCTGCTGCTTGGCATATTCTCTCCAGTGCCCCGGGAAATGGAATTCATTGGCAGGTGCTACATCTATTCTCCTTCCCCGTCCCATCAGCCTCCAAAGGGCAGGGTTTGGCCCATGGTCTGTCTGAAGGAGCTAGAGGCTGTGTGGTGAAAAAGGTTCAATGTGCGATATAGAAGCAGGCTGTCCCTGGCAGAAACTCATGATTTTGCTTTGCTTCTAAAGCAAACGGCAACGTGCTTCACACTGGTGTACGTCTTTAAACCACGGGGAGACTACAGCTGGCGTCGAACGCAGCTGCTCACTTACTGAGCAGAACATTGCCTTGAGAGCACTCGAGGCCAGTGTTCGGGGATCTGCGCTGGCAGCTTATTGGTCTTTGGGTGGAGTTTCAGGTATTGGTTATGACCTGGGCCTGGCTTACCTGAAGGATTGCCTACCCTCCTTGGTGGTGAGCAGCTGCACTCAAGCTGGATCTCCTGTTATAAAAGAGAAGGGGCAGCTGGCAGGGTGTTCTCTGTGAGGGCTCTGGGACTGGCCCCTCTCCCCCAGTCCAAAACTGCCTGAACTTAGTGACTTAGCTCAATACAAAAAACACCTATTTGAGAGGGGTTTTTGGAGGGGCTGAAGGCCTACGTTCTGGATGATGAAGGGGTTAGATAGCTGGCTGAGTTCCTGTGGCATCTGTGACTTCACTGTTACCGAGGTTTAATTTAAGGGCCAGATTCTCATATTGGTGTATGACAACCCTCCCCGCCCGCCTTGCAGGCATGCACTGAACACATGCACTTGGGATTTGAGAGCCAAAATCAGGCACATCCAAAAGGGTGTGCACACTTTTCTGTATTCCCACTTACAATCAGAACCTTAAACTAACATAGCCCGACTTAATTTTTAAGGGGGTATAATCCCAGCCTCCTGTTTTCCAGGTGCAGTTTTTGCACCCACAATTGACTGTAGGTGAAAATGATGTATTCCAATACCTACTTGCCTGAGGTGGCAGCCCATCAGGTAGCTAGCTAGAGAGGTAAGTGTTATCATGTGTTGTTAATAAGGAATTATTAATCTTCTTGGTTGCAGAAACTACTTCCTATTTGAAGGCTTAATTAGCTAATTTTAGCACTCAGTAAAGTTGTGCAGTCTGTTAACCCACAGAAAAGTCCTTTGGCAACTGGATGGTAGAACAATTCTGCTAGGTAGCTGGCTCAAATCAAGCCTCCATTGATGGTAACCAGAAGTCATTGCCATCTGATGGCTGTGGGTGAAATGAGCTGTGTATTCATTTCCTAGAGAGCAGAGATCACATCACAAAATTGGGGCAACTGCCACAACATTGGCATCCTTAGTTGTAGCCTAGGCAGAGAAGTCAAGACCCAGGCATGGAAGAAGAAAGATCCTGTGACCCCTACAGGTGTTTCCTCAAGGGCAGGACTGAGGCACATGGGCAAGTTGACTTGGCGGTGGGGGGAGGGGGTCTCCATTTTCCAGGGCTGCTAATCTGACGTCTTTCACAAGCACTGCTTTCTCACTTATAAAGACACCTGCTGTAGGATAATAGATGAAATACTGTATTTGCGAGGACCTGATCCCAAGCCCATAGCAGTCAATAGCAGTCTTTGCACTGATGTCTGTGATCTTTGATTTAGGCCCTAATAGACATTTGGTTTCTGCTAAGAGTTTTCTGATGGGTCGGTTCTGAGCTCAGGGACTTGTGTTTGAAGCTACAGATCTCAGAATTAGATAAGGAAGAGTAAATAAGATGCGTTTCCTTTAGCTTCCTTCCCCCTTTTGCTTTGGACACAATCCTTTTTTGAAAATCCTCACTTTGATCTTAAAAGTACATGCCACCCCTAGCAAACTGTACTGTAACAGAATGCAAATGGCATGCAAGTGTGTGGCAATCCAGATGTTAATTAGATACATAGCATATTGCTCCAAGCTGATGTGCCAAACTGCTCCTCAAGCAATGTTCCTCATCTGACAGTACACGGGAAAGACTACGACGACTGCTGAAAAAATCCACCATGGGTGGCAACTACAGTGAAAATGATTTAACTTTAAAAATCTCTTCTTCAAGGGAGACCCTGGTGTATTGGGGGGCAGAGGGGGGAAGAGGGTATTTTAGCAGAGCCTGCCTACTGTCCTGTTCAGATATTAAGACGCTTGAAAGAAGAATCCCGTCTGCAAGAAAAGTTAGCGAGGCTCTTTCTCCAGGGGGAGCTTCACTTCTACTCTTGGATGCATGGCCCTTGTTGCTATAGGGGTCACATTCTATCTCATGAAGTCAGTTGTGCCTAAGTAATTTATGCACTGCACTGAGCCTACGGTTGTATTTTGTAATCTTTCTACCCATGGCTACCATCTCATGACACAAGAAAAGTTCCTGTCTTCAGAGTTCCTACTCTCCAACGGGGTATTTATGACGACTAAATGTCCAGTCCCTGGTAACCTGCCCCTGTTTTTGCAAACTCTTTCTTTGCAAATAACAGCCTCCTCGTGCAGTTACTTAGCTGGGTTCATAGAGTATAGTGCACGTCTCTCAGCTCTCTCGTTCTCTGGCAGAGGCTGGGTCCGGCTCTTTGTTCACACAGATAAAATGAAACAATTTACACACATTTCAGCAGCCATTTGTCTCAAGGTTTTTACTTATCAAAAAACTCCAGGCTTTTGCCTGATGGGATTGAGAAGTATGATAATAAATGAGCCATTAGTTGCTTAAAGCCTCAGACCTGTAAGTGAAAGATCAGTTGTTTGCTGATTGTAAGGACTGATTTTTCTTACGCCCGCCCCCAACCCTCAAGAGGTTTTTATCCTCGATCTCTCTTTATGAAATAGAAGGTCTGTGACGTTCTGTGTCACCTTAGGTCTCCAGCCTGGAAAGCCTTTAACACAGCTTTGCTAGCAAACACCAACCCTGCAGAGTCCTCCCAGCTGAGTACATGAATGCTACGCCCAGCCATCCATGAATAGATACAGGGTGACACCCACATATCCCACAGTCCCAGCCTTGCCCCCCAGAAATACATGACTTGTACTGTTGAGTAGCCCACTGGACGGTACAAGCTCATTATTTTAGTCTGTCATTCCAACAAAGGGTAATAAATACACCAGCCTTGTTGACCTGAGTAGAGATGTCCCAAACACTTCAGTCAAACACATTGGTTTAGATAAAACAGTAAAACAAGTTTATTAACTAGAAAAAGCTAGATTTTAAGTGATTTACAAGTGATAAGGCATAAAATTCAGAGCTGGTTAGAAAAGAAGTAAAAAGATAAACATGCAAGCTAATTCCTAAATTGATCACAGCTAATAAATTTAAATAAAAAGCAAATAGGTTTCTCTTACCCAAAAACTTTCAGTAATCTGTACTGGCTGCAAAAACCTGCAGCCCAGGAACACTGCCCCCAGTTCAGTGATGAACCATTTGTCTTTCAATCAATCTTGCTGCCGTGAGTAGAGCTGGGGAGGAGAGATGAGGAGGAGGTCTCTGTCTCTCCATTTTATAACCACCTCCTCTCTTTGAGGATTACCCCCCCCCAACCCACTGGGGAGTAGGCAAAACAGTACACATGAGATTCAAAATGTCTTTCAGGTGAATTGCAAATTTCTTTGTTTGCAGTCTCCCCTGCTGGCAAATGGTTGCTTCAGCAGTTAATAGTTTTCTAACACCTGTGGTCAGTTCTTTGCTGTCTCTGAGGAGCTAGTCTGTGGCGTTCCCCAGAATTGCAACATATTTCAGTAACGAACACATAGTAAAATCTCATAGCATTACACAGTGTTGTTACACATGTTTTAACAGGACAATGATGTTCAGCAGATTATGAGTTTTGAAATGATCCCTCACAAGGCATACTTTACGCAAAATATATCATAAATGTACAAAAGTGATGAACATGGGGTACAGGGTCACAGGTCCTTGTAGACTGATAGAGAATGTTTCCTTGATTTTTTTTTTCAATATAAGGGCATATCGAGTGGGGTCCCATAGAAGTCAGTTCTGGGTCCAGTTCTGTTCAATATATTCATCAACGATTTAGATAATGACACAGAGAGAGAGAGAGAGAGAGAGAGTAAAGTTTGTGGACAATACCAAACTGGGAGGGCTTGCAAGTGCTTTGGAGTATAGGATTAAAATTCAAAATGATCTGGACAAACTGGAGAAATGTCTGAAGTAAATAGGATGAAATTCAATAAGGACAAATGCAAAGTACTCCACTTAGGAAGGAACAATCTTTTGCACACATACAAAATGGGAAATGACTGCCTAGGAAGGAGTGCTGCAGAAAGGGATCTGGGGGTCATAGTGGACCACAAGCTAAATATGATTCAACAGTGTAACACTGTTGCAAAAAAAAGCAAACATCATTCTGGGATGTATTAGCCCAGGGGTGGCCAACCTGTGGCTCCAGAGCTACATGCGGCTCTTCAGAAGTTAATATGCAGCTCCTTGCATAGGCACTTACTCCAGGGCTGGAGCTACAGGCGCCAACTTTCCTTTGCTTACCCCAAGGCTCCTGCCCCTTCCCGCCTCCTCCCCTGAACCTGCTGTGCCCTTGCTCCTTCCCCCTCTCCCCCAGAGGCTCCTGTACACTGTAAAACAGCTGATTGTGGCAGGCAGGAGGCACGGGGAGGGAAGGGGAAGTGCTGACTGCCAGGGCTGGAGGCGCTGGGGGTCGTGGGCAGGCGGTGCTGGGGGTGTGGAGCCGATGGGGGCTGCTGATGTATTACTGTGGCTCTTAGGCAATGTACATTGGTTAATTCTGGCTCCTTCTCAGGCTCAGGTTGGTCACCCCTGTATTAGCAGGAGTGTTGTAAGCAAGACATAAGAAGTAATTCTTCCACTCTACTCCAGGCTAATTAGATCTCAGCTGGAGCATTGTGTCCAGTTCTGGGCACCACATTTCAGGAAATATGTGGACAAATTGGAGAAAGTCCAGAGGAAAGTAACAAAAATGATTAAAGATCTAGAAAACATGATCTATGAGGGAAGATTGAAAAAATTGGTTTGTTTAGTCTGGAGAAGAGAAGACTGAGAGGGGACATAACAGTTTTCAAGTATATAAAAGGTTATTACAAGTTGAAGGGAGAAAAATTGTTCTTCTTAAACTCTCAGGATACGACAAGAAGCAATGGGCTTAAATTGCAGCAAGAGCGGTTTAGGTTGGACATTAGGAAAAACTTCCTAACTGTCAGGATGGTTAAACACTGGATTAAATTGCCTAGGGAGGTTGTGGAATCTCCATCATTGGGGATTTTTAAGAGCGGGTTAGACAAACACCTGTCAGAGATGGTCTAGATAATGCCATGAGTGCAGGGAATGGACTAGATGACCTCTCAAGATCCCCTCCAGTCCTATGATTCTATGATAATCATTTTATAGCCATTAATAGTTCATGATTTTTAGTGCTTGACCCAATGCCCATTGAAATCAATGGAACGACTACCATTCACTTTGTCTCAGGTCAGGAACTGGAGTGAGCAGGATAGCAGGCCACGAGGGGTTCAAGGCAGGGGCAGGATAGAGGCAAGGCTGGGTACCGGGCATGGGCAGCAGGCACAGTGATGGGCATGAGCCCTGAGCAGCCACCAAACTGCTGCTGCTGGCCCCTGCAGCCAATCAGGAGGCATGGCCAACGGGGCTGCCTGCTGCAGGCCACCTGTACTGCTGAGGCGGCCTGGAGATTAGTCTTACTACTGGCCCTGAGTCCTGACCTCCGACCCCTGAGACAGTTTGGTTTCTTAGCACTTGTTTCTAGTTCAGTGCGGGTCTAGAACGTTTGTCGTAGTGAATTATGTACTTATGTGGTTCTTGATGAATTAATAAACTGCTGATTGGTTACGAATAACCAAGTGTCCTGGTGTGAGAAATACTGTCTAAAGCAAATGTAGACCTGGAAAGAACCTCGCACTAAAATTAGTAAGATAGGGCTCCCTGGACTCGATACATTTTATCCAGTATTGGCTACAACACTTACCAAACTGGCAAATGTAGTTGGTTAGATTTCAGTTTTAAAATCTAACTGGGACTGTGGCAAGGTCATTAAATTGGTCCCTATTCATGCTTATGTGATTCCTCCACACTCACCCAGACATGCCAAACCCGCAAAAAAAATGCAGAAATTGGGTTTATTTTTCGCTTAATTGGCTTGTGAGTTGCTTGTTGGCTAGTTTTTGGCTTTTATCTTGTTGCTTGTTTGGCTTGTAGCTTGTTGCTTCTTTTTTTGCAAACAGGGGTAAGGGTGCACTGCAGGCCCACCCTAGTCCCAGACTGCAGGCCAGGGGGATCTAGTCACCTAGAGTGTGGGGTTCTTAGGGATTGGCTTGTTTTGGCCTTGTTTTGAAATGGGATTAGCTTGATTTTTGGCTTACTGTGAAAGTCCGGGTGCTTATTTACCACATGAAAGTTGGCAATTGTGCACTTACCTATCTTTCAGGCATGATAGTTACCTGCCTTGCACCTCATGTAGTTACTTCCAAGCAGTGTGGGGATGACTGGGGCACTCTGGAGGTATAAAGTGGCATATACTGCCAATTGAAATGTAATTTTACTTATGCTTCCAGGCCATCACCTATAGCGTTATGAAGGAATTTTCACCGCATGTTTCCAATGGTTCAGTAAGGCTACTCCATGTTCCTCAAGCCAACATCCAGTGTCTGCTTCTTTCCATGTCTTTGCAAGAATATAAATGGATATCCTGAGGCAAGATAAATAGGCAAAGGTATTTTTATAAAAAAAACACAAAAAACCACCATGAGTCACTCTGGTTAAAATATAATTCACTGACCAAACAAAATGGCCATAGTATAAAACCGGCAGACACACTGTAGAAGAACCCTATTATGTGATTGATAATAATGGTGTAGGACCTCAACTGGCAGGAGGCAGATGAAATGGAAATGATGAAATGCAACCACAGCTTGCTGGCGAGGCGGAAACTAGACATTCGTTCCTGAACAACAGCCTCCAAAAGGTTCCATGAAATCTGCTGAAAGGCAAAGGGGTGCCAGGAAACAAAATGACAACCTCAAAAATGCAAGACTATCTAGGAGCAATTGCTATAACAACACTCCCAAAACTTTGCTGCCAAATACCAAATGTGGAATCCGAGTACTTTGGCACTTACGCTAGTTTCTAAATATTTTAATGGTGCTTTTGGCCGGTTAGATGATTTTTAGGAGAATTTCAAACGTTATTATATACATAGATATGTATGCACATTTATTTATATACCTATGGGTATGTTTGTGTAAATATATACTATGTATATTTTTGGTCAGGACTATATTCTTAGGGCAGTGAGCCAGATATTACACACTTTTTGGGTTCTAACCGTAACCCCCAATAATCAAAATTTTGAGAGGAAAGGCTCCAGAATACTAAGTTTTAGAGGGAGGGGGAGGAGTTTGATTTGTAATACTAAAAAAAGATCAGTGTGTGGGATCAAGCTTCTCTGTTCATTGTTCTCCCAGACCAGCAAGTTAATGGCAAGCATTTCTTCTTCAAAGCTTGGCTCCTTTTAAAAAAACTCAATATCTTTCCACTGAGCATGTGAATGGAATAAATAGCAGTCAGCTATCAAACCTGATAGAATCATGTCATATAATTTTGCACAATAGCAATGGCTGAATTGCCACAACACTGTGGAAAGCTCCAGCATGCAAGCTGTGCTTATGCTCGATGGTGATGGATCAACGGAAATACCCAGCAATGGGCCCCAGCGAGTCCTCACTGACACCTAGGAAACTCCACCAAAGTCATTGGGGGTGTCTGGGTGTAGCAGAGAGCAGAATACAGCTCCATATGGCTTTTGCCCTTGGTATAAAGTCAGTTTATATAGTTTTCAGCTGAATGAAGCCCAGTTTTGTTAACAAGATATTGTTAAGGACATGTATAACTATGAGACCGTCACATTGTATGTAGGATGGGCGGTAGTCCATTCCCTGGAGGTGAATTGCACCTCATGGGGCAGGCCCTCCGCTAGTGTGAGTCGCTGTAGCTTCAGATGGCGAAGCTGACCACTGTGACCACTCGCGGGAGCAAAAGGTGCATAAAAATCCCATCACTAGGCATGGATGCACCTGCTTGGATAAAGTAAAAAGCGCATACCTCCCCTGCCCCAACATAAACACACACACACACACACACAGATTCACACACTTCCTCCTGCCCCAGCACACAAACAGACCCACCTCTCCCCACATACACATACCCACACACACCCAACACATGGAGACATACACCACCCCATATACACATGCTTTTGTGCACACATGCAGACACACATGGAGATGCACATCTCTGCACCCCCTCCCCCCCACCAGGCACACATACAGTTTTGAGTCAAATACAAACTCAGTCTTTTTGAGATTCAGAAAAAAAGTTCTTAAAGGCCCACCTTGAAGGGAAAGAAAAGAGGGAATTCTTGTTAAGTCACAGCTCTGGTCTGTAGCAAAGGGGTGCAGGGTGAAGTTTGAGGGCTAGAATCTCTTGTTCACAGAATATCAGGGTTGGAAGGGACCTCAGGAGATCACCTGGTCCAACCCCCTGCTCAAAGCAGGACCAATCCCCAATTTTTGCCCCAGATCCCAAATGGCCTCTTCAAGGATTGAACTTACAACCCTGGATTTAGCAGGCTAATACTCAAACTACTGAACTATCCCTCTCCCCATTGTCCTCAATGGAGTTGCACCTGATTTACACAAGCAGAAATCTGGTCCACTGGGTGAAATTTACTCTTGGGGCAAACCCACACACGAGCTAGACACCACTTCAGCCCATCAGTGCTGGAACTAGGGGTGCAGGGGGTGCTACTGTACCCCCTGGCTTGAAGTGGTTTTCATCATACACAGGGTTTACAGTTTGGTTCAGTGGCTCTCAGACCCCCCACTATACAAATTGTTTCAGCCCTCCTGCTTCAACCCCCACTTTCCATCCTGTTCTGAAGGCTTAAGCAGGAGTTTTCATTGTGGGTTGAACCAAATCCTAATGTGTTTTGAAATTTTCAGTGAATCAGAAAGTAAAATATAAAATTATTGCGGGTTGAAGGAAATGTTTTGTGGATGCCAAAAGGAAACACTTGTTTTGATTTCAAGCCTTTGTTTACATTTAGCCCCCGGGGGTGCAGGCTGGGAATGTGGGACTGCTGTGCCCCCTGAACTCTCTCCAGCCTGGGCTGTCTCTCCCAATGCCTTGATAGTGACCAGCAGCAAATCCCGCCAGGCACTGTGATCACTCAGCACAACTGCATGTGGAGCCCGATGCCCAGCTAGATTGCATGAATGCTCCCAGAGCCACTCAAGAATCACACAGAGAAAGGCACCAGAGCCAGATCCCCCCAGCTCCCAGCACTGTACCCCAGGAACATACCATCTTGCACTGCTCAAGACGAGTAATACAGATTTATTAATTGTTTCACCGCTTCATCAATGGAACGTGGACATACACCAGCCTTTGTCTTTACCAGTGAGTTTGTATGAACTGTGGGGCAAATCTGCTCAGGTTTGACAAACAATTAAACACATTTATTGACTATAAAAGGTTGATTTTAAGTAATAGGCAAAAAGTCAGAATTAGTTACCAAAAGAAATAAAATATAAGCCCGCAGTCTTAACTCTCAACGCTATTAGACTGGGCAACATCTAGATTAAGCAGGTTTTTTCACCCTACTGGATATTGCAGTCCTTAGCATACAGGTTGGTTCCTTAAACCTGGGCCAATCTCCTCTGTTGGAGTCTTGTCTTCTTCTCAGTATCTAAGGGTATGTCTATACTGCCTACGTTACAGCATGGCCGCGGCAGAGCTGTGACGTGGGCAGTGTAGACATGCTTTATCATTGGGGGAGAACTCTTCCCGGCAATAAAAACCCCACCCCAAATAAAGGGTAGTAGCTTTATTGCCAGGAGCGTAGTTCCCAGTGATAAAGCGCTGTCTATACTGGTGTTTTTCAGTGCTAAACGTTTTTTTTCACATCCCTGAATAACTAAAGTGTTGGTGCTGAAAGTGGCAGTGTAGACACAGCCTTAGTTGCTTGCACTGTAGGTGGGGGAAGGAGAACGGCCAAGCATATGGCCACTCTGTCTGTTTTATACCCTCAGTCCATGTGCTTGGAAAACACAACAAGCGGGAGCGCTTTGAAGTGTGAGTGTGATCACGCGTGAGCGCTGGGAGAGAGTCTCCCAGCGCTCCTGGTAATTCACCTCCATGAGGGGAATAGCTCGGAGTCTGTCCACACTAACGCTTTAAAGCGCTCAAACTTTCTGCGCTCAGGGGGTGATTTTGCACACCCCTGAGCCAGCAAATTAGAGTGCAATAAAATGTAAGTGTAGACAAGCCCTGAGTCTCCAGGCAAAGTTGAGCAATTCCCCTCATATGGCCTCATGCAGGTGAGTCATTGCATTGTAGCTCCCTTGCTGGACCACGGCTGTTGATGAGTTGATTGATCCCCCACCCGGGTGTTGGCTACTTTCCTTGCTGTTGTGACTGGGGAGCTAATATCTGGCTGATTTCCTCCAACTTACAGCATGTTTCAGTGACCACCATACAACACAATTCTCAGAATTTCACATGCATTAATGATACACACATATGAACAGAGAAATGACTTTCAGCAGATCATAACCTTTCCCCTGATACCTTACAAGGCCTGCTTTATATGTAAGATCACAGTCATATATAAATGAGGAATATGGGGGTTCCAGGATGCTCCCCCAAGATACAGAATGCCACACGTTCCTTGTTCACCAAGCAGAGAGGGCCGAGGAGATGTGCTGCTCAGCCGCTCGGTGCCTCGCTCACCATCCGTCATCTTTTCTGCGTGCTCCTCCCACACCTTCCTTTCACAGGGGTGTGTTGTCAATGCTGAGCAAAGGATTAAAAATTTCTTCCCCCTAAAAAACTTCCCTAGAGGCTTTGCTGTCAGATGTTTCAAATTAACCCATTTGTCTTTCATGTCTCCTCTCAGAAAATGATATCTCCTAGCAATTGCAATGCAGGCTCTAAAAAGAAAAGCAGCCTTTCAGCCAGACAGGTTAGACAGTGAAGGACTCTTGCATCAAATGTGTTTCTTTAATGTAAGGCGAGCCAGGGCTGATTCGATTACCATTGCTTCGTCGAGCTGCTTCATGCCTCAGGCCAAGGGAATGCCAGACAGAACTTTCCGCTTCCACACTCCAAACGTATTTCTAGTCAAAATTGAAAGACAGGTGCCTCTCCCACCCCCACCCCCCACACACACGCTGGCGTTTAAATCAGAAGAGTATATTTTAGGTACTCTACACTGAATGGTAAGCTGGTAAATTAGGGTTTGCTATAGTCGGCTTTACGCCATCCATCCTTCCCCCAAGTGTGGGACGGTGCTTCTGCACATATCAGGTAGATGGTCAAAGTGTGCTGCCTTCTGGCCATCCCCAGCCAGCAAAGCAGCTTCTCAGGGACTTTTCTACCTGGTGAAACTGAGCGCAGCCCTTAAAGAAGCTGAAGTTACACCAGGGGTCAGTTCAACCTTACATCAACTCCAGGATCAGGGTGGGGGAAAGTGTCTTAAATCTACCGTCCCCTCTACCCCAGGTCCTGTGCTGAGCAGACAGGCCCTGGGTGCTTCACTCTAGGAAGCAAACTTCACACGTGGTGATAGTGATGGCTGTCTTTACCCCTGCAGTGTCCTAAGTAAACTGGATTGATGTGGGAGGCTCCTCGGCCTTAGATGGCTCCAGCTTTTCAGTTGCAGAACCACTAGCTCCCTTTGACAATGTATCATAACGATGCTGCACATCATTGGCTAGCGAGCTCTTGTTCCAGCACTGTTTTGGTGTGTTGTAGAGGATGACAGGTTTATATTCCCATTGGTCAATGTAAGTAATTGTTGATCTTTCCCTCTTCCCAAAAGTCAACAATTTTTCCCCACTTCTTTTTAATCAAAATGGGCAGAAACGGGCAGTTCAAAACATTTCTGTTGCACTTGTGGCAAACTGGTGCCATATTTTGCTGTCCTTTTGAGCTGGCACACAATACGAAATTATTATGCAATATTCTGATTGTGAATTATATTAGGGGCTTCTAAATCCATAATTAATCTTGAGTTACAGAGTCATGTAACTTTTCGAAGCATATCAAGGAGCGTCTGGTTAACATTTTTCATTTGTGCAAAAACAAAATTTGATAAAATGTTGGGGGTGGGAGAGTGGATTAAAGACCCCTTGGCAATAAACCTCAATTTCCATAAAGAAAACAAAATCAAATCCTAACCATCCCATTAGAGTGAGCTGTACTGATGATGTGTTACTGGCAAGGTGGCCTTGTTCATGATCAAACACAAAGCACTAGCAGACTCAATCAATTACAGCAGAAGAGAGCCAGTGGGCCAGCTTTTCAGTGCCTGCTAGGAATTAGCTAACAGAATTGCTTAAGCAGCCCTGTTGTTTGCCCCAAACCCAAGCCCTGTTTCCTTGCTATATACTTCACTGCTTATGGACCAGATGTCACCTAACCTTTGCACCAGTCTCCTTTGTTCCAAGTGAATGGGTGCAAGTAGCCTTCTCCCCTGTGCAGGGGCCAGTACAGTTAAAATTCCTGCTGTCTCCTGACTGCTCCTAACAGAGGCCTTCTTGCCCTGTGTGTGTGCACTCCTCTGACTCTAATGAAAAGGCGAAGCTGGCGACCCTGCTAGTCCCCAGCGACTGCTCCAGGAGCAGACATGACGTTTTTAGTCCGACTATAACCGAAAAGGAGGAGGAAGAAGAGAGAAAATCTGCCCTGAAGATTTAGAGCCCTAATTGTGCTGATCTGGAAAAATAGCTAAAAGGCTCGCTCTTTCCCTACTACTGCAAGAGGCCGTCTTGGCTGCAGTCTTCTTGTGGTCTGACTAGTACATTAGCGCTCTGATTCTTTTGGTGAAAGGGTACATGACTGCTCAGCGTTCTTTAAATAGGGGAATAACATCTGCCTTCAGCTAGATCCATCCCAGGCTGCAAGCCTGTCCACCTGGCTGGAATCGCAGGGCAGAATCTGGCCATCACTGTCTGGCCTATTTCCCATCTTTCTGTGTATATATCTTTTCTCTCTCATCTTTAGCCTTTCAGAATTGTTTCTCTCCTGAGGGGTATATCGTTTTGTCGTTTTCAGCTGCAGAGGGGACATCAATCACAGCTGCCTTTTAGAGCATGCCCGATGTCAGTGTCTCGTCCATTTACCAGGCTGATCGATCCTAGCAAGGCTTCTTTACATGTGAACTGCCAACTGTTGGAGACACACTCTGTGGTTATTCTCATACAGGAAAACACAGCCCTTATCTTTGTTCAGATCCATTTACTGTGCTGAATATTCCTTTTTTTCCCTTCTTGGCTGAATATTCAGCACACACTTGATTAATAGAGAACAGTCAGGATCCTTTGGAATCCTATCACATCCTGTCACTCAGATAAGGATGCAGGTTAGCACCTCCTCGGAGTCAGCCTTAAACATGCTGAATATGTCCCATATCCTCAACTGTTGGAAATCAATGTAACTCCATTGCAGACAATGAAACATTGAAGACCCTGAGGTCTGGCCATTTATTTTTGTTAATGATTTAAGTTTTGCAGAAGATCTCCTCAGAATGATGGATCCCAGGTTACTCAGCCCTGTAAGATATGGGTGCATGTGCACACACATAAACCCCACCAGCTTTCAGAAGAGACCAGTTTATCTCCATCCTTAGTTACTTGGGGTCTGATTCTCCTCTCACCAACATACCAGTTTTATACCAGGATAACTCCATTGAGTTCTGGAGAGTCACTCCTGATTCACGCCCATCTCAATGAGTAGAAAAGCAGATCCTCAGGTCCCTGTTCACTGACTTGGCGGAGCTACCGGCCATAGCAGATTGCCATGGGGGGATGGAGAGAACAGCCAGGCATATGTCACATACCACAGAGAGTAAAAGGGAAATGCCTTAGGGGCTCTCCTGTGCAGGGCTGTCCTAACCCATACGCAAAGTACGCAGCTGCGTAGGGCACCAGGAAATTTGGGGCACCGTGCTGCTCCAGCCCATACTCTGGCTCTTCCCCAGGGCCCCCACCCCTGCTCTGCCCCGCCTCTTCCCACCCCGCTGTGCCCCTTCCCAGCCCTGCCCCCACTCCCCTGAGGAGTGCAGCAGGGCTGGGGCTGCACTCACCGGCGGTGGGAAGTGCAGCGACCCGGCCCCAGCCATGCCACCGGTGAGTGCTGGGGGGTGGTTCCCTCCTGCCCCCAAAGCCAGCCCCTCCCCCCTCCGAGAAGGCCTGAGGCCCGCCCCCCTCCCACGGAGGCCTGGGGCCCATTCCTCTCCTGCCCAATCCCCTTCCCCCCATGGAGGCCTGGGACCCCACAATAGCTAGGGACAGCCCTGATCTTGTGTGTGACATTCTGGCACATGATGCTGCAGGGTAACACTGTCTTGGATTGCCTCCATCTGCTTTCCCAGTTACAGATAGTAGGTGGGTAATGAGTGGCTGGCTACCCTAGGGGGATGATGAGCAGCCCTGCATCCCACAGCTGTATCTTTATGTTAATTCACACAGAAGCTCAAAGAATTCATTGATCAGGGGATATTTTCACTGTTATTGACCGTTGAACTCGGGCAAGGCAACTACTCCATCCCTGTCCACGCCGCCCAGATCTGCTATGGACTAAAGGACCAGTTGCCTGCAGGAGAAAAAAAGGGGGGTATCAAATTGTAAGTGCTCAGCAAAAGGAAACGTGTTCTGGATTCTTCCCTAGTGAAACCGGCAGCAGCTCATGTGCAAATAAGTGTTCAGAATATGCAATGGACCCTGGCTCTCGGCTTTCCATTTTTCTTCTGCTTTTGCCACTGGATTGACAGGATTTGCAGGGCAAGTCTGACTCCTCATCTGTATCTGCCTTCCACACTGGCAGTTCAGGCTGTGTAAACTCCTATGTCCTGGAACGGCTTTACATGTTCCATTTTAAGTGAAAGGCCGATTCAACATTAGCAGCCCAAAGCAGTTGAATCGGTGTTTTGCAGGTCTGCTGCCGCTCCTGTTGCATGACACCAGGCTGCCTGGGCCGTTCATTCTTCCTTAGGCTCCTGAAACAAAAACAAATCCGTTTTTCCCGAGCAAAGTGCAAAGTTAGCATTTTTTGACACTCAAGTTAAAAATTCCCCTGCTGACATATGGAGGCTCCAGGAAAGGTTTGTCCTGTTGCATCAAATTCCATTCGACTTGGCTGAGAGAGTCCCCCGATGGAATGTAATCTCCTGTTATTTGTGTCTGTGAGTTCCGAGACCACGTTCCCGTGGGTAAGGCCAGTCCTCATGACTACACGGATATCATTGTGTTTCTTTTCAGTTCCAATGCTCAGGGCTCCAGCCCCACCAGCAGAACGTCAGTGAGGGAGTGTGATCTCCTCTCAAGCAGTACACTAAAAACACCCCCTAGCCTGACGGCTGTGAGGTTGTTCATTTAAAGGGCCAGGTTCTCAAAGGCAGGCATGGTGACCATTCTGGACCTGTGCATGTAGACTAGGGATAGGACAGTGTATAAGGGCCTGTTTGTGTGCCCAGAGTCTTGGGGGTGCCCGCTGAGCACGATCCTTTGAAAACTGGACATTTGCCACGCTAATGAAATGTCCGTTCTCAGCCTGGTGCAGCAATAGCCCTAAACCTCTTTAGTAACACTTCTGCCGTGGCACCATGGCAGGTTAAACAGCAGAAATGTGCTGCGGTTGCAGTTACACCCTATCTTGCCACCAGCCTTCACTCATGCAGTGTCGGTCAAGCAGCTAAACCCTGGGGTCCAAAACCATCTCTGTGGTAAGAAAGGAGGCTCCAGTCCCTTCCAACCCTCACAGAGGTTAGCTGTGGGAAGCCCGTTATGTGTTCATAAGGTTCACATCTGGATCACTTAGTGCTTGGGGCCTGTTGCCGTGAATATGATGCCATGGACTTGAAACATTCAGAGGCAGCTGGGTGAAATTCTGCATCTTGGTTATACAGGAGGAGAGACTAGATGAGCAAATGGTCTTTAAAAGGTATGAATCTGTGAACCCAGCAGAATAATATTAGCCACTGATAACAAGTAATGTGGAAAACCAGGAGTAGCAGCAGACCCCTCTGGAGAGGTGCTGGAGTCAGAGATCAAGGTGTTGTTTCAAATCCCACAAGGAAGTTGTGTTTAGTTTCCAGTCGGAAAGCTCAGGAATCTTACTGTACATGCTCTGCAATGTTATGTGATACCTACAACACTGTGGCAATCAGAAAGCACTTAGGCCAGATGTTGACAGCCTTTGAGAAGTGGTGTGCCATGTCTTCATTTATTTACTTTACTTTAAGGTTTTGGGTGCCAGGGGCTGGCGGCCAGAACCCCAGACTAGCAGCGGGGGCGGCAGACGGAACCCCAGACCGGCAGCAGACTGAGCCGCTCAGCCAGCTGCTGGTCTGGGTTTCCAGCCGCCAGCCTCTGCCAGCCAGTGTCTCGGCTGCTGGCCCCACTCAGCCCTCTGCCAGCCATGGGTTCTGTCCATCAATGTTCAGCGAGCCCCTGAGACATGCTTTGCATCGTGTTACTTTAGGGAGCAGTACAGTCAGGTGGTTTACTGTAATGTCTGTTTGTTGTAATGCTGTAGAACATGTGGCTTATTGAAGAGGGGGTGCTGAAAATGTTGTTGCAAGGTCCCTTCTCACAGGCTGCCTGCCTAATCTTCAGACCAAAGAGGCTCAGATAAGCTTTGCAGTAGCGTCCAAACCAAATCTCTGAACTTTTATGGCTCTGCCCATCACTAATTTGCAGAGGCTTTGACACTTAGTGTTCAGTCTGTTCAGTGCAACACTATGCCTTGTGACTGTAATAGACAGGGATTTCCCTCGACATACTCATCAGCACTTTGTCTTTTTATATATCGTTATTCTGCAGAAAAACAGAGTGGCCTTTGTGTGCTTAGAGAAGAGGCTATACGTCAGAATTGCTGGGGTCTGTTCCCAGATTTTCCACTGAGACAATGTGTCACTTAACTTCCAGAGCCTCATCTGTAAAATGGGTATACTAATTCTTTCCTACTTTCCAGACACATTCTGTGCCTTAATTAAAGTCTGTGAAATCCTTTCAAGTGAGAGTAAAACACTGTCAAATCAGATTTGCACAGGTGCAAATGATTACACCTGGCACAAGGCCTGATCAATATGGTAGCAAAGGTGCCAGAAGCTACTCAAGCCTTGTCTATACCAGGGCACCCACTGGCGCTGACACTAGTGCTATTCAGCAAGTGGTACAAGCACTGGGGTTAATTTTGTTTTAATTCCTTAATATAGATATGGCCCTCAATTCAGCGGGCCTGATTCTGATGTCACTGGCAGCATTTTAAGTCAAGACTAACTCTGTTGTAGTCAAGAGAGTTAAACTGGTGTAAGGGAACTGGTATAACCATTCACTGCCTTTTTCAGGACTCCCATCGCCTGAATATGCTGTTAGTATTGTACTCCATTATGGGTGGCTCCATTTTATCATATCTGACATTTCCCATCATATATATATATGTGTGTGTGTTCGTGCGTCTGTGTGTATCCACTTAAAAAAGAAATGGGTGGAGGGATTGCTAAAACAAGCCTGCATTGCCACGGGCTGAATTAGGAGATGTGTTGCAGGAATGTACTATATAATTAGAACTATACATACCAGTCTCAAACCCACTGTCACTAAAAACATCTGTTTAAATTACAATCGTGTTTATGTTTCATTTTGGGATGAGAGGGTTTGTTATAAAACAGGAAAAACACTGATCATTGCTTAGAAAAACAAACCTAGCTTGCCTGATGGTTGTAAAAGATTAAAGGAAATATTCCCGTGGGTGACTTCCATTAAAATGACAATCCTCTCACACCATTGCTAATGGGTTTTTCCAGAGAACAAGAATTGCTCATTAGGAAGGTAATGCGAGACAGTGACAGACTGCAGAGAGTATGCCAGACGCGGTCCTGCTCCAAAACCAAGGGCCTGAGCTCTCTTGAATGGTGGTCATGTTCAGACAGGCTGACCCACAGAGTTCAATACATATCTCTAATTGCTACATCATGTATGTTGTGTAGGATCTGATGGAGGAGAACTAAGATCAACCTATCAAAGCAAGTCTTTACTTCATTCTGTCATTCTCGGGACAGAAGAGTTCAGCACCAATGACCCCATTTTTAGCTGCTCTCAAACCAACTTCCAGTTTCATGCAGCCGCTTTTCCATGTGCAACTTCTGCATCATCAACATAAGTAGGCATGCAGTCATAGGACTGTTAGGTGCCCAGCTGCTGAATCTGCACACAGGCAATGAATGTGTCTCCATCTTTGTGGGCACAATCCAGTGCATGCCTGCTGAATTGGAGGTGTGGGCAGTAGAGGGCCTTGTTACTCCTGCCTGCATACCCAGTTGCCCTTACCTCCTTGCTACATGCAGGTGTCAATGGGAATGCTGCACAGCGAAAGGTAGAGGTATAAAAGGCGATGCAGGTGATATTTTAAAGAAATGTAGATGGCTTTTTTCTCCCATTGACACACACAGGTAACTGCCGCTGGCTTCACTGGGAGTGATATGCGAGCATTAAGGGGAATCTACGGACCCAGGGTTTGATTTTCTGGGCTGGATTAATCATCCAGCCCCTATAATATAGGGGAACCAAGGTTTGCTCTGCTATGCTTTTTGCTGTGCTGTGCTATGCTTTTCTAAAACTGCTGCTAAGTATAGCCAATTAACATGATTAAAGATACGAGTAAAGCAGCCAGCAGTGTTCAGTATAGTCCTATACATTTGCCAGACCAAAATTATGGGATAGCCACAAACAGCGATGGTAGAGATGCCAAGACACTCTAAACTGTGATCTTCAGCTCAGCACAAGCTGGATTGCTGCTTTCTAACCATCTGAGTCCCTCTCTTGACAGATCATTCAATGCCAAAGGGTTTCCCTGTTCTTCTGTGTCTCTAACACAGTGTCTGTGTTTAGGTTTCAGAAGGACACACGCCCTTGGACGTTTGATTTTTTGGATTGTCCCAGCTAGGCTTCCTGGAAAAGTGTTTAACCAGGATTATTTAGTAAAGGCTTTTCTGCAATACTTCTGCCATCCCGAGTGCTTGATGTTGTCTCTTTTTCAGTGCTAAGCACTTCCCATATGCTCTCTGGGAGCCGAGTTTGTGTTGACAAGAAGTAAACCCTTGAATGCCTGAATATAGGGCATCTAGTGTGAAATTCAGCACCTGTAGCAAAAGGCATTACAGCCATGCTAATGCTTTGGGTCCTTTCTCCTTGTGCAGGGCAGCAAAGGAGAACCCTGTGGTCCCCACCCCAAACACCAGCAGGCAAATATGGGGCAGAAACCCACCCCACAGGAGGCTGATTCGTGTTACCGTGCAGTGAGCCAGCGGTACATCCTAATACTGTGGGGTGCTCTAGGGCTCACTTCTGCTGGGCTTCTGCAAGGATGTGACGGGGCAAGGAGGGAGTGAGACTTCTTCTGCCCTCTTTCTTCCCAGGGCATGTGCACAGGAACATCCGGAAAGGAGCCCATAGATAGTGTGCATGGTTGCTATAGGGTCCCAGATCTTCTGAGCTGCTGGACAGTACCAGTTGAAAATGCTTTCGGGTAAAGTCCTAGCCATGCCCAGAGGAGAAGGTGGTATGCTGTGAACTGTAAGTGTCAGAGATTGTGCATGTTGGATCTCGAGGGGCCAAATCCTGATCTGCAGCTGAGACATGGTTAGTTCAGGGGGGAGGGTTTTAAACTGCCTTTGAAGCCCCTGAGCTGGGGCCATCCAACCCCTGGGCTGGTTACTCCAGCTGCTGCGGGCCACCCCAGCTAATGCCAGATGCCTGTGGGGCTGTTCTCCAGCCTCAGCCATATTTTAAAAGAAATAAACAATACTAACTGAACTTACTGTGACATTGGGAGGAGGAGCTCAAACTGCCCATTACCAGGACTGCTTGACCTGGGCATGTTTTTGGGCAAGCCCTTTTGCTATCTGTCACGTACACCCCTTTCTCCTAGTGGCAAGGTGCAAAAGTATGGAAAGTTTGTGTATGGGTGATAACTGTAGCATTGCTCACCAGAATTAATCCTCACTATGCACAGTTACCAGGAGGCAGTGAGGCCAATAGCTTAGCAGTCCTTAGATTTATTTAGTCCTTGCACATTTATATGGACAAGTGCATCCAGAGTTACGGGTAGTAAGGATTTAAAAATATAAGCATTTAAGGGACTGAAATGCTCCTGGCTTCAGGGCATCAGCCGATCTCTTGCTTTGGGGGTGAGGAATATTCTTTCCCTGTGGGTAGGTTATCCCATCACTGACTACTACAGGGTAAGGCCAATGGATTCCATGACATTCCCAGGACCACCCAGAGAGCTGTTGTCAGATCTAGGTTTAAATTTTCTGCTCCCCCAGTGCTGTGCTCTGCCCTCATTTTCAGATAAAGTGATGGACACCTTTGTTAAAGTTCTCAATTGTTTCTCTCCGATTTTATTCCCTGTCGCCTCTGGGTTTTTTTTGACCATTGCTAGTGTACAGCAGGCATTTCAAGTCCATTCCCTCCCCACTTGCTTACAAAGACCCCCACTCCAATTTAAAGTTTTCCATCACTATCCTCTCCCTCTCCTGACTCTCCATAGTAAGTAGTTTCTCCAGTTCCATCTTGAATAAATTAGCCGCAACTGAATTTGTATGGCAGGAGATTAAGTGTTCCAATGATTGAAACCTCCGGTGAAAGGAATAGTTGCTTCTTTGTTCATTCTTAATTCTTGCCTTCCAAAATCACCAGTTAGACATACCTTCCCTTCCTGAATTTTTTTCAGTTTAATCAAAATGTTTTTGGAAAATCAAAAAATATTGAGTTTGGTAACTTTGTCGCTACTTCCCAAAGGGCTTTGTTATTCCAATGGATCGTTCCCGTAGGAGATGGGCAGCTGATTGGACGCAGAATTCAAAAACAATAAGTTTGGTTAGACAGCAATGTGTAGATGGCTTTTAGAGATTTCTAAAACGTTATTCGCTTTAGTGTTGGATTCATGGTACTAAAGTGGCCTGGCTGTACAGATGGAAGGATCTAAAAAGTGTACCAATAAATACTGTCAAACTCTCTCATACATTTTCTCAAAGAGATTTTCTGCAATATATGAAGCACATACAGAATACATGACAAGGCAGCGTGGCTTCAGACTTGATAGCACTCATTTAAGGTGACCAGCATAACCAATGTGGCCATCTGAAGCTCAAGTCAGTAAAACCTGTAGATCACAACATTATCATGTATAATCATTTTTGCATCTGCCGTTCAGGTCACCTAGACAGCTAAGACCTGTAGCTGTCCGGCTCTTGCCCTCAGGTCATTAGAAATCTGATGGCCCAGTCCCATACTGTTGAAGTGAATGGAAAAACTGTTTCTGACTTCAACAGCAGTTGGTCTGAACCCTTAGACCGGGATGGCCAACCTGTCGCTCCGGAGCCACATGCGGCTCTTCAGAAGTTAATATGCGGCTCCTTGTAGAGGCACCGACTCTGGGGCTGGAGCTACAGGCACCAACTTTCCAATGGGCCGGGGGGTGCTCACTGCTCAACCCCTGGCTCTGCCCCAGGCCCTGCCCCCCCTCCACCCTTTCCCGCCCCCTTCCCTGAGCCTGCTGTGCCCTCACTCCTCCCCTTCCCCTCCCCCAAGAGCCTCCTCCATGCCACGAAACAGCCGATGAGGAGGGAGGGGGAGATGCTGATTGGCAGGGCTGCCAATGGGCGGGAGGCGCTGGGAGCCAGGGTGGGGGAGCTGATGGAGGGGCTGCTGACATATTACTGTGGCTCTTTGACAATGTACATTGGCAAATTCTGGCTCCTTCTCATGCTCAGGTTGGCTACCCCTGCCTTAGTCCATTAAATCGTAGATGTCAAATTGTCCCCACAACAATTTGTACTCACAATTTGAAGGAGGAAAACTGGAGAGCAGCCTTTCAAAATTTGATCTGTACATGCAACATATGTATAATTAATTTCCACCAAAAACATTGGGTTTTGGAGGGTTTTGGGGTTACGGATAAAGATATAGGCTCAGGCTGAAAGTTGCCAGCAGCATGCTCAGCCAGGAGGAGAGTGACTTTTTTTCTTTGCACAATTGAAAAACAAACCTGCGAATGAGCATTTGAAAAGCGTTTATCTTCTGAAGCCGCCTTTATTGTCCAAACAATGACCCAAGGCCCCATCCTGCTGCCTTCGCTGGCAGCTTTGCCTGTCTAGGATCAGTCCCTAAGTCAGGATATTATAAATATCTACAAGGAGTGAGAGGAATTATTGAAGGTGACCCAAGGGTGCATAACTAGGATTAAAGGGGAAGTACATGCAACCGACGAAGTGGGTATTCACCCATGAAAGCTTATGCTCCAATACATCTGTTAGTCTATAAGGTGCCACAGGACTCTTTGCCGCTTTTACATATCCAGACTAACACGGCTACCCCTCTGATACTAGGATTAAAGGGGAAGCCAAGGGGAATGTAGCTGGAACAGCAGGAACCGGCTATGGAATACTCTGAGGGAAGTCTGCTGGGGAAATGTTGATGAACAGACTGCAGGGACCTGTTCTGCATTAACAGAGGATAGCCTAGTTAATCTAGGCTTGAACGCATCCCAAATCTCAAAGTAAAGCTGAGGAGAAATCTGGCTATTTGGGCTGGTTTCCCACTGAAATTATCTGCCATTTGAATTTCCTTGGGGTTCTGAGACAAAACTGGCAAACCTGAAACTCAGCCCGGTTTCACAAACCTCCCCAGAGTTTCAGACTCAGATCCTGGAGCAGGGGAGTGTCCTGTGGTATTGAGTACTACTGCAAACATGTGGCTGAAGGCCACCGCCACCACAGCCAGGCCACCAGGGAGTGGGTATGAGCTACTGGCCCATAAGAAAGGCCGTATTGGGTCAGACCAATGGTCCATCTAGCCCAGTATCCTGTCTTCTGACCGTGGCCAGTGCCTGTTGCTTCAGAGGGAATGAACAGAACGTGTAATCACTAAGTGATCCCTCCCCTGTTACCCATTCCCAGCTTCTGGCAAACGGAGGCTAGGGACACTCAGAGCATGGGGTTGCATCCCTGCCCATCCTGGCTAATAGCCATTGATGGGCCTGTCCTCCAGGAACTTATCTCTTTTTTTTTTTTAATCCTGTTCTAGTTTTGGCCTTCACAACATCCCCTTGCAAGGAGTTCCACAGGTTTACTGTGCAGTGTGTGAAGAAGTACTACCTTTTGTTTTGTTTTAAAGCTGCTGCCTATTAATTTCATTGGGTGACTCCTAGTTCTTGTGTATGTGAAGGAGTAAATAACGCTTCCTTCTTCACTTTCTCCACACCAGTCAAGATTTTATAGATGTCTATTACCAGGCCTCTCTTAGTCATCTCTTTTCCAGTCTTTTTAATCTCCCCTCACAGAGAAGCTGTTCCATGCCTCTAATAATTTTTGTTGCCCTTCTCTGTACCTTTTCCAGTTCCAATATATCTTTTTTGAGATGAGGCAATCAGAACTGCACGCAGTATTCAAGATGTGGGGGAACCATGGATTTATATAGTGGCATTATGAAATTTTCTGTCTTAGTCTCTATCCCTTTCCTAATGGTTCCTAACACTATCTTTGCTTTTCTGACTGCCACTGCACATGAGTGGATCCCCCTCGGATAAGCAAAGGACCCTCCTTCCCCCCATCCATATCACATGGGTGAGATTTTTCAATTAGAAGCCCAAATCCGATTGAAATCCAATGGGGCTTGTGCTGCTAAATGACTTAGGAGCTTTTAAAAATCCCGCCCCCCTCCCCATCCAAACTCATTTGTGTCTCTTTCTGCCCCTTCAGTTGTCCTCCTTTCCCTTCCACCAAGCTCATTATTTTGCATAGATTTAAATGTTCCACCTGTCCCCATTCTATGTAACTGTTGGGAATCAGGCTCCACAGCAGAACTAGTCTGGAAGCAGAACCTGCAGCAGAGCCTGTCTCTGGGCCACCTAACGAGTGCAGCTGGCCTGTGGCTAGGCTGTTTGATTGGTTGTAAGAGTCAGCAGACCAGCTCCTAAGCCCAGCTGTAGATCAGCGACTGCTTGAAGCATTCACCCTGGGCTGCGATAGCTGCTTGTTCCCAGCCCTGCTCTCACCTTGTTCTTGCCCAGATCCTGGCTTGGCCCCAGCCTTGCGCCTGCTTTTCCTTACTCCAGGTAACCTGGTTCTGACCCTCAGTTCCCATTCCGGACCTCACAATTTGCCTCTGACACTTGACTCTGGCACCTGGACTCTGACTCTGAGCTCCGATTCCTGGTTACTGACTCCTGTTCTAACCACTAGGCCTGACTCCTGCTCCAACCACTAGGCATGACCACCCATGTCCAGTCACATGACAGTAACGTGTTGTTCTTTGTGACCTTTCTTGCCGGCTGGAGACTCAGAAAGGGCCATTTTGATCACTGCTCTAATCTCTCCAATGCACCGTTTGCAGCTGGCGCGAAGTGCCTTATGCCAGCCAATCATTCGATACACTGTGATTGGCCCAAATGGAGCAGGCATCCTTTCAGGGCTCATGCCATGTACCTGCAGGCCCAGGCTGTGCATTGAACTGGGCGGCCATCACACAAGTGCTGGTCACTTCTCGTTCCCAGGTTCCCTCAAGCCATTAAAACATGATCTGAAGGCCCTTGGAATTTGGACTCAGACAATAGCCGACATGTGGCTTTGCATTGTATGCCGGAGTTGGTCTTTGGAAAC
Source organism: Dermochelys coriacea (assembly GCF_009764565.3). Lineage (NCBI taxonomy): Eukaryota > Metazoa > Chordata > Testudines > Dermochelyidae > Dermochelys > Dermochelys coriacea. The sequence goes on along the minus strand of NC_050077.1, from coordinate 82,200,980 downwards.
ACGAAATACTATCTTACTCTAAAGAAGAGTCTAACAGTTTTAATGGGAAACAAACAAAAAATAATTTTATGCATTGAGTTTTGCTGCCATGGAACAATTTACAGAGATGACAAATACAGTTGATGACTCTCAATAGCTTCTTTTGTTGTTATTTATTGGTTTCCTTTCCCAGATGTGTTTTCATGCTGATTTGGGATAGGATCTTATTTTTAGACAAGCATCTAGCGCATGACTTCATAAACCACAATAATACCAGCAGGCTTCTAACCGACTTGAGAATGAAGGATTACATGATTGCCACATTCTAATAACTGCTCTTGTGAACATTAGTCTACATTCCTATGTCTCCTGTAACGAAAACTCTGTCCACCTTTTAAATAGCCAGAAAAGCATTTCTTTAGCTGCCAAGTTTCCATGTACGTTTGATGACTACAGCTCAGTGACAATTTAAAGTTAATCCAAAGTGGAAAACAATGCCATTGTATTTCAGAGACTAAAATGCTATTTTCATTAGCTTCTGATTTTCATTACCTTTATTGTTGTGTGTGTAAATATTTTTGCAAAAAGAAAAGGAGTACTTGTGGCACCTTAGAGACTAACAAATTTATTAGAGCATAATTTGTTAGTCTCTAAGGTGCCACAAGTACTCCTTTTCTTTTTGCGAATACAGACTAACACGGCTGCTACTCTGAAACCTAAATATTTTTGGTTTCCTTGTAGCGTCAAGCTGTGAAATTGACTGGGAGGTATGTGGAATGTATTGCTTTAGAGCCGTGACATGTTTGTGTTCGTATGAGAGACCTGATAGGCCTAATAGACAGTAACATTAAAATATGGGGCTATGATCTGTTGATAGGTATTAATTTAGCTGAACCTTGAAGGGAAGGATCCTTCCAGTAGGAAAGTGTTTGAGGAAGTTAGGAGTGGTCTGATTCTGGAGCTGGTTTTCTTTGGTGCGACTATTGCTAAAGCTACAATTTAATCACGGATATTTTTAGTAAAAGACATAGACAGGTCACAGGCAATAAACAAAAGTTCAGGACCTGTGACCTGTCCATGATTTATACTAAAAATACCTGTGATTAAACCTGGGCACAACACGGGGGGGACGGACACACGAGGGGGCTGATGCTGTTGGGGGAGGGGTACTCGGGGTCAGCGGCACCAACTGCTGGGTGCCACGGACTGTGGCTGCTCCAGCTGGTCACCCAGGGACTGCTCGTCGGGCCAGCAGACTGCAGCTGTTCTGGCTGGCCACCTGGGACCACTGCCAGGGGCCCCTGGAGAAGCAACTGGTGTGGTTGTCTCCAGGGCCGCTCCAGCAGTGGGTGGTGTGGCTGTCCTGGGGGCCACATGAGCAGCTGACCCAGAGCCAGCTGCTTGGGTGGCCCTGGAGTCAGCCACATTGGCCCCTGCAGAAGTCACGGAATCCGTGACTTCTGCGACCTCAGTGACAGACACGGAGCCCTAAGTATTGCTTTAGGAGAATGAATTTGTGTAAATCATGAACTCTGGGAGATGCTATTACAGCTTGTTACTGAACTCTGTAACTACTAACAATGCCTTAGCTTTATATGTGGAAGTGGAAGAATCTTTTTAAAGTCTCCAATCGCTGAAGCACACCAGAGAACTTTTCATAAAGTTCTCTTTCTTCTTGGGAAGCAAAAAGATCTAAAATGAAAATATCTGCCCTTGTTCGTGGGGAATTCATTGGAGTGTGATTAAAAAATAGAAATGGACCAAACACCGTTTTTGAACCTCTTTCTTTTTGTAGGCAAGATTCTACCCAGCTTTTCCTTCTTTTGAAGTTTGTCTCTTTGCTACCAAGATCCCTGTTCTTTCACTCCCAAAGTCATGGCCTCTCTGCCCAGGCCCCCTCTCTAGCTGGATAGAAGTTTAATGGTACCTGGAAATTCCCAGTCCTGGTGGTGCATGGGGAGTTATCCAGATTTCATTCAGCTTCTGAAAAGTGTGGTTTGGGTTGAGTTGGAGGCCCGGTCTACGCTACAAAATTTTGTCAGCATAGTTGTGTTGGTCGGGGGTGTGAAAAAAACACACCCACTAGCCAACGTAGCTACACCACAAAAACCCAGAATAGAGGCAGCTAATGTCATTCAGGGAGGTGGTGCGACTTTGCCGACAAAACTCCATAAGCTGTGTCTACACTAGTGGGCTCTGCTGGTTCAGCTATACTGGCAAAGCAGTTGTAGTATATAGTAGACGATGCCTGAGTTATTGATGGTGGTTCTAGATAGTTATTACTTTCTCCTAATTAGTCTCCTTATTAGCAAAATGGCATAACAAGGAACGTTTCATTTAAAAACCCAAAATGCTCATTAGACTTTTGGAGTGTCCGATTTGCTGAGCAACCCTGTTTTACTGCAAGGGAATTAAAGAATTAGTTCTTAATGCCTTTTTGGAAACAATGTTGTTAAAAAAAGATAATCATTCCTCGTATAACACAAACCAGCTGTGCTGAGGCTAGTTGTTTTCCCAGCTGTTATATAGCACCATGCAGAACAAAAGAGTTTCTGTTCATTTACAGATCTGGATGTGGAGACAAGCATGTGCATATTTGAGTGCGTTACCACTGCTAGCTAAAACCACCTATAGAGTTCCTAACCCAAAGCTCTCCACATTTCCATAGCCAATATTCAATGCTCAATATTTATTTAGGGTTAACAGGTTGGGATTGAAAGGTGTCACTTATCCAAGTGTAAGCAGGGGAATGGTCCTCTAGGAACGTTCCTGGCTTATACACTACCCTGGTGAGATGGGCTAGCGAAAGGACCTGAGTCCTCGCTCCCACTCCCTTTACCCAGAGGTCTGCCTGACCTCAAGGGCTCCCCTTCCACTCTCCTGGGTGGCAGAAACCTTGTAACCCCAACAAGGCTGGGCCCAGGATTCCTGGCTTGACCCCCCACCTTGTCGTGGTCACTTAGGACAGGGGCTAGGGTGTCCACGCTCCAGGGTGCTCTCTCTGCTCTGGATGCTTTCCTGAGTCCCACTGATCATCACATATAGTTCAAAGAAGATACAATTTATTAAACAGCAACTAATGGAAAAAAAAAGGAAAAGGAAAACACATTACTCCACTTTGTGGGCTCGGGGACACCACAACCAGGAATATCTTTTATTTGAACCCACTTCCATTGGTGAGAGAGACAAACTTTCGAGCTACAGGTTTCAGAGTAGCAGCCATGTTAGTCTGTATCGGCAAAAAGAAAAGGAGTACTTGTGGCACCTTAGAGACTAACAAATTTATTTGAGCATAAGCTTTCGTGAGCTACAGCTCACTTCATCAGATGCATTCAGTGGGGGAAAAAAAAACAGCTCTTCAACACATCTGGGAAAGGTACAGAGTGTCACAGCTGAATACAAAATCAAACAGCTAGTTTAGCATAAGTAGTTAGCACATACTCTGAGGGACAATTCAAGGTGAATTGGCCACTTCACTTTGAGGAAGAGTTTGGTGTAGCTCAAAAGCTTGTCTCTCTCACCAACAGAAGTGGATCCAATAAAAGATATCACCTCACCCACCTTGTCTCTTTAATTTTTTAAAATTTATTTCATAATATATTTTAAAAGTGACTATGAAAAATATCAAAACTAAACATTTCAATGGACCAAAAATGAATTTTCAAAAAAGTTTCATTTCATGGGACATTGTTGAAATGTTTTGGTTTTGCTCCAAATGCCAAAAAGTTGGAATTTCCTGCGGAATGGAAATTCTGAGTTTCAGCTACCTCTGGCCTTAAGGCTGCAGCTTGCACTGCTGTCTACTAAGCTGTGGACATGGCAGTCAGGCCACTAGCTGAGAGGTTGCAAAGGACTTCCTGCTATCTCAGCAGACATCATCTGGCAGGACTGGTTGCATCAGTCCCATGGCAAAAGGGGGACCTCAGCCCTACCCATCTCCTATTTCTGGGGACCCAGTGACAGTGTGACTGGAGAATGGAGCTACCGCTTTATGCTAGCACTATTCAAAGCAGGGGAGAAGGACAGTGATGAGGACAGCTGAGCTGTGACCCCATCTCACCACTCTGTGTTGGCCAACAGAAATGGCCAGGAGCAGGGGGAGGATACACTTCACCGTGTAACAGGGTGACAGAGCTTCTCTGGTGGTGCTTGCCAATTCCTCCACCTCCGTTATCCCGACACAGGGCTGGACCTTGGAGGCCTAACCTAACCCAGAGCCTATCCCACAAATGGACACAGGTGCGGTAGAAAGCTCCCTGTTAGTGACCTTTATTAGCCATGATTACTGTATTTTATACAATTAAAGACCCAGGGAGCAATAATAATTGTGAGCCGACCCCTGGTTTAACTGAGAAACCCGAGGGTGCTGCATTAGTTCTTAAATCAGAAACAATGTGCGGACCTTGTACTGCACAAGTCTGTGAAGGAGAGTGACCAGATCATAGACACACGTGGCCAGACGCTCCCATGTATTGCTGCTGCTTCGCACTGGTGCAATCTGGAAAAGAGACAACTAAGGGGGGATATAATTGAGGTCTATAAAATCATGACTGGTGTAGAGAAAGTAAATAGGAACATGCTATTTACTCCTTCTCATAACACAAGAATTAGGGTCACCAAATGAAATTAATAGGCAGCAGGTTTAAAACAAACAAAAGGAAGTCTTTCTTCACACAATGCGCAATCAACCTGTGGGACTCCTTGCCTGAGGATGTTGTGAAGGCCAAGACTATAACAGCGTTCAAAAAAAAGAAGTAGATAAATTCATAGGTCCATCAATGGCTATTAGCCAGGATGGGCAGGGATGGTGTCCCTAGCCTCTGTTTGCCAGAAGCTGGGAATGAGTGACAGGGGATGGTTCACTTGATGATTACCTGCTCTGTTCATTCACTCTGGGGCACCTGTCATTGGCCACTGTCGGTAGACAGGATACTGGGCTAGATGGACCATTGGTCTGACCCAGTCTGGCTGTTCTTATGTTCTTATAACCAGGTCAGGCAGAGTCACCCTAGGACAAGGGTAATCCTCCAGTGGCCTAGAGCCACCTCCAGGGCTCCCACACCATTCCCCACCCTACAGAAAAATAGGTGTGGCCAGGACAACCCCGTGCCATACATATCCATGGTAATGGTTTTGGCCTCTTGTAGCCATATGCAGCTGGGGTATGTTAGAGGAGTCTCAGGGATGCTCCAACTTAGTGCAGATGGACCAGCCCAACACAGGGCTGCACCAGGATCAGGGAAGTACAAAGGTGAGAATTAAACCATGTTTGCAGACAGTCACCCAATTCTTTAGTGGTTATTGATGATTAATTTCCAACTAATTACTAATAATAAGCTAAGGGATTGTAAGGATCTAGTCCCAAAATCAGGTACAACAGAATTCAGATTATTAAATTCGATATCTGGGCAGGAATCGCAGTGTGCACAACAATGAGACTCACACTGAGGGCAAAATGAGGCTTTAATCACTTTTATTATCACAATTAGTAAAGATTCAAAAGTGGTACAGCAGTAATACAAAGTAAATGTGATCTCTTGCACCATCCCTCACATGTATACTCACACACCTTCTTGGGGATCTGCTGGTAAGAGACATAGGTCCTGCTCTGTCCTTGGCATGCCAAATGAGTCCAATGGTCCAGGTTCTGGTACAGATCCCTCTTACATGGTGGTCTGGCCCATTATAGGGGCTGTCATGAACATTCATACAAATGCCCAGCCTACCTTGTCTGTATCTAACTTCCCCACCTTAATTCTATAGGTTAGTATATTAATGAATCTAACTTATCACCATATACGTCAATTCATTGCCAAGGTAAGTTCGCGGGTAAGCATTCACCAACATTTTATCCTAAAATATCCGAACCTAGTATCAGCTCCATATTCCTGTGGTTACTTGTTATCATTTTGTACTAACTCCCCCCTTTAGCACACTGTTCCCAATTCCCCAAAACTCAGGGTGGCTGTTGGCTACTTCAGTGATTCTTAACCAGGAGTCCAGGGCCCCCTGGAGGGGCTGTAAGCAGGTTTCAGGGGGTCCGTCAAGCAGGGCCAGTATCAAACTCACTGGGGCCCAGGGCAAAAAGCCGAAGCCCCACCACCTGTGGCTGAAGCCAAAGCATGAGCAGCTTAGCTTCATGGGGGCCCTGTGGCATGGGGCCCCAAGCTATTGCTCTGTTTGCTACCCACGAACGCCGGCCCTGGCTTTATATGCAGAATAACAGTTGTTGTGACACAACTGTGGGCTGTGGAGGTTTTATAGCATACTGAGGGGTCCTCAGAAAGAAAAAGGTTGAGAACCCCTGGGCTACTTATCTATGCCAACGTTCATAGGTCTCAAAGCCTTATGCTGATGGCTTAAGCTAATGCCCTACAGGATACAGGCTTGTAGGTTCCTTGCATTACAGCTAGGTAAAATAAAATGCTGAAGGTAGCTCTATGGGCAACAACACACACCTCTGGCCAGAACCTTGAGCAGATTAGAAACACACCCAGGATCTGGCCCACAGAGTTTCTTTTCATTAGCGTATTTTAAAATGGGCTGATATATTTAAAGCCCAAACCTTTATTTTACTCCCTCTGGCATTTTCTTTTGCTTACCTGCAAAGATCTTAGGCCTTGGCTACATTTGCGAATTACAGCACAACAAAGGAGCTCCCGGCACACTAGCTCACTCCCCATCCACACTGGCAAGGCACATAGAGCGCTCTGACTCCCCGGCTACAGCGCTGCTGGTACTCCACCTCGGTGAGTGGAATAATGTTTGCTGCGCCCCTGCTGGAGCACCATGGCACCAATGTGGACGAGGTGTTGCATTACTGTGCTCTCATCAGCCACGGGCAACATCCCATAATCCCCTTAAGTCAAGTGGCCACTCTGGTCATTGTTTTGAATCGCTGCAGGAATGCATATATGCCCTTTGAAAGCCCCGTTTGACAGCCGGCTGCTTATCTGCTCTGAGACAAAGCAACCATTAGTGTGGAATGCCGTGTGTAAGAGAGGGAGGCGGGGGAGAAGGGGGTCTACTGCTGTCTGAACTTACAAGACAGCGTGCTGAAATGCTCTCAGCCCCTTCAAAACCCACTCTCTCTCCCCCCACATACACACAACACACTCCCTGTTACACTCCACCCCCATTTGAAAAGCACGTTGCAGTCACTTGCATGCTGGGATAGCTGCCCATAATGCACGGCTCCCAATGCCGCTGCAAGTGTGGACAGACTGCCACGCTTTCCCTCCTGCACTCCCTGAATTATAGAATCATAGAATCATAGAATATCAGGGTTGGAAGGGACCTCAGGAGGTCATCTAATCCAACCCCCTGCTCAAAGTAGGACCAATCCCCAACTAAATCCGAAGGCTGGTTTAACTCAAAGCGCTCTACATCTACAAGTGTAGCCCTGCCCTTGGTCGTTGTTCTTCTAGCCTTAGTCCCATCTGTATGGCATCAGCTCTTTGAGTCCTTCTTCTCCATTCCAGTCTGTCTTGAAGCAGTTGCTCAGAAACTGCACAGAATCCTTTGATATGGTATCCACCCATCTAGTTTTGGGTCTTCCAACCCTTCTCTTACTTTCCACTTCTAAGTTTAGCACCTTTTTCATATATATTCTTCCCAGTTTTCTTTTCATGTGCCCCAACCATCTAAGCCAGATTCCCTCAGCTTTTCTGTAGTTGATACCACATTGTCTCTTCCCCTAACTCGTTCGTTCTGAACATGGTCCATCCTTGTCACTCCAAGCGTCCATCTCAGCATTTTGAAAGGCATTCTCCTATTGCAGATCGTTCCCCGCACATCTCTCCATTTCACCCATGCCTTTCCTGTTCTGCTTGTAAGTTTGTCATTGAATTCACCATTATCCTGCACTATATAACCTAGGTACCTGAACTTCTGTACCTTTGGGGTGACTGGCCCACCAGACTTACCTTGCAGGAAGACAACAGAACTGTACCATCGAGTCTACAGACCATGGCCTCCATTTTATTTCTTCTGATTTTCATGCCATTTCCTTTAAATACTCACCTCCATCTCTCTTAGATCTTACTTTCAAACAGAAATTATACATGGTTATAATACTTTAATGTTCCCTGATGTGGTAGAGAAGATAGATCAAATTACTTGTTTTGCTACTTGGTTGGATGCAGAGAATGACCACATCTCCCCTCTGGCTATTCAGAGGTAGAGAAAGCTTCCCTTGACATGTCATAACAATGGAGGAAATATTTAAGGGGTATGAGTTGTGGGTTCTTTTCCACCCAAGATTATTAGCCTCCCAGATTGTCTGGATGTTTGAACAACAAACTAGTCACATGGACTGGGGATGAATTCACAGATGGTAGTGAAGAGTGGAGAGTTATGAAGTCATTTATTGTGGCAATAATACAAATATGGTAGGAAGGAACCATTAAAATGTCAATATTTGCCAGCTTCTGAGCTTGTTCTCTCTGAAAATCTCAGCCACCTGTAGGATTAGGGATCCAATTCTCATTACAAGTGATGGGCATCCATATCCTTTAGGCAGCTTTGAAAATGCTAGCCTCAATGCGTATACAACTAAGGGTCAAATTCTACCCTCATTTATATCCATTGGTTTCATTTCACAGAAGGGAAAAATGGTTTCCTGAATACTTTGAGGGAATTTGTGTCCATTGAAACTTTTTTTCCACATAACAAAAAGTATTTCATGTAAATCCAGCTTCAATCATATAAATCTTAGGGATGTTTCCTTCAAACAAATACCATACATGTTTCTTCTCTGTCTGCGTTAATTCGCTAGCGCTGTATATTGTTTCTTTGGGATTCTCAAGAAATGATCATTTGAACCATTCCTGGGTGTCTCTGATGTGGTGGCTCAGGGTTTGATGCTGAAATGTGTGTTATTTGCAAGTGCCCACTCATGTCTTGACGGAACATTCTCTTGTCCAGGCTGGTGGTGGGAGCCCCCTATGAAACCAATGGACAGTTGAAGACTGGAGACGTCTACAAGTGTCCGGTGAATGGCGAGACTAATGGCAACTGCACCAAACTCAACCTAGGTACCACATGCCCTGCCACTTACGCAGTACAGCTAGCCTAAATGTTAGAAAATTATGAGTTAGGCGCACACAGATCATGAGATAATATATACAAAATCTTGTGATTTTAAACTCATATATAAAATAGTGTGTGCATGTGTGTGTTTCTTTTTATTTACCTTCTGTCTTTTGAGCCTTTAAAGGTGCACTCCAGTCATGTTTTCAAGCTTTTCTCCATAATTGTGAGGGTGAGAACCATTTTTTTTTAAATGGCAGCTGAGATAATTATATAGTCACATGACGGCTGGAGCTGGGGCTTTAAGAAACACTAAATCTCGTGAGACTAAAATGTTTGAGCAGTCTCCAGAGGGAGCAGAATCAAAGAGCCAAACTGGTTCCAGAGGTGGTGCCTGTTCATTGTTGCTCTCAAGTTTTGCTTTTTTTCTAAAACAAAGATCCTCAGCTGGTGGAAATCCATGTTGCTCCCTGATTTGGATGATTTAGGCCAGCTGAAGAGCCAACCCCATTGTTCCACATAACCTAATATAAAAGGAAAAGTTTCCGTCTTTGTAAAAAGCATCAGGGTGGCTCCCCAGCAGGTGTGGATTGTTCTGGGCCCAGATGGAGCTCTTTCAATTTACACCAGCTGTGATTCTGCCTCAGAGATTTTGGTTGGGAAGGATTTAAAACCTTGTCTGCCCTATGTGCGGCCTAAATGCTATGTCCCTGGGACAGAAAGTGAAACTGACTGGGAAACTGACTGCTCCGTTTTCATTGTTCTGGCCAAGTGTGAACACACAGTATTAACAGTGACAAGTTCGTCAGAATGAAAAAAACAATCCCTAGAGATAGGTTTCAGAGTGGTAGCCGTGTTAGTCTGTATCAGCAAAAAGAACGAGGAATACTTGTGGCTCCTTAGAGACTAACAAATTTATTTGAGCATAAGCTTTCGTGGGCTAAAGCCTACTTCATCAGATGCCTGCAGTAGAAAATACAATAGTAAAATATATATATTTTCTGCATATGGGGCTCCAAGACAGCCAACACCTTCTTGTCAACTGTTTGAAATGGGCCATCCTGATTATCAATACAAAAGTGTTTGTTTTCTCCTGCTGATAATAGCCCACCTTAATTGATTAGTCTCGTTAGAGTTGGTATGGCAACCCCCATTTTTTCATGTTCTCTCTCTCTCTCTCTCTCTCTCTCTCTCTATACATATATCTTCCTACTGTATTTTCCACTGCATGTATCTGATGAAGTGGGTTTTACCCGACAAAAGCTTATGCTCAAATAAATTTGTTAGAGTCTAAGGTGCCACAAATACTCCTTAATCCCTAGAAAGTCAGTGATCAGAAGTGTTATCTATAACACAGGAAGAGGCATTTGTTTATAAAGTATAGGGAACCTGGTCATGCCCTTAAGATTGCACACACAGGAGGGATCCTCTATATTTAGAGAGACCCCCACATCCCAGGGGAAGTCACCCCACCCTATCTGTCTTAGGTACTTATATGGCCCCATCAGCATAGTGTATAGGGCCCCATCAGCCCTCAGTCTATTTATCCTCACAGCCCCCCAGGGAGGCAGGGCAGGGCTGTTATCCCCATTGGGCAGAGGGGGACGGATGCATAGGGAGACTAAGTGACTTGGTCAAGGTCCTACTGAAAACCTGTGGCAGAGCAGGGAATTGAACCAGGGTCTCCCAACTGGCTAATGCCCCAACATGAACTTCCGTGTAGAGCTGGTTGGAAAATGGGGGGACGGGTCTGCAGAAAATTCCAAGTTTTTGTCAAAAAACCCCAAATTGTTTTTTTTCTCTCAAACCAAAATATTTTTGGCTGAAAAATGACAAAAAGTGAAACAATTTTGGTTTTTAGCTGAAAATATTGAGTTTTCAGGTCTGGGGTTTTCTGACAAAAATCAATTATTTTTTTTAGAAAGTCCTTTGCCTTGCAGGTTATGTTTCCACTGTGAGTTGGGTGTGACTCCAGAGTCAGGTAGACACACTCGCGTTAGCTCTCATCAGGCTAGTGGACTAAAAAAGTCCTGTTAGTGTTGCTGGGGTAGCCTGGTAGCGGCGAGCAGCAGCATGGACAAGCCACTCCAAGTCTTTACCCAAGGGGGTCAGGCGGGTTTGCACTCAGCCTGGAGAGCTGGTTTCACCACATGTGGATGGCAGTGCAACCCCAGGTACACTATTTTTAGCACGTTAGTGCGATGAGCTAGAACAAGTACGTCTACCCGAGTTGGAATCAAACCTTGGCTCCTAGTATAGACATGCTTACAGAGTGAGTCTTGAACTAAAGATCAAAGCTGCACTGGAAACTTTGGGTGTCCTGTAACACACATCATTAATGCTTTGAACCCACAGGATGAGAGTAAACTAGACTCTGAGTAGAAAGCGAGGAGACACAAGTACATTTTATCTTCCCTTGGTGCCCATGGAGTAATAGGAGTTGGGGACAGGTTCCCCAGCAATTTGGAGGCTCTGGGGAAGAGGTAACACAACCATAAGCTTTGCAGCATTGCCAGCGTGTTCTCTGTGAATGTCTTGAGGCTTGATTTGTGTACTAGTCACCCTGCCTTGCCCCATCTGGCCCCTAGCCTGCGCTGCTCCCCAGACATGGATCTCTGACCCCAGGGATACCGTGTACAGGAGACAAGGGGAGTGGTGACTAGAGGAGACACCTGCACAGTAGGTTTCCTCTGTGCATGGATCCACGCAGAGAGATCAGGGCTTTTATTTTCATGTACAACAACCCTCTGCCCTTCATTCCCCCTCGAGCACTGATCCTGCTGAAAAATTCAGCCCCACAATATTCACAGATCCATTCTCCTGCCCTCCAGAGGTCTAATGTGTTTGAAATTCCTGGCAGGGATGTTCTTGGCCTGAGAAATCACCAAGTGGTATGGGACCAGCATAGCACCTCCTACACCCTGCATGCTTGTCCCTACCCTAAGCACCTGGAGTGTGGCTAGTGAAAGTAGGTTCTGATTGGGAGCCACTGTGTCCAGCTGCTCCCCAGATGCTGAAACAATCCGTTGGAGGCTGTTACCAGCTAGTTCAAGCTAGAGCAACCCTGAGGCTAATCTAAGTTGCACCTTAGTACTGTCCCAGTGACCACAGGATCAGGAAGGCAAAAGTGGCTTTGAGCCCCACCCCCATCTGTGCCAAGTGCAGGAGGGCCAGTCCCAATTAAGTCCCGCCAATTATGTTTCCCAACTGTAATTGATTATGAACAAATACAATTCCAGTTACAATGGAAAATATCCTTTAAATTGTAGGTGGGCCGGAGGCATGACATGTACATCTGGCACTGCCCCATGTATGAGCTTTCTCAAAGTTCAAGGGTTCAGGAATCAAGCTTTTTATATGGGCCGAGTATTCAACCTACAGAGTTCAGCTCAGAGTCTGGGGTGTGGGATGGGGTATGGACTTGTGGTTCAGGCTCCTTCCCATTTAAAATCCCACAAGAGCCTTGAGAGAGACTGATACAAGGCCCCAGATGAAAGAAGAGGCCTCCTGCTCTTCCCATTAATTGCTCAGTTTTTTCCTCCGTTCCCATCTTCAGGCACTGGGGCAAAGGTGGGAAGAACCCTCCTGTATATCACACTGTGTTCCAACTTCTCTGACGCTCTTGGTGAGCAGGCGTAGCTCAAACGTGCACTTCAGCGAAGCACTGCCCACGTGACCAAGAGATGTAAAATCATAGTCATGTGAGAATTTAAAATTGCCAGACCACCCCTGGCAGGTTTGTTTTTGCACCCCCACTAACCACATGCTGCTGGCTTGAAGAGATGAAACGATTTCTTTTGCTGAAGCTAAAGGATGTTAACATTTACAGAATGAAATTGTGTTTGCATTGCATTGTGGGACACTCTCAATTTTAAGAAATGGAATAAATTTGCACATATACATCTGCAACTGCATGTGTTTCATACCTGCAATGGGAAATTACTTGCTAGACCAGTTCAAAGGTTTTTCTAAGGCTTATCTAGTTGGAAGTCCAGGTTTTTAACTCATTATTTAATTCCCTAGAAGACTTTTTTTCTATTTGTCAGTTCAGCCCACCCAGGGGTGGTCTGAGATCTTGGCTCTGTGGCAGTTGCATCTATTGAGGTAAAATACAGATAAAATACATGAACAAGATAAAAATGTCTTGCAGTCCTTCAGCTGGATCTGTTCTTATACTTACTAGGATAATCACAGTGGTACAATAAAAAAGTGGGATTTTTTGGTTTGTATTACAATTCTTCGGACTGCTTGTGGTCTGCTGAGGTGCTTCCTTCACAATGGTAGAGCCTCGACCAGCTCTCCAGGCGTGACGTAAAAAACCATTTCGGAAGCCTGTACACCAGCCACACACTGCTGGATGATACAGCGTATCTAACCTTGGTATTCTTTCTCAAGGAAGAGTAACACTCTCCAATGTGTCAGAGCGCAAAGACAACATGCGTCTTGGCCTGAGTCTGACCACAAACCCCAAGGACAAGAGCTTTCTGGTAAGAAATAAGATACTGTCTATAAATAATTGGCTCTTAATATGCAAACTGCCTGGTGCTTTTTTGGTATATTGAGTCTCTCTCTAGGATCTCTGCAGCCATGTTCCTCTCACTATTTGTCTGTCGTTTGTTTCATTAACTGAACCCCAACAGGATTCAGAGTAGCAGCCGTGTTAGTCTGTATTCGCAAAAAGAAAAGGAGTACTTGTGGCACCTTAGAGACTAACAAATTTATTAGAGCATAAGCTTTCGTGAGCTACAGCTCACTTCATCGGATGCATCCGATGAAGTGAGCTGTAGCTCACGAAAGCTTATGCTCTAATAAATTTGTTAGTCTCTAAGGTGCCACAAGTACTCCTTTTCTTTTTCCCCAACAGGATTGTTTTATCCAGTTATGAATATAAATGCGAGACCTCTGCCTTCCAAGTTAGCAGCAGCTTCTCCAGACTGCAAAGTAAAATGCATTTTCCAAACACGTATAGTTAACATTTCATGTCAATATTCTGTTGACTTCATGGATCAAGCTTTCAGTCTTGGCATCTATTACAGCATGCCTCTTTTTGTGCATGGAACAACGAAGCCTTTGCTAGTTGGCATTAAGAGGCTCATAGGGTCACAAAGTCTACACTACACACTAAGCACAGGTTCTTAATCAGGTTTGCGCTCAAGCTCCCCTTCTGTCCACACACAAATCAGTTTGACTGGGGTCAGCAAATGCTCAGGACCCATGTCCAAGGATGCTGCTAGTGAGGTTGATGGGTCGGAACCCGAGACCCACTGTGACTTGGGTCCAGCCCTGTCATTCTGCAGTGTGGAGACAGCTAAAACCACAAACCTGAGTCAGAAGGTCTATATAGTGCAGTATGGACATGTTAGCACGGCTACGTGACCCAACTCTAAGCCCAGGTTTGCAAAGCTCAGACACGGGCTTGGAAACATCAAGTCCAGAAGCCCGGGTCCCAAAGAGACGGTTTTACAACGCAATGTAAACATCCCCTTAGTTCATGAGAAATGGATAATGCAAATTGGCTCCAGACATTCTTGCCTGATATTGCCACTTCTGACTCTTGGCAAGCTGTTATCTCCACACTGTCTGCTCTCACTGCCAATGCATACAGATCTAGATCCTTATATGACAAGATGAGAATTTTTCTAAATCCAGTCCAAAGCCTGGAAGGGAACTCCTCCTAAACAGAAGATATTGGTATAGGATAAAATGCTAGTACACCCTGCCATGAGCCAACATCCTGCAAGTTAAATCTGCCTTAGCATAACCCACAGACACCCAATCATCCCAAGAGTTCGCATACTTTAGAAAGGAAAATACATGTCACTTCCTTACTTAGGACATTTGCTCCCTCTGTTTCTACTTTCTGCACCCCCTTCGGGATCTGTGCCACCCCTGGCAGTCTTCTCCACATGCGCACAATGTATTTAATGGTTAAAATCTTATCTTAATTTGCTCTGGAGAAACCCTGTAGTGTGCTTCTTCATGCAGGCTGAACTGGTGTTGGAGGTGTTTGGCCAGAAGAGTCCCCGAGTCCTACATGGGTGCAGATCTCTGATTCTTCGCTGTTGATTTTTATAGCCTGTAAAACAGAGGCTAAATAAGTGGCAGTTTTTCAACCTCTCACTGACATTTTATTTTTCCCAATTTTCTTTACAGGCTTGCAGCCCTCTCTGGTCCCATGAGTGCGGAAGCTCTTACTATACCACAGGAATGTGCTCCCGGGTGAACTCCAACTTCAGATTCTCAAAGACCATAGCTCCTGCCCTCCAGAGTATGAGACGCAATCTGTTATGTAGCCTCTAACTCAAACCCTGCTTTTGAAGTTAAATAGAATTTTTGTTCTTTAATCGCTTCAATGCCATTGAGAAAACAAAGTGAAGTCAGGATAAAAAAAGGAGGCAAGATAGCAAAGGAAATGATTTGAGATAGGCGACCCAAAGGGGATTACATGCACAGACATCTGGCCAACATTTTCCTTCTGAGTGACTCTTGAGGAAGACAAAGCACCTTATGCTTCGAAAACCAGAAATAAGTGTCCAGCATATTTGATCAGCACCCTTCAGTGCATTGGGAAGGGGAAAGAGGGAAAGAATTCAGGCATTGGCTGCACAAAACAAAGCTGATTTGCTGAACAGCTAAAAATGTTGGCCAGTATTTTCAAACCTGGGTACGTAAAGTTAGCCATATGGCTCCCATAGTTAGGCACTAAATAAGTGTCCTGATTTTCATGGGCACTCAGCATCCACAGCTGCTGTTGGGTTCAGTGGAGGTTCTGGGTTCTCTGCCCCTCTGAAAAATCGAGCCAATTATTTAGCTGCCAACATTTACATCCTCTTTTGGGATAATTTTGGCTTCCATCCTGTTGAACAGGCCACTGACGAGCTGGAGTTTCTTTGGGTGATGGAGGGAAGTGAATTCAGAGCCTATTAACATTTTAACGGTATTTTTCTTTAAATTTCCCTCTTATAATGTAATCTTGTAGGATGAATTTCTCCCATTGGTGCCCCATTTTTGTGCAAGTTGATGATGTCATTTCAGACGTTCTTATCAATCAGAGATGCTGCTATGATCACATTGGGAAGTGTAACTGATACCTTGGAAGAAACTAGATTACCAAGCTTAACTTTATATTAAAATAATAATTGAACAAGCATGAAATATAAGGTACTCCTTCCATTTGGAGCAGTTGACGTGAGACCACTCAAGCTCCCTTCCCCGTGGTTTATGAGTTCACTAGATAGAGATAGAGCTGAGTTCCCTTTTGATAGAATCATGTACCTTATGACTCATGGCATGCTCGGTGATAGCACAAGTCCATCCTTTGCTCCCCCAACAGTTCTCTAAAAACATGTCATTAATTCTTATAAAATACGAGGGCACAAAAGAAAGCTATAAGTATAACACCTGACAATGGCACACTTCAGAAAGGAAACTGACCAATCCACAGCTCATTTGATCAGTCCTTCCTAATATGTTGCTATTGGACAAAATCCTGAAGTCCTCACTTGATTTTTTTTTTGTCTTAATCTTTACTGTGGCAAAAGCTCCCCTTCTCTTTAGTTGGAGCAAATACTGATCTATACTATTTACTGAGCACTATCAGTGGGCTGAGTTCTGTGTAACCATAGAAGGCCTGGTCCCTGCCCCAGGAATTTACAATGCGAGGATCAAATTCTGCCACACTTCCTCTGGGTGCATCACCTCTTGCTGGTGCTGATTCTGCATGGTGCATAGGCATGTGCTTATCTCACACTGAAGTTAAGCATATGCTTAAGGGCCTCTTTTTGAGTTGCCCCCTTGAAATCAAAAGGATGACTCACAGAGTAAAGTACTACTCAACATGAGTAACGGTGGCAGAATTGGGCCCTGAACATTTGAAGTAATCTAATACACTGGATGGAGATCCAAATCTGAATCGGAGCCGGCAATCTGAGGTGTCTTATGTACAGTATTATTCTTAGAAAGTTCTCCAGCTCTCTCTTGCCAGAGCTAACCATGGGTGCAGGCTCTCTCGATCTCATTTAAGCGAATGTGACCTGAAGGTCTTTAGGTATGATTTAAATCAGATTTTTCACACAAATCACAAGAGCGAGTACCTGACTGCAGGGAATAAAGCCATAAATTTCCACTTCGCAGTTGTTGCCAAGGTCTTTCAATAATATGCTGCATATTATCCACAGGATGCCAAACGTACATGGACATAATCATTGTTCTGGATGGATCAAACAGCATATACCCCTGGGTTGAAGTGCAACATTTCCTGATAAACATCTTGAAAAAGTTTTACATTGGGCCTGGTCAGATACAGGTAAGCACATCCCTGGTCATTCTCTGCATTTATGTCTCTGTTCGTCCTTGCAATACAGATTTTCCTGGTCTATTTCCTAGGAGAAATGTCCCTTCGGTGCCAATATACTGCAGCTTGGCAAGGCGCTTGCCCAGAATAAACCTGCAGAGTATGGATTTGAAAGCTGAGCCAATGGAAATACTGCTCATGATAATGTTCTTAACTGAAACACAGAGTAAGGAGAAAAGGAGTACTTGTGGCACCTTAGAGACTAACAAATTTATTTGAGCATAAGCTTTCGTGAGCTACAGCTCAAAGTGAGCTGTAGCTCACGAAAGCTTATGCTCAAATAAATTTGTTAGTCTCTAAGGTGCCACAAGTACTCCTTTTCTTTTTGCGAATACAGACTAACACGGCTGCTACTCTGAAACAGAGTAAGGAACAATCCCCGCAATGAAATGAGAAGGAAGGAGGGTGGTTAAGTTATGTGAAACTTAATTAGCATCGCTCTGCGTTTATGCAGTTTGTAGCAGCAGTGGAGAGTACTCCATCATTTTCTTGCTGGGCTTTATTAGCTATCTCTACACAGCAAAGAAAAATCCATGGCTGGCCTGTGCCAGCCAACTCCGGTTTGCAGGGCTGTTACCCGCACAAAATTCTCTGTTACTCACACACTCAAGGGCACCCATCTTTACGCAGTTCCTAGGGCTCCAGGTGAAAAGCACCTAATTTTACCCTTCCATGAGCTCCGGGCAAACACCCTTTCCCTGTGGACTCAGGGCTTACTCTTTTGCGGGTTTATAGGGTCTTTTACCAGTGAAAGAACCTTACACAGTAATATCCTACATAACCTCTATTTATTAACAATCACCAGAAACAGACTGCACATGCTACACATACAGTGCTCACCACTCCCAATAAGATGGATGAACTTTTCTTGATTGCCAGTCAGGATCAGGTCCATCTGGGGGACTCCAGTTTCTGCATGGTGTCATTGGCAGAGTGTTGAGGTCTGGCAGCTCTGATCTTTGGGGCTGTGTCCTGGAGTTGGTTCCCAAAGAACTTCCTTTTGGACCCCAGTTTATATAGTGATATTTGAGTCCTTTTTAGCTATACCTTAACCAATCATTAT
Organism: Dermochelys coriacea; assembly: GCF_009764565.3. Lineage (NCBI taxonomy): Eukaryota > Metazoa > Chordata > Testudines > Dermochelyidae > Dermochelys > Dermochelys coriacea. The sequence continues at coordinate 82,182,555 of NC_050077.1, read as the reverse complement.
ACTAAAATTTTACTAACCAATCCTAACATAGGTTTCAGAGTAGCAGCCGTGTTAGTCTGTATTCGCAAAAAGAAAAGGAGTACTTGTGGCACCTTAGAGACTAACAAATTTATTAGAGCATAAGCTTTCGTGAGCTACAGCTCACTTCATCAGATGCATTTGGTGGAAAAAACAGAGGAGAGATTTATATACACACACAAAGAACATGAAACAATGGGTTTATCATACACACTGTAAGGAGAGTGATCACTTAAGATAAGCCATCACAAGCAGCAGGGGGGGGGAAAGGAGGAAAACCTTTCATGGTGACAAGCAAGGTAGGCTAATTCCAGCAGTTAACAAGAATATCAGAGGAACAGTGCGGGGTGGGGGGGGGAGAAATACCATGGGGAAATAGTTTTACTTTGTGTAATGACTCATCCATTCCCAGTCTCTATTCAAGCCTAAGTTAATTGTATCCAGTTTGCAAATTAATTCCAATTCAGCAGTCTCTCCTTGGAGTCTGTTTTTGAAGCTTTTTTGTTGAAGGATAGCCAGTCTCAGGTCTGTAATCGAGTGACCAGAGAGATTGAAGTGTTCTCCAACTGATTTTTGAATCCATTGTCTACAGCCAAGCTCTACGATATAACCACATTTGCTCCAACCCCTCAGACAGAGACAAACACCTACCAGATCTCTATCATGCATTCCTACAACTACAATACCCACCTGCTGAAGTGAAGAAACAGATTGACAGAGCCAGAAGAGTATCCAGAAGTCACCAACTACAGGACCGGCCCAACAAAGAAAATAACAGAACGCCAATAGCCATCACCTTCAGCCCCCAACTAAAACCTCTCCAACGCATCATCAAGGATCTACAACCTATCCTGAAGGACGACCCATCACTCTCACAGATCTTGGGAGACAGGCCAGTCCTTGCTTGCAGACAGCCCCCCAATCTGAAGCAAATACTCACCAGCAACCACACACCACACAACAGAAACACCAACCCAGGAACCTATCCTTGCAACAAAGCCCGTTGCCAACTCTGTCCACATATCTATTCAGGGGATACCATAATAGGGCCTAATCACATCAGCCACACTATCAGAGGCTCATTCACCTGCGCATCTACCAATGTGATATATGCCATCATGTGCCAGCAATGCCCCTCTGCCATGTACATTGGCCAAACTGGACAGTCTCTACGTAAAAGAATGAATGGACACAAATCAGACGTCAAGAATTATAACATTCAAAAACCAGTTGGAGAACACTTCAATCTCTCTGGTCACTCGATTACAGACCTAAGAGTGGCTATCCTTCAACAAAAAAGCTTCAAAAACAGACTCCAACGAGAGACTGCTGAATTGGAATTAATTTGCAAACTGGATACAATTAACTTAGGCTTGAATAGAGACTGGGAATGGATGAGTCATTACACAAAGTAAAACTATTTCCCCATGGTATTTCTCCCCCCCCCCCCCCCCGCCCCACTGTTCCTCTGATATTCTTGTTAACTGCTGGAATTAGCCTACCTTGCTTGTCACCATGAAAGGTTTTCCTCCTTTCCCCCCCTGCTGCTGGTGATGGCTTGTCTTAAGTGATCACTCTCCTTACAGTGTGTATGATAAACCCATTGTTTCATGTTCTCTGTGTGTGTATATAAATCTCTCCTCTGTTTTTTCCACCAAATGCATCCGATGAAGTGAGCTTATGCTCTAATAAATTTGTTAGTCTCTAAGGTGCCACAAGTAATCCTAACATAGTGTAACAAAGTTCTCTAACCAATCCTATCCTACCATCTTAATTCATTTACACCTAGCAAAATGAATTATGTAACAGACAGAAATGATAAAAGAACCAGACAGAGACCATACAGACAAACAATAGGGAAGTGGGGACCATAATGACAAAACAATAACTGATGATTTCAGAACCACAACTATTGATAATGATTGCTTGACAGACAGGATGCTATCAAACTAAGTTTTCTTTAACTATCTTAAGATCTGTTTCTTTATCTGGTGATAGTGGGGGCCATTAGGACGGGGTCTCCTTCTTAACAGCCCGCTATTATATTGTTTTAATGTAATTTAGATGGAATGTGAGGATGTGACTTCCTGCATCTCAGCCAATGGCTGCTGCTTGGCTGCTCTCTTAATCTGGCTGCAGACGAAGGCCTTAGGCTTTAGGCTTTACAGTATGGCTGCAGACAAAGGCCTTATCCTTACAGGGCAGTTTCATTGCTGTGTAGACTTCTGGGCTCAGTCCAAAGCCTCAGATCTGGGACCCTCCCATCTCACAGGGTCCTACAGCCTGGGCCCCAGTTCAAGCCTGAGCATCTACACAACAATGAAACAGCCCCACAGCCCAAGCCCCTTAAGGTGCCACAAGTACTCCTTTTTATTGAATTGTAAGGTTCTGTGATGCACGTTTTGTGTGCAGGTCACTAAATAAACCTATCGCATTATCATCACAGCAGTAGACATACCTGTTAGTCCAATTACATGTAGCACAGAAGCAATGTAAGTATGGAAAAACCTGGTGTCGTTGCAGATGGCCCCATTACTACACACCCGGACTCCTAATCTCCACATTTCTAGTAAATCATACAACAGTCAGTTATATATAGCGATGTACTATATACTAACTGAAATTATACTTGATCACGAGAACAGGCTCTTTGTTTCTCAGGTGACTGCTATGATGTGTGGTAATTGCATCCTTTATAATGCTCCTTTAATTCCTAGGTTGGAGTTGTTCAGTATGGAGAAGACGTTGTGCATGAATTTCATTTAAATGACTACAGGTCTGTAAAAGATGTGGTGGAAGCTGCTAGTCACATAGAGCAGAGAGGAGGTACAGAAACCAGGACAGCATACGGGATAGAATTTGCTCGGTAAATCACAAATACGGACTCCCATTTATTCTAATTACAAGTTTCTTTCTTTCTTTCTTTCTTTCTTTCTTTCTTTCTTTCTTTCTTTCTTTCTTTCTTTCCAGGTGTTGAAAAGTAAACAATAGTCCCTGAAGTAGGGGACATTTCCAGACAAAGCCATAATGATACTTTGTAACAGAATATATCCAGCTCTATTCTCCACTGCAGCTGAACCCAGGAGGAGGGAATCAAGGGTTGCTGTATGTCAGCGTGACATCCCCCGAATCCTGAAGCTGGCTGGGATCATTTCAGCCCCTGCCCAGTGGTCCCCAGGGGTGTCTTCCACAAGCCAAGCATTATCACCCTCGACATATCTCTATCCTGGGGCTGGGATAAGGGGGCATAGACCTGGCTATTGTGGCCCTACAGTAGACCAGGGAAATCCCCAACCTGTTGATTAAGCTGGTTTTCCGCATGCTTTGTGCTGAGCTGGACGAAAGGACTCAGGCCCATTTATTTCAGGGATATCTCTTTCTGAACCTAACCTGGGTTGCACTGTTCTGATCCAGAGTCAAAGCGGAAATGTGAACTAGCCCAGTGGCTGGAGGAGTTCTGATCTGAGAGTGCAACCCAAATGCGCCGCAGCAGAGCTCTATAAAGACCGGAACCAGCCTACAGTTCAGATCTTGTTTTTCCTTCTCCCTCTTTTGTTGCAGAATTGCAAGTGGTGCGAGATTAGTAGGAATATTGACCACTAGCCCACAGCCTGATCGCCCTTAATTTATAACTGAATTTGTGAGCACTTTTTAATACAAAGACTGAGCCAGATTCTGATCTGTTATATGACGTAAACCTGGAGCAAGTCCTCTGATTTAATGGACTTGCTCCACAGGAAGATTACAAGTGGGTCCACTATGAGGAAATATTGCTTATTAACACCACAAAGCTTTCCGAGAATCCCGTATTTTGTTGGATTTCCTTTTTAATTTAAGAACTCGCAGTCCATTAATATAACATTTTGTGGTTTGTGAGTCGACCCCGGAATAGATTCCTGTTGATCTGAATGGAATGAGAATCTTGGAATTTGTTCAGGTTAAACCGGATTTCAGACAAGAGAAGGGGTTTTTCATGCAAGTAGCACAGGCCAATGTGACGCATGTGAAACACACCCAGCATGGCAATGTATATTAAGGTATGTTCTGATCAGAAGAAACCTCTTGTAGCCAGCCTGCTGCTTTGCACAGCCCAATAGTTCCTTTTAATTTCAGCTCAGAAGCCTTTCAGAAAGGTGGGCGAAAGGGAGCGAAGAAAGTGATGATTGTAATAACTGATGGGGAATCCCATGACAGCCCGGACCTGGAGAAGGTGATTGAAAACAGTGAGAAGGACAATGTCACCAGATATGCTGTGGCGGTAAGTCACTCTCCTATTTAACAATGCATTGAAGCTCCTCCATAGTGACCCACTAAACTTGGCATCTGCCCCAGTTTCACCATCTGTGAAATGGGTACAGACAGGTAACAATACAGAGGCATTCTTCTTCTTTGCCTTGTCCCATCAGTCCGGGTTGGTTACTCTTCTTCTTCATCCCAGATGAGGGTGGAGACCAGAAGATCCCCCCTTAGGGTCAGGAACCAGGCACCTCTACTGCCCTGACAGAGAGGCAAGGGGCCAGAAATCAGGTGCACTAACAGCTTGGCTGCCCAGCCCTCCAGGCCCCCTATCCCAATGCGCTTCTCACTGTGACATTGCACTCCATATGTTTTATGGAAATATGCTAATGAGTGTGAATATAATGTAACTGGAATATGCTTCATGCAAAAGGTCTCTTGTAAGATATCATTACAAAGCTTATAATCTACTAAGTGTGTGCGACCTATTTGTATGAATGTATCATTCTTGTATCTGAAGCTAGAAATATGAAGTATTACTCTGAAGTCCTATTGCAACTATGCAAAGGGTGGCCCATTAATGGTAGCTTAGAATCTTGATAGCTCCCATTAATTAGGACAGTTGGATGTGAATGGCTCTTTTTACTCACAAACTTTCCTGGGTACATGCAGGCCAACCCTGAAAGAATGGAAAATGAGGTCTTACAGTGACGTGATCATGTCACCTGGTACTAAAATCCATCTTAAACCTGGTGCTTTTTCATTTAGAAGGAAGGGTGGGAACCCAGAGAGAGACAAACGATACCCACCTTGTGCCAAAGATATAAAAGGGGGTGGAACAGAACAAAGGGGGCTGCCAGTCATGAGAAATCCCCTAGTTACCACCTGAGCTGAAACTAACAAGAACTGTACCAGGGGAAAGGATTGGGCCCAGACTAAGAAGGAATCTAGTCTGTGAAAGAAGCTTATTGGAACATCTCTTGAGGGTGAGACTACCTTTTATTCAGTTTCTTAAATGTATTAGGCTTAGACTTGCGTGTTTTGTTTTATTTTGCTTGGTAACTTACTTTGTTCTGTCTGTTATGACTTGAAACCATTTAAATCCTACTTTTTATACTTAATAAAATCATTTTTGTTTATTAATTAACCCACAGTAAGTGATTAATACCTGGGGGAGCAAACAGCTGTGCATATCTCTCTATCAGTGTTATAGAGAGCGGAAAATTTATGAGTTTACCCTGTATAAGCTTTATACAGAGTAAAACGGATTTATTTGGGGTTTGGATCCTATTGGGAGCTGGGTGTCTGGGTGCTGGAGATAGGTAACTTGCTGAGCAGTTTTTGGTTAAAGTCTGCAGCTTTGGGTGCGTGGACCAGACCTGGGTCTGTGTTTGCAGCAGGCTGGCGTGTCTGGCTCAACAAGGCAGGGATCTGGAGTCCCAAGCTGACAGGGAAAATGGGCTCAGAGGTAGTTTCAGCACATCAGGTGACAGTCCCAAGGGTGTCTCTGGCACCAAACCCATCACACTCACTTCGTGATCTCAGCCTGTAATTGAATTGCAAGTACAAAATGCAGGGACCGATTTTATGGATGTCTATGGCACCTTTGTAGAGGGAGGCTTCCCTTTTGAAAACCTGGCCCTTGGCATCTTGGGAACGCTATGTCCATTATGTGGAAAAATTAGAAGACTTATTTTTGTATTTCACATCCAGGTTCTGGGGTATTATAATAGAAGAGGAATCAATCCATCAGCATTTTTGAAAGAAATAAAATTTATAGCAAGTGATCCAGATGACAAGCACTTCTTTAATGTCACAGATGAAGCAGCACTTAAGGATATTGTGGATGCCTTGGGAGAGAGGATATTTAGTTTGGAAGGTGAGTGATGTACATTTCCTGCATTCTAACAGGTTTATAGTGTTTCTAACGTCCGCATATTCCTACAGACCATCTTCAGTTTTAGGATAAACCTGCGTGTTGCCTTGTTAGCCAACCCAAACATTTGACCTTCTAACTAGAATGGAGTCTGCGGGGCATTTTCCTAACTTTAATAACATCATACTTTGTAAATTAAAACAACTACATTTGTCTAATTATGTGTTGAAAGACATTCCGTGCACGGAACATCGCGTGTACCTCCGACATAAGAGGAGCAGCAACAATTCCCAAACTAAGGTTGCCAAACATTTTCCATTATGAAAAAATCTTTGTAACCTTTATTCGAAGATCTTTAATGCTTCCAGCAGGCTTTTGAAATTTGGCGGGGGGTAGTCTGGCAGTCAGTTTGGTGCCTTTTATTGACCCCATGAAAATCCATTCAGATTTGGCCATGTTATAAGCAGTCAAAAGTCACGATATTCTGGGTGTGTATAGTATATATTGGAATGTAAGGTGCAATCATCTAAACCTGTATTCCGTTGTAACTGTATGGACACCTGTGAGAAAATGAGGCACTTTTACAGAGGCAGAACTTGCCATATTTATTCACTGGGCTAGATCCTTAGCTGGTGTGAATTGGTGTAATTCTCTCAACTTCCGTGAGGTTACACCAATTTACACCAGCTGAGGAATTGGCCTTTCCTGTTCTGAAGTGACATGAGGAGGTAGTAGTTCATTGTGCCTAATTCCATTCAGTAACTGGCCATCTCCCCTAGGACAGGACTTTAATTGAAATGCCTCTTTTTTATTCTAGGTACCAACAAAAATGAAATCTCCTTTGGACTTGAAATGTCTCAGACTGGATTTTCATCACACATTGTGGAAGTAAGAGAATAGATTTGTTTTTCTCTCCCATTCAAGTATTTTTTTGCAGGTAACTGTCCTTTGGAAAGCAGACGTGGTGGCTTTTGGTTTTATGGTGTGTGAATCCATGTTGCAAATACATGGCCCAGAAGGCTCTGATGTGCATTAGGGTTTGGAGATAGCTCAAGGTCTTGATCCCTGAGGAGGAGTCTATTTTTCCTGTTGTACATTGATACTAACTCCCAGAGTAAGTGCCCCGAATTTTTCCGGTGTGTTTCCATTTCACTCTTGATGGAAAGAGATGCCGTTCAAGAATGCATCCGATGAAGTGAGCTGTAGCTCACGAAAGCTTATGCTGTAATAAATTTGTTAGTCTCTAAGGTGCCACAAGTACTGCTTTTCTTTTTGCGAATACAGACTAACACGGCTGCTACTCTGAAACCGTTCAAGAACTGACACACTGATTTTTAGGAATGTGTTGGGTGAACATTGAAATGAAAATCATTTCTCTCTGGAGCTGATGAGCCAAATTCTACCCTGGCACAACTCCAGCAAGCCGAAGGGAGCAGTGAGTGCCAGGTTCCTTGATAGCTGGAATCAGCGCTGTGAACCGATCTGACTCTTTCCTGGAACATGGGTGGAAGTCCCGACTTTCCAAACTGTTTAGCTGATGTTTATAAACACATTAAAACATCTTTATTGCTCTCTTCTCAAAATGGGAGGGCAAATGAATTAGTTGCCTCACTATATATATATATTAGTTATTAGCTTTAGCTGGAGATGGGCAAGCAAATATTTTATAGAAGCTAGTGCTGACAGTTGAAATAGACAAGGCAAAGGGTTGGGGGGGTAGGGGGAGAAACTGCTGTTATCCTCACAACGGAAGCATAAGAGATTTGTCCCAGGGCACAGGGGCAATCTATGGCAGAGCCCAGAATTTTAACCCAGACCTCCTGCATCCATTCCTTTCCAAGGGGACGTTAAACAAGTGGGGAGAGATGGGACTGAATCAGCATGACTGGAGGAAGAGAGAAGAGGGTGGGCTGGCTGGCTGAGCAGTCACTGCAATGGCTAGCTCACATGGCAGCATTACTGGTGTCCCCTGCACTTTCACATCCAACTAGTGCAGTGCTCTTCACCCTGTGAGAGCCGCTGGCATTCCTGTCTCTCCCCAGCTGGGACCTGCACCTCAACGGGGTACTGCTGCCTAATCAGAGGGACCCTCACTCTACAAGGGATGCAGGTTGGGGGGTGGCTTCCCACTGCCCACCTGTGTCACGCCAGCTACAGTCTGACCCTCTGGCCATTGATCCTTCTCTGGATGGGTCCAGCCCTTTTCATGCGACAGGAAGCAGAGGAAGAGGCTCTTTGACACAAGAGAGTAAAGGTCATGCGTTATGCTCAAGCTGCATCCAAGACTCCGTCTGCAGTCAGAGGCTGATCCAAATCCCAAGGAAGTCAATGGAGCCTTTCCTTTAAGTTCCTATAAGTTCAGTGGAATTTGGATCAGCCTAAAATGAGGGTGGTTCTGGCTTTAAAAACCCAGCACAGCTTGAAATATTTACAGCCATCCAAATGCACAGGCAGGGTTGAGCAGTTAAGCCAGGCAGTATATTATGTGGGCCACTCGTTGTATATAAACTTGGCGATGGAAACACGACTGCAGACACGATCTCAGATGTTACCCAGAAAATGACTTTCTCCTGCTCTGTTTCCTCTCTTTGTTTTCCATCCTGCCTTTCTCTGCACCTGCTAACAGCTGCTGTCCAGCACCCGTTGTACTGCCAGGAGGGTAGCTGAGGACCTGCCTCTGTAGCCAGTGCTACTTCTCTGCCAGAAGAATCAACAGCTTTTAACCAGTCTTCAGCCTTGCTTTGTTGTTCGCTTGAGGACAGACTTTTTCAGTAGTCTTGCCAGAGCTGAAAAGATTGCAGGAGTTGGCACGTCTGAGAATATTTCAGTCGCTAACTTGGCACTTGGATTTAATGCACGTGGCTTAACTGCTTTTAAATGCTAGATGTTTTTCTAAACACATCTAGTACACTACTGAAATGCAATGTGACAAGGTGCAAAAGACAATGCTGCTAGGATCAGTTGGACTCTTGGAAATGAAAAGGTCATTGAAAAGACAGGGCTTGATTGGAAATATCATTACAGTAGTTTTAAAAATATACCTATCTGTGAATGTTTTGGAGACTTGCTTCCTTGAAGCTTTACTTGCTAAGTTCATCAGTCTTTCTGAAAATGACAAGTGTGATTTGTGGGAATAACTTTTTCTTCATTTTCCTATAACCTATAGCAAGTCATCAAACCAAATAAATACACTGCCTAGAAATTAAAATTTCAGGAAAACTTCATCAACAACAACAACAACAACAACAAAAAAGCTGATAAATTTCCTGTCGGGGAAAATAACTAATTAGAGTCTTCTTTTTACTCTAATTAATTTCAAACATCTGGCTTTCACCAGGATTTGCCCATATGTCCCATGAGGGGAATAATCATTTCTACATGGTAAGAAATATTTTAAACAGAGAGAGGGGCCCAAAAATTAACCTTGAATTCACCCCACCTGTTCCTTCTGAACCAGCTAATCTAAGGCGATTTCCAGTGCTTGGGGTCAAAGTCTCAGGAGATCAGATGGGGAGATTTCAGGGCCATCAAACCAAAATTGTAGTCCTAGCTTAACACAAAACCTAGACTCAAACTCTGACCTGACCCTCTTTCACATCCAAACACTGCACCCTGGGCCCAACGTCAACAGTTATGGATGGAGCCAATTCGAAATCAGATATGGAACTGAAGTAGTGATGGCTCACATGTAAATCATTGATTTCACTGGGTGTGGGATTAGGGCACAAGGGTGGGACTGGGGCATTGGTGCGGTTTAGTGGCCCAGTCCCATTGTCTTTCAAAGGCAAAGGGATGTGCTGCTAAGTCATTGAGACTCTCTTGAAAATTCCACCTTAAATCTCTACAAGGACATGGCCTGGGTTTTACTTAGCCTGTGTATCACCCCACTCCCCACTTCCCTTGTTATGGGAACCTGGAAGAGTTTCCATGCTGCGTGCACAAGTCAGTGCGATCTACTCCTCGCTGTTTGCAGTGAGTGCAGTGATGTTATTTGAGGAAAGTTTGAATCCCAGTTTGCCATCTGCTGTGAAATGAAAGGCAACTGAGATTGCACTGAAGGGCTGCTTTATTTCATTATTTTTAGCACTGGATCAGGATGCTCTTAGTCAGACTTTGGCTTTAGCCGTACTTATGATTAAACTTCTGCAGGACTGAGGACAGGCTGGCTGCTGCAGCATGTTATTAAATGACTGAGCATGGAGGGCCGCTACCAGCACTCCCAGAGCTGATTGTTCGGGTTCGGTCAATAATGGGTCAAATCCCTGGGTCCAGCTCAGGACCCAAAGGGGATAAGAAAAGTTGCTTTAAGTCACCTTTGTAGTTCCCCAATCCTGGAAGCTGGCTGGGGGCCAGTTTGAGGCCCGATGTAACTTAGAGCAGCCCCTGACACAACCTCAACATGCCCTCGAGGGATGCTGAGCATTGACACAAGAGCAGGTTTCTGACTGCGGGAGCAGCACAAAGCAGATCGGACCCATCGGGCTTCCTTACTCTCTGCAGTCTCTGCAATGGGATGAGGACACTTGATGAGACAGGTTTAACAAAGGTGGCAGGCTTTGATCCTGCAAGTCCTTGGGCCAGGTACAGCAGGGTGCTGCACTCCGGCATGCGGGGGGCAGAGACACGCAGGCACTAGCGGTGTTAAGCACTGGGTGTCCTTCTCCCTGAGCAGGCATGAAGCTGAAGCTCCTGGTGCCACCACTGCCTTATTCTCAGGTGCACTGGATAGAAGAGGGGGTGGGTCTAAGTGGAGATGGGTGGATCTGAGTAGACTTGGCCCTGAGTGCAGCAAGTAGGGCAAGCAGTGACACTCCCTTCTGTGGCCAGTTGCTGCTATCAAGAAGGCCACCTCGCAAATGCTCTCATTGATTCAGGGTAGGATTCCCTTGTGCTTCCAGACAGGATCCTCACCTAGCGCTTGGGTGCACCGGTGCCAGGCAGGGTCAGGCTTTAAATGCATCGTCAAAGCAAGCCCAAGTTCGGCCTCTTTTTGGCACTGCTTCACTGTTGCTGTGTGATTTCGTATCTCAGCTGGTTTCCGTCTGTCGTTTGCTCAGTTTGACTTGATTCACGAGGTGGTTGGTGTTTGCACTGAAACCACCTTCAGCACCCACGGTTCCAGATGACAAGGGCTCTAAAGCTTTTGTGTTCCCCACAGGATGGGATTTTGCTGGGGGCCGTAGGAGCATATGACTGGAATGGAGCGGTGCTCAAAGAAACCAGCAGTGGAAAAGTCATTCCTCATAGGGAATCGTATCTCCAGGAATTCCCGGAGGAGCTGAAGAACCATGGAGCATACCTAGGTAAGGAGACTACACAGAGCGGGTCGGTTTCCCAAACTAAATTCATGATTTTTGCCATTTTTAGACCATTTCTGTCAGGCCAGGTGGAAAGTGAAGACTCTTTCACAGCAGACCCACTTTGCCAGTGCTCACAGAAATACCCGTCCAAGCAAAAATAAATTGTTATGTACCCAGCTGTGCTGCAGGCAGGACTGTGCGTGTTTGCGAGAGATACTACCCCTAGCTCACCCATAAAGCCAACTGACTATCGAACTAGTGGAGGATCCAGAGGAAAGCCAAAGCCTACAGGAATATACAGTATTATAGAAGCAATATAAATGCAGGAGTTCTGATCATCTGGGTCACCTACGGTTCTTAATGGGGTGATGATATGTCAAGGGGAAAGAGGAAATATCTGCTGTGCTGATCAGCTTTATAAGCAGCTATTGAAGTCCATGAGTAATAATATACGCCTGGTTTTCAAAATGATGTCTACTGACGTGAATCATGAGCGACACACTGCATGAAAACGGTCTTCTTGGCCTGGAAGGAAGTAGAATCAGAGATTACACAGTAAGAGATCAAAGATGCCAAAGCTCTTCCCTGTGATATCAGGCAGCATAACAGCCCCCAGGCACAACATTCTCCTCCAGAAAATGGGAGAACGTAACAAAGAGGCCAATTGTTACAAACTGAGTATCAGGTTGGTCTGGCTGTTGCTGCGTTCACCATACCTGGACCAGAGACAGGCTTTCAAATAGCACAAGGCCAGCTCCTGTTACACAAATAATATCATGCTGTGGCGACAGTGGATGGAAGCACTGATTGGCCCTCTTCCTTAATAGCCGCAAATGGATCAGATAAGAAAAACAGAACTATCTGAGCAAAGCTGGACAATCGTGTGGACCAGTGACAGTAAAGGGGGATGGCAAGATTCCCCTGCACGAGGAATCCTCTGGTGTAGACTGGCACCCTGGTGGATGAGGCCATGCTGAGGACAAACACGGGTCTTTAAACACCAGTCTCTGGGGGCTGTCACTATAATATAAAACAGCCTATGTCATCGGATTGGCTGTGTGTCCAGAAGCTCCAGGATCAGAGAGCAAAGGTTCTGTAAAGCTGCCTTTGCACCCACCCTCCTGACCTTTGTTGAGTGCAAACAGGTGAGTTCTGGGAACTTGCCCTGCAAAGTTGCATAGACAGCGTTGTTTTGTACACACAAAACATGTGTGTGGTGGTAACAGCCATATGATAAATTGATGGGCCAAACAGAACCTCTCATTCTAACCCATTTAAGTGTGATTTCTGAATTCTCAGATTGGAACCCCCCCCCATAAATTGGTTCTGAGAGAGAACCAAAAGTTTTTGCCATTCTAGTTCAGCTGGCTGAACATTCAGCTTAATGGGATTTCAGTTTAGGAGGGCAGAAATCTGGGGAAAACAGCTGATCTTGCAAGATTTCAGCTCCTGAATCCAAACCCGAAGCTGAATCTACATCTTAGTCTTATTTCAACCTCTAACCCAGACCACAGCACCTAAACCTGATCCGGAGCCAAATACCACCCTCTTGACCATCTCTAGTTATCTATAGTACAAAATCTTCCTGGAGCCCCTTTGAACGAGCAGCTACAGAAAAATGTCTGGGACAATTAGAAGTACCTTTCTTCTCCAAAAGCAGAGTGAGCTCTTGCTCCTCTTTCATTTGTTTTGGAATTGGGAATTGTAATAAAAATCCAGGTCAGTTCTCTTTGCCTAAAAGTCTCTTTTTCAGAGGACCTCCCTGGTTTCCACTTTAAATCATTCGGTGCCAAAAGAGACAGAACCAGAGCTTGGAAACAAAACGGCTTACCATTATCTACCTACTACCTGGTTTCTGTAGTACCCCACCATACAGAAATAACCTCTTCTTTGCTAAGTGTGCTCTGAAATTCTAATCAATGGCACAATCACTCTACCCCAGGCTGCTTTTAGTCCCAAAAATACCTCGGGCTAGACAATATGTAACACCATCCTTAACTAAACTCTTCCTTGCAGGGGGAGGCACTAGCGCATCTGTTGGGCACACATGCTGCATGTAAATGTGTCCAGGTGAAAATTTCAGCAAATTTCAACCAGATTATCAGGGGCCTCTTGCAGGTGCATGAGGCTGGGGAAAGGATGCAGCAGCTCTGTTCACCCAGCCCTTTGGACTCCCCTCTCAGGGGCAGCCACAACCCTCAGCCTGCCTTTCATGAGTGCAAGGAGTGAGAGAGGCCAAAGGAAGAGCAGCTGGTTGGACTCACTGGCTGATGGCTGCCCTAGGCCAGCTCTGGGGAGTCTGTGCTATATCCCTAATAAACATGGGTAATGCTTCTCCGTGCAGTTTCCTCTCCAGCCTGCTGCAAATCCCACATGACGCGGCCTCAGTATAGACTGCAAATCCTATTTCTATTCAACTGTCTCTACTATGTCTCCGTCTTCCATAATGATAAGGGATATTCATCAATATTCATCAGTAATTCTCCCCAGTCTGTTATTTCTGATAAATGCATGCCTGTCTCTCTTAGTAATCTGCAATCCCCTCACACATATATAGTGATAAATAGGCTAGTGAGTACCTCTTGCATCCTAATGCTGTTCCTTTGTCTGTCAGGTGTCACTTTTAGTCATTCATAGGGAAGCCATTTGGAGGTAGTTTATCTCTTTTCTAGATGACATCTAAAGCACCTGCCTAGCCCAAGAACAATGTAATCATTTAAACAGGGATTTACCAGACATTGGAGGTGCTTGTGTAATTACTTTGATACTCAGTCAACCCTGATCTATAGATTTCACGGCCACACTTTATATCAAGGTTACATGTATGAAGCATATTAATAAATGATTAATAGATGCTATAAGCCTTGCGTGAGTGTAAGTGTTGCAGACTATTATAATAACATCTTCTACCGATGGGCTAGATCAGTGGTTTTCAACCTGTGGTCCATGGACTCCTGGCAGTCTGCAGACTGTCTAAGGGGTCCGCAAAAGGTTGTTACCATAGAACAGTGGTTGTCAATTTGTGATCCACAGATCATGTCTAAGCTTTCCAAAGGGGTCTGCATCTCCACTTGGAATTTTTTAGGGGTCCACAGATAAAAAAAAGGTTGAAAACCTCTGGGGTGGATGATTATAAACACCTTATTGATACATTGGTAGGGTGACCAGATAGCAACTGTGAAAAAACAGGACAGGGGGTAGGGAGTAATAGGCGCCTATATAAGAAAAAGTCCCCAAAAACGGGACTGTCTCTTTAAAAATGGGACATCTGGTCACCCTATACATTGGACTCTATAACAATTGACTAAACATTTATTAAAACCTATTAATCACCTATAACCCCTTTATAAACTATTGATAAATGTACCCATAATATAAAGTGTGACCAGTTTCATTAATGAAATCTAACTCTGCCTTCTTGGCTCACACAGTAGATTAGTTTAGAACAAGAGCTATAGATTCTATGGCTAAAGTAAAGCCAATCACTGGGATCCAGCTGGATCATTCAGGAGGCTATAATTCAGCACCTTTGCCTGGTTTCATGTTCTCCATTTGTATACAGGACACATCCATATTTAACAGTAGTCACTGACCTCCTGGAGTTTTCAGGTCATAGGTGCAGGGTTATTTACTAAAGTGTTCATGAATCTAACATTCTCTATGGAGTCACAACTTTTTATAGCACCCATTATTTTGGCATCAAATATCAGTCCACTCTTTTACGCTTGTGCAGTCTTCTCAGACCTGGTTTGTGCTCTGCTAGGAGGATGCCTTATACAGCACCATACTCAGATGCGTGGAATCATGCATCAATGTTTTGTATCCAAATACAGTTTTATGGTGTATCATTTTATATAAACCGTGAAGTAAGATGGCTATCAGGAAATGTAATGGACTTACAGCTACTGCAATATTATTCTGCATTCGATTTGCTAGCAGCACCAAACCTTGCAAATTCCTTGTAGTAATCTGAATTATCAAGGAGATGGAATGAAGGGCCTGAGCAATAAATTCTGGGCACTTCAAAACATAAGGTTAGAGTTGTCAGGTTTGTTTGAATGACTTTATCTTTTGAGAACTCTTGGTTTCCAGTTTCCTGATCTGGGAGGCAGCTGGAGTTGGGTTGGCAGCCTGAAACAAATCAAAACCAGATTGTCAGCCAACAAAGTTGCAATAAAGGAAGAGATTCAAAGAGTGGAGTGAGCAATGAAATGATAAGCACTGCTGTGAACAAATTCAGACTGGAAATACAGCATAACTTTTTAACAATGAGAATCATTGGAACAATTTTACCAAGGGCCGTGATGGATTCTCCATCCCTGGCAATTTTTTAAATCAAGACTGGATGTTTTTCTACAAGATCTACTCTAGGAACTATTTTGGGGCAGTTCTCTGGCCTGTGCTATACAGGAGGTCTGACTAGATGATCACACTGGTCCCTTCTGGCCTTGGAATCTATGTTTCCATCTGTCTATTCAGAGCCAAACGGGAAAAATCTAATCAGGACACTTATTTTCCTTCTAGAAAACACAATGTGCAATTAATTTTAACAGCTTTCTGGTATCCAGATTTGTCTGTGTCATTTGTTACCTGTATTCAGTACAGTATTCAGCCCGGGAGGTCATTCCCATGTTGGTGCTGCTTGGAGCTTCATTTCAAGGTTATGCTCACCTTGTATGTACATGTCTTGTAGGTTACACAGTCACCTCAGTGATGTCTCCAAAGCATGGAAGGATTTATGTAGCAGGAGCTCCCAGGTTCAACCACACTGGGAAAGCAATTATTTTTACAATGCACAGCAACAGAAATCTAACTATTCACCAGTCTTTGAAAGGAGAACAGGTAAAACATAAGGGATTACATGGTACAGATCTATGGGGCAGACTTCTGAAATAGGCTTGATTGAATGCACTACTGTATATGGCTGTTATCATTAGTTCTCAGGTCCTATGTATATTTCTCATCTATCTGACCTGATGGACAAAAGGTCAGATCTTCATCTGATGTAAATGGACTCCATTGACCTCAGTAAAGTTACACCCGTTTACATCAGCTGCAGATCTGGCACAAAGGCTTTGTTATACATTTTGTGGTTTAAAAAGCCCTGTAACCACTACATTTTATTCTGTATTCTTTAAGTTTCTGATCAGGAGATTTGCTCATTTCCCCACTTCACTCAGTGGAAACCTACCAATATTTAGTTAAGCAATATTGGTAGCTTCTGGTTCCCTCCATGAATTCTGAAGAAACAGATTTGGGTGCTCCCTCTGTGTTCTTTTGTCTCCCTCCCTGTGCAGATTATTTCTCTGTTATGTTGAAATGAAAGCTAGATATTTTAACAAATCCATCACCAGCTAGGGATTTCATGGCTGTCACCGTGCTGGCAACTCTGACTTTCACAGCTGTAGCAGGGATAGAACTCAGGTCTTTCTATTTCAGACAGGTGTGAGCAAAAGGAGGGGTTTATTTTTAGTTGTTTCAAACCCAGGACCTTTGACACACTATTCTGCAGGTTGGAACCTATCCAGAAGGGGGCAGCGGTGTACACATACACACACCCCACCCACCAGCGAATGCAGTATAATATGGAAAGAATCTTATTCTGTGCATAAAACTTACTAGAAGGTTGCACCCTGTGTTACGTCTGTAGGCCAAACTCATTTAGGGTGATAGCAGATAGCAAGTATGAAAAATTGGGACGGGGTGGAAGGTAATAGACACCTATATAAGAAAAACACCAAATATCTGGACTGTTCCTATAAAATCAGGACATCTGGTCACCCTAAGCTCATTGCACACACCAGGGGCTCCTTGCCTACCTCCATTCCCCTCCCCCACCAGTGCTCTGTGTGCCACTCTCCCATCCCCCTCTACTTCAGGGACTCTTTACAACCTCAACCACCCCCTTCCTCATGCTAGGGGTCTGTGTGCCCCCATTCCCTCTTCCCCCACCACCCTGCATGCAGTCCGGTGCCCTCTCCCTTCCCCTCACTATTCTTTCTGTCTGGGAGCTAAGTCTTGCAAGGTGCCAGGGTGTTAAAGTCTTTGGGAGGTGGAGCGGGGGCAGAGCTGAGAAGGGGAGTTCTATTGTGCCTGAAAGTGTTAATAGCCACCATCAAAGGGTTTTCTGAACTATAGACATTCCAGAGAAAGTTGAAGGTACTAGCTCTGCCAACCAGACTCCAGGGGATCCGGCCCTGTTTTCCTCCTTCTGGTTTTCCCCCAGAATCAGTAGGGTTCTGATCACTGATGCCTAGAACATTCCCTGAAATTTTGGAATTGATCCAGTGCCGCATTCTAAAGTTATTGCATGACAGACAGACAGACAGACAGATACCACTGGGTCGAGTGTCAGACCTTGCTTCTCTCGACCAATGACAGTTACACCATGGGGATGTCTACACAGGCACAAAAACCCCACGGCAGGGCCATGGCAGGCCCGGGTCAGCTGGCTCGAGCTTGTGGGGCTAAAAATGCTGTGTAGATATTCAGGCTCAGGCAGGAGCCCGAGTTCGGGGACCTTCCACCCTTGCAGGGTCCTTAGGAGTCAGCCTGAGCCTGAACATCTCTACAGCAATTTTTCAGACCCAGAGCCCCAGCCCCCTGAGCCTGAGTCAGCTGACCTGGGCCAGCTGCGGGTTTTTTATCCCCAAGCAGACACAGCGAAATAGACTCGCAACCTCCGTCGTCTCCAAATAACCTTCCTCTTTTATCTTATGCCTCTGCCGCCTTTTCATTTAAATCACCTCCGCACTCATGCCACATATAATGCCACAGCTTTGGCTCTGACTTAGAGCACTCTCCGGCCTCTGTATCATGCTAAAAGCAGCTCCCTTGCATAAATCTGCTGCACCTTCTGTTGTCTGTCTGCCCTCTTATTCCAACACAGGGCCTGGAAATTCATCAGACACCATTGTCCCCTCCCCAGCCTACGTGGCTTGCTGGGATGCATGAAACTTCCATACCGGGGGTGATATTCACCACTCTGCAAAGGGCCAGTATCAGGCATTAAGTTCCACTGAAGCCTTTATTTTGAAAGGCCTATACGCCGCATAGGGCTTTATGCTGTACAGAGCAAGCTCCACCCTGTGTGAATTTTGCCCAGAAGCAGAAAAATGGCCAGGCTGGCTCTGCTCGTATAGAATAGTTACACATAAGCTGCTGTTAATCGTCTCCAAAAAAAAAAAATTCAGTCCGATCTCTGGCAACTGAGCAGAAAGCAAGAGTGAATGGTACTGCTTCACGAACCCAGAATTCCAGAATATTGCCCATATAAATTCTCTCTGTGTGTGGTCCATATAGAGACATGCCTAACCTGTAATATTCCCATCTGGATACAAGCTTTCCCAAAGTTTCGGGCGGGAATTGGACCCAGAGTTTTGATCCATCCATAGTTATATGATGTAGCAGGTCAGTCCGACAAACAGCTGACCTAGTGGTCTGGCACTAGCATTCCCATTTCTGCTAGCCTAGGCTTCCCGGAGGGGGCCCCAGTCCAGGTGTGTGCAGCGGGCCTCGATTCCACCTGAGTGCTCCTCTCCCTCCCTTTGGGGTTCTACTGCTATAGAGGAGCAGGGGGACAAGGTGGGAGACCCAGGCCCACCCACTCCACCAGGTCCCAAGCCAGGGCCCTAAGGGTTTGACAAAGTGTTCAGACCAGCTATAGATCTACCCCAAGTGACGCTTGCCCCTGGGTCACTTCCTACCAGACGGGCGCTCTTCTGTTTGGGGCATGGTCGCTGGCTTAGAAGAAAGAAAAGGAGTACTTGTGGCACCTTAGAGACTAACAAATTTATTAGAGCATAAGCTTTCTTGAGCTACAGCTCACTTCATCGGATGGCTTAGAAGACTCCACTTAATAATGTCCCATTCAAAGGACTCTGTTTTAGGGCGTTCAGCTCCCAAATTGTGGGTGGAAAGATGCCTACTGCTAGAGCAGGCTTAACAGAGCTGTAGTCACTCCTATCCCAGATCCCAGCATCAGCCTTTTTTCCTAGTGTAGCTTGCAGCACCTTCCCCCTCGCCCACCCACTTTCCTGAGCAGCCTGTGTCCTCTTCAATTATTCCTCCACCTGGTGCATATCTTGCATCTGCTCAGGGTGGGCCCTCCCTGGCCCAGGATTGCTCTATTCCATGCCCCGGTTCAGTGTGGGGTCTGTAGAGGCCATATGGTCTCCCTTTGACAGTAAAGGGCTGATCCATTCAAAGTGGCTTGAGGAAGAAACGGTGAAGGGGTGTCTGATAGAACTGGGGCGATTGCCCAGCATATACAGTCTGCACAGGGAGGGAATTCTGCAGGGCAGAAGAATGAAGATGCCATAGGCTTGGAGGGAACCTTTCAGCTGAAATATACATGTGTACCTACATTTAAACAATCTCTCCTTCAAAACCTAGTTTGACAGGAAACTGTGAAACTAAGAGAACTCAATAATGCCAGAGAAAGGAAAAGAGTCTGATCATTAATCTTTTAGCATTCAAAATCTTTTCCTGGAGATCTGTCTTGACAATAATTTAATGTGTCTCCGTTCAGAAGACTGAAAATTCCTCTCACTCCAAGGGTGTCATCCCTGAGGTATTCAATTCTTTAGAAATACAGGGAAATGTTGGAATACGTGGTGTTCTCATTTACATTCCAACCATTTTCTCCTTTCCGGCTCTTTCAGATTGGCTCCTACTATGGAAGTGAAATAAATTCCATCGACATTAATGGAGACGGGATCACAGATATTTTGTTGATTGGTGCCCCCATGTACTTCAGCGAAGGCAGAGAGAGGGGGAAGGTGTACATCTACGTTTTAAAAGAGGTAATTAAGCTGTGATCGTTCCATCTCTCCTCCTGTCCCAGAAGAGGCTTTGGAATAGCCTGCATTTCAATTCCCCTTCTTCAAACTTGGCTACCCTCTGACATGGTCCTCACCCTGCCCTGGGCAATCTGCCGCTGTGTGAGTACAGACAGCATCTGGCATCTTCCAGGGGACAATGCAGCAGCTCCTGTGGGAGAACAAAAACATGCCAGCAAGGGGAACACTCCCATCACGACGTAGATGGAGGAAGGTGTGTGAGAGCTTGCAGAGGAGCACAGACAGAGCCAGCCAATCTGCTTCCGCGGAGAGACCGATGCCCTGGACAGAAGCCCTAGCTCTGCTCAGACAGACGGCTCTGCTCAAAGGGACAGTGTCCAATTTCCCTGGATGGCCAGGTTGATGGACAGAGATGTCTGCTCTGCTTGGACACTCTGGGTCCATCTACGCTGAAGCTGGAGTTGTAATTTCCAGCTCAGGTCGAGACACATGCAGTAGCTTTGATGGCATTAGCCTGCTGAAACTAGCAGCGTAACTGGGGCAGCATGGCTGGTGGCTCAGGCTAGCCACCCGAGTACCTACCTAGGAGCTCAGACGGGACTGTAGTCGGGTGGCTAACCCATCTGCCATGGCTACGCTGCTGGTTTTAGTGCACTAGTTCAATCAGAGCTAGTGCGGGTATGTCTACCTGAGCTTCTGTGTAGATATACCTACATGTACCCTAAGACAGGCAAAGGTGTCCTCTCTGCTCAGCTGGACAGAGGTGCTTTTTCCATTCCGAGAGACAGACAGGGTGCAGCTCTGCTTGGCCAGACAAACTTCCAAGGGCACCTGTTCTGCTCAGATGGATGAATGGAGAGGTGTATTGGGCCCTCGAAGTAGATGGCACATTACACATGGTGTCCCATTCGGCAGTCTTGTCAAAAATACCGAGTGGGTATCCCAGGCTGGATGCAGGGCCATGGCACATGCACACCTGGCTTGTCCAGAAGTGCAGCCAAGTTGCCTTCAAAGATCACCTGGCATCTTTTGTCACAATCCAAAGGAGACACAGAACTTGCAAGCCCTTCTCAGCTGTGGCTGCTACTAGACTTTGAGCGAGTTTGCCTCTTTTCCTTGTTTATAAACTATTCTGGTTTTCTGATGCCAGTGAAGGGAATCTAGAACATACTAAAGTGCAACTGCATTGTCCTAGGGTCCCTTTCAACCATTGTCCTTCCAAACATATTCACAGACTTTGGGGAAGGAAATACCAGAAGTTGGATTGCCTTTCCCTTTGAGAAAATGTGTCTTCTGGCTACTGGCCCCTTTGTCCACTCACACTCTGGGGATGGGCTTCTGGGTCCTGATTGAAACCCCATTTTAATCCGGGGAAAGACTCCCATTTTTTCAATGGGTTTTGTATCAGGCCCCTGGGGCACTAGGGTCTTCTTGCCAGACTATCTCCTGCTCCCAGTGTCTTAAGGATGGCCCCATGGAACATGGACGGCATTTCTTCTGCCTTGTCAGCATTTTCTCATTCCCAGAGTCCTGGTGCCTCTCAAAGTGTGCTGCCCTGCCCTTATGGAAAAGCCCTACAGAATCCAATAAAGAATGAAAAGTTTTCTTTTCTTCTTTTAGATCATCCTATAGATTTTAACAGAAAATGATATGCCTGCAGTGGAAGCCATATGATTGTTCAGATGGTAACAAGGGTTCCAATCAGCTAGAAAAAGGATCACATTCTGTACAGACTCCATGTTTCTAGACTTAAATCCCATTTTGTTTCTATAGAACCTTTTAAATATTATGGGACTTTCCATCAGAGCCTGTTCAGTCAGCCTGTAAAGTGCGGGGCACGCTCAAAGATTGCAATGGTGTGGGCTAGGAAGAAGGGACTGAGCCATCTCATCATTAGTGAGGAAGTGATTGGTGCTGAGTCAAGGCTTTTGGGCGTTAGGGCTCTGGTATCACCTGGTACCAGGTGCCTGAGAGGAAAATACAAATGCCCTGATGCGGGCAGTTGACGGCACTCAACACCTGTCTGGGGACGCTTAGCATCTCAGAGGCTGTGTGCTGGTTTTCCACATGTGTATTTGGTTGCAGAACTTAGCCTGTAGCAATGGGTGTTTCACAATCTCAAGCAAACCTTTTATCCAATTATTCAAGCATGTAATTGAATGAGAAAGGGAAAAAAGACATCAATGTGAGCCTTTGTGGTGGCATTTGCTGGTTCCTTGTTGCTTCATTGTGGGAAAGGCTCTTCTAATAACATTTCAGAATTATGCTGGCTTCCTTGTTTGGGAAATTGTTTGCAGATTGCACTACCTCTGTTATGATTTCCTCTAGGATTCCAAACTCTCTGAGGTAATGACCAAAAATAGACTCCGTACAAAGGAAGAGCCATGTCTTCTCCTCCTCCTCCTCTTTCTTGGACATCCTTGTAGCTTTCACAAGATTTAAAATCTTGGCAGCGCTGAAAAAAGCTGTAAACTTAGTCCAGTTTTTATTGACAATGCAATGGTAAAATTAGATCTCCCACATTGGCACTGAGTACGTCTTGAGTACAGTAAACAGGGAAGCCTGTTAAGGATGAGACATATACCTTTTAGCGTGAAAGCTGATGATTTCTGTTCAGAGACGCACAGTAGCAAATGTTGTATTATTTCCATAAACCCAAACTAGGATTAGCAGAAAGTGTCGCATACGTGTGGAGACTTTATGTAACCTCCAAGAGGAATGTTACATTTGAAAACAACACTTGAAAAACTCCTTTTGGTCTCAGTTTGCTTTTGGTTTATGACATAGGGAAGCCAGTAAATAATTGGTTAGGAAGATTTTGTAACAAATGTCCTCGCCTCCAAAAAAAACCATGTGCACTTCCTGCTCAGTGAAGACTATAAACAGAGGCACTGTCCCTAGATTTTAACTCTCGAAAAGTGGAGATTGGGCGTTACTGATGGGAGGATTCCTGGCAAGAGAAGTAACTCTCTCTCACTCTCCATCAAATGCCTGAAGTATCTGGGTTTCAAGACCCCATTCAAGGCTCACCTGTTGGGCCCATGTTTCCTTGGCTCTGGGTTGAGACGTCGTAGGTTAGGTTGGGTTGTTTGATAGAGGTTTGTGCAATATGGCCAGTTGATTTCCTTTTTTTATGCAAACAGCATCCCTAGTGGCCACAGCAACGGGGATGCCTAAAACTGAAATAATAGTAGTAGTAATGCTGAGTAAATAAACAGAACTAATCTGACAAGTCAGGCTCTGTGAAATTGCAGGGAAAATTTCAGGCAAAATATTCACACAATTTTCTTGACTTGCTTTTGTGCCCTTGGTATTTTTATTTTTGGGGAACGTTAATGAAATCAGCAATTTGGCAATGCTGCTTGTTTTCACAGTGCAGTTTTGCTTGAAATGGGCTGTCGCTCCGAAACTTGATGAGCACAGCACCTGTTTTGAATTTGCAATGAAATGCAAAAACATTCAGAGCTGGAGCCAGCCTCTGCTTACACCTTCCGCCCCAGCCTCACAGGTTGCAATATCCAGGGATCTGCCCAGCTGTGGAGTCCCCAGCCCCACCCTGTCCCCAAAAAACCACAGTGCAAAGGGCTGAAATGAGCCCCCAGCATGCGGGGCTCTGCTGTACACAGTGGGTGAGCACATTCCCGTGCTTCTAAAATGCTGCGTCCCTCCCACAGCAGAACAGGGGGCAGAGTTTGCCTCAAGATGAGCAGATCTTACAGCCATATAGGTACAGAATAATATTTGTATGTGTAGAAAAGATCTCAAAGCACCTGACAGATATTAATGAATTAAGCTTTACAACACCCCTATGAGGAAGGTAAGTGATCTTGCCGCTATTTTATAGATCAGTCAGCTGAGGTAAAAAGAATCTAAGTGGCTTACCAAGATGGTGGAGCCAATGTTTGGTTGGGTCAAAACAAGAATCCAGGGGTCCTGATTCTCTGTTCTGGCCAGGAGTCCATAATGCTTGGTGTTCTTAGTTACAATGGGCAACCATCTCTGTGGCACTTTCTTTCTCTCCTAGCTTAGGTATGTGCATGGCTCCCCTCACTACTATCTGAGCACCTCACGATCTTTGAGATCTTTTCACCTCACCACCCCTGCTATTATCCCCATTTAACAGATAGGGAACTGAGGCACAGGGTGGCAAAGTGACTTGTCCAAGATCACATAGAAAGTCTGTGGTAGAGCAGAAAATTGAACATGCGTCTCCCAAGTCTTGGACTACTGCTCTTATACTGCACCCCGTCCTTCCACATGAAGTCAATAACAATAACAAAGCCCCTAGTCATGGATTTTCTGGCTCATCTCCTTTTGTGGAGTACAATCACTGTTTAGGTTTTGGGGAGGGGGGAGTGTTCGTTCTGTGGATTTT
Organism: Dermochelys coriacea; assembly: GCF_009764565.3. NCBI lineage: Eukaryota > Metazoa > Chordata > Testudines > Dermochelyidae > Dermochelys > Dermochelys coriacea. The sequence goes on along the minus strand of NC_050077.1, from coordinate 82,157,949 downwards.
TAGGGAGTTGGTTGATTGGTTGTCTCATGATTTGGGATTTTTTGTTCCTCCATCTTCATTGGTGTTTCTCCTTCTCCTTTGAAGGACCAGTTTGTTTTCAACGGAGCTCTGAAAGATTTGCAGAGCTACCAGAATTCTAGGTTTGGCTCTTGCATTGCCTCTGTCCCCGATCTGAATCAAGACTCCTACAACGATGTCGTCATTGGTGCTCCTTTGGAAGATGACCACCAAGGAGCAATATATATCTTCCACGGCTTCAAAGAAAGCCTCCTGAAGATGTATAAGCAGGTATGGTTTCCCTTGTCCCATGGTTTCCCCACCAGTGAATTTGAAGAAGTGTGATTTTCTCCCACTTTACGGCCCCTGAAAGTGGTATATTTAGTGGAAATGAGAATCAGGCCCTGAAAAGGGGAAAAATATGGTTTGGAATAGTTTTTGGAAATTTGACAACATTTCTGAGGTAATAGTGCCTCAGATGCTCACAAGCCAGTAGTGATCTCAATTCATCTCTTCCTACCCATTTTTTCCATATCTATTTATTTCACCCTTGAGTCTCCCATAGACTTTAGCAACAGGAGAGGGCTAACATGTTTAGTGTTCCTGAAAGTGAGAAGTGGCAAGAGATAGTAGTGTCATATCCTCCCTTGGACAACCTTTCCTGAGCAAGATCTACTCCTGATGCCATCTCATGGGCAGGGATGGTGTCCCTAGCCTCTTTTTGCCAAAAGCAGGGAATGGGCAACAGGGGATGGATCACCTGATGATGACCTGTTCTGTTCATTCCCTCTGAAGCACCTGGCCTTGGCCACTGTCAGAAGCCAGGATGCTGGGCTAGATGGACCTTTGGTCTGACCCAGTATGGCCATTCTTATGTTCTTATGTTCTTACTCTGTTACCAGAAATCAGCGAGAGAATTAAAATGGAATATTCCCCACTACATTAATGTATGTCTGCACTGCAAGCTTCTTTTGGTGGTGTGAGGTGCACATACGTGCATCGCGCCCCTTGTGCTGGTACAGCAGTGTAGATGGTGAGGCATGGCTTACGCAAATGGGGCAAAGACACTCATGAAGGGGGTGAGCATATATCTGGGTACATACCCTGCACTGTTCTCTGCTCACTCCAGCCGTGCCTTCCTGGTTATACTGCTATTTTTACCAGTGCAGTGTCCCGCTGCCTCCCTGTTACTGGAGTCTTTCCCCATCAAAGGAAAAGACTCCGGCAGTGGGGAAAGCCTCTGGCATAGGAGTTTCCCCACTACCTACCCCCTGCCAGAGCTTTTCCTCACCACAGTGAAAGGCTCTGGCATTGGAGAGCGGCAGACAGCTTTCTGCACTGCTTCCCCACTGCCAGAGTCCATCACTAACGTGTAGCTGCACATCACAGTTTGGGCGCAGCTTGCTTTTCTCTGTGATGTGTGGCTACACATACTGCACATGATGCCAACATTGGTGTGTAGTGTAGGCACAACCTGTGAATTATTCGGCAAGGTAAAGTACATCAGAGGTCATTGGCAAGACTACTTTTCAGAGAGAAGCTGCCATATACAAGAACATGAACTATCACATCACCGAACATCTGCTATCTCTATTAGCACTTGTAATTCTTTTGCCTAGCTATCCAGTATTTTCTGTGTTTGGAAGTTAGCTTGTTTTTTCCATGAGTCACTAATTAATCAGAGAATCTTCTTTTGCCCAGATTGTTCTTAATGTCACTTAGCAGGCTCCAGTATAAAATCAGTCTCCAATGACAAAATCTGGAGGTGAAATCCTTGCCCCACTGAAGTCAAAGGGAGTTTTGGCATTGACTTCAGTGGGCCAGGATTTCACACTCGCTGTTTAATTGTTCCATAATGTGACTGTAAAACTGGTTCCAAGATATTTCCTTCACGTTTCCATGCTGAAACACGAGATATGAAAGATGTATCAAAAAGGAATGGGATTTTTTAGAGCTTCATATGGTGGAACTGGTTTTGTAAGTGAAACAGAATCACAGAAATGTTGGGGGGAAATATGTGGAAGGGATCTCAAGAGGTCATCTGGGCTATCCCTCTGCACTGAGACAGGATTAAAGTAGACCTAGACCATCTCTGACAGGTGTTTAACTTGTTCATAAAAGCCTCCAACCTGTTCTTCAAATCCTCAGTAGAACCATTCTCAAGAAGTAGGAAAAGTGGCACAGCCGCCCACTTAAACTATTTTCAGTGGAAAGTTCTAAGAGTGATACCACTCGAAAGCAAATGTACTGTTTTTCCAACAAATTATGTAAATTTCTTTTCCTTCAGTCATTTGAAAGTGACTCACGTAGCTCTGAATGCTCTAAAGCCCATGGTTAGTTCAGTGATCTCGACTGAACATAACACATAAGCGTAATTACTCCACAAGATCCCACTTTAATTTCTAGATCCCCTGACTTACTCAGAAAGAAAGCAGGGAGCATGTTTTGTAAAGCCATGAGCTCTATATGTTAGAGACTAAGGCCTGACTGACCTAGGCACAGGCTCATTCTCTTGCACCGGCAAGTGAATTTATGTGCATTCACACCCATGTATACCCATCTTCATGCACATATACTCACACTCATGCACCCACACACATGCTTGTGCATGTTCCCACATACAAATGCACACATGTGCTCACACTTATGTTTTCACGCACACATGTTCATGCTCACAAATATACTTTCACCTTTACACACTGCCATTCATGATTTCACCTTTACACAATGCCACACTAGATTCCCAACAAATGAATCTGAATGGAGGGCTGAAGGTGGTGCACCAAACCCACAAGGGAGTTCATCGCCTGAAATGAGAGATCCTAACAGCTAAAACTCAAGCTGGAATAGAGTACTGGAATGCAAGAATTGCTGGGAAACTGAGTCAAGAAGTCAGAGAAATGACTCGTTCAATATTAGTATTTTTGGAGTGAGCGAAATGAGGAGGACTGGATGCAGAAGACTCCATTCAGATGGTATCACACTACTCAGTTCAGGAAACTTAACACATTCCACCAGAGATATGTGTGAAGAATACTTGGCGTCCACTGGTGGGACAAAGTAACCAGTGGTGATATGTTACAAAGGACTGGCCAACAGAGTGCAAAGGCAATGATTCGAGAAAGAAGGCTGAAGTGGTTTGGATATGTTGAATGGATGTCAAGAAACATGGCATTAGACAGACGGAGAGGGAAATGCCGGCTTGTCTCATGAGTGACAAGGCACAAGAGCATAAAATAATAGTAATAGTAATAGAATACTAGAAATGAGAGTGGATTTCTTTTTTGTGCGTTTCAGAGAATAGCAGCCGTAGACCTTCTTCCAGGCCTGATGTATTTTGGATGCAGTATCCATGGTCAACTAGATCTAAATGAAGATGGCCTCATAGACCTGGCAATTGGCTCCTTTGGAAGTGCTGTGCTCTTATGGTAGGTTATGCCTCCGGGTTTTGTTACTGCCCTCTTACCAAAGTTCATTGAAATATGTTGTCATTTAGGGGAACAACTGATTCTCCAAGAATCTGACCAGTTTTATACCCTTAAAAAGCGCTGTAGTAGTCTACAGTAATGATCCAATAAACTTAGGCTTGGAAAAATTGATTTTTTGTGTGTGATTTTGACAGATATCAATATTTATTTCTTTGTATTTTTATCAATTCAAATGTATTACAGTTATGCAAAATTATGGGTTGTCAGCATTTTTTATTGGTATCCATTTACATTTTCACAGCGGTGGGAAATTATAGGGGAGGGTCAGAGAATAATTACTCAATGACTGTAGTCATTAGGATTCAAAAAGTTAAAACTTTATAATCCTTAAACCACAAATTGTCAATAGCACATGTCAAAATATACAAAATAAACATAGTTCAATCAAATTTTAGTGAGTTCTCGAGCAGCATTTTTCTTACTTTGCCTATCTGTAAATTTCAATTATTATTGATGGAAAGATTTTTATTTTTTTTATGGTTTGTGTGTGTACAGTAAAATCAACACTTACCAATAAAGATTTAATTCTTCCAAGCCTAAATATACTCAGAAGCAGCAGAGTTCTGGACTGTTCCTGTAGAATGTTGTTGGAAATGTAGCTGTGCATGAAAAGATGTCAAAACGTCACTGAATTTCATAATTAATTCCCCAGGAGTTTCAACCAAAAACCAAACTTCATGTTGTTTCCCAAAGCTCTCTTGGTTTTATTTAATTAATAAATGAATACATCAAAGCCTTAGCTAATGTTCAGAAAGCACCCTGAGGGCAGGAGGACAGACTCTCAGCTGATGTAAATTACCACAGCTCAGTGGAGCTGCATGAATTTTATACCACCTGGGGATCTGTCCTGAAAAGTGCTATCCACTTGCAAAGGACCAAATTGTCCTCTCAGTTGTGAGCATGCAACTCCATAGAAGCCAATGGGATTGCACAGGAGAACTTGGCTGTATGTTCATTAGTGTTATTCTTCACCTACCAGTCTGCAGTTATTTCCTCTCCTGAATTAGGGTGACCAGATAGCAACTGTGAAAAAACGGGACAGGGGGTGGGGAGTAATAGGCGCCTATATAAGCAAAAGTCCCCAAAAACGGGACTGTCCCTTTAAAAACGAGGCATCTGGTCACCGTATCCCGATTCCCTGTTGAAGACTGATCGTGGTATGTCGTCACTTGAGGCCATGCTTAGTCATGTGACACAGCCTTGCATAGCACTCTCATTCCTTGCTGTTCTCTTGGTCACGTCTCCTCCTATCCCATGTCTAGCTCATCACCTGAGCCTCTTCAAGTTCCTGAATTTCCTGCCGGTGACTTCACCCTCAGTCACCACCTTGGAGTGTCTGTGTTAAAGAGGGGTTGCTGCAACTAGGTGGGGTTGTCATATGTAGGTAGGGTGACCAGATGGCAAGTGTGAAAAATCGAGACGGGGGTGGGAGGTTATAGGCACCTATTTAAAACAAAGCCCCAAATATCAGGACTGTCCCTATAAAATCGGGACATCTGGTCACCCTACGATGTAGTCAGGAGGAGGCTGGTGTGGTTTGGGCTATGCAGGGCGGAATGTACTATGGTGTACTTTGGGCTATGTACGGCGGAAGCCCCCGTGGCCCGATCCCGCTCTGCTCCCTGGCAGCAGCACTGGGCAGACAGGCAAGGCGAGGAAACCCCAGCCCCCAAACCCAGACTGTGGCCTGGGACTGGAGGAGCCCTGACTTCCTGCCACGGCCTCAGGGCTGGGAGAGCTCTCACTCCCTGCTACAGCCCAGGGCCTTGGTGGGATGGGGGGTGGGGGCAGGCAGAGCTTTTCCGGTCTTGGGGCCACAGTCGGGGGGGGAGAAATGAACAAACGGAAGGCCACAGTGGGGGGCGGAATGGGGCAGGACAATGGGAAGAACAGGGGCGGGGCCATGGGGGAAAGGGGGAGAACCATGGTGGAGCTGTGGGAAGGGCCGTAGTCAGAAAGGGCTGAATGGGGGCAGGACTGCAAGTGGAAGGTGTGGGGAGTGGGCCCTCCGACTTGCTCTGCTCCAGGGCCCCACGAAACCTTAATCTGCATCTGGATGGGATGCTTCACATCTTACTCCAGGGAGGGCCCTGCAAAACCTATGTGTAGACACCCATTTAGGTGTCCAAAGAGGAGTCACAGCACTGCGGTATAACTCGTGTACCTTGTTCCCACCCTAGGTCCCGCAGTGTTGTCCAGGTCAATGCCAGCATTAGGTTTGAACCCTCCAAAATCAACATCTTTAACAAAGACTGCAAGCGAAACGGGAAGGACGCCACCTGCATGTCTGCATTTGTCTGCTTCACTCCCATCTTCCTCTCGACTCATTTTCAGACAGCAAGTGTGGGTAAGCGAAGGCTCCCGTTCTGATTTTTCCACTGCTCTTGTGAAAATTGACCTTGTCGGTTTGTTTTTACCTGGCCTGCATTGGGAAGAGCACTGCCAAGCTGCTCCTGTCTATTCGCAGGAGCGGAGGCGGAGAGGAAAACGAGCTAAGAGCTTGTTAGGCGCAGGGTAGCACTAAACGCGTGTGCTCAGCCACATCTGACCTGGCCCTTTCTCGACCCAAACCCCACCCCTTTTCGACCTGCTCACTGGCAAGTAACGGAGTAGATGTGCCGCGCCCTTTAGATCTACCACTACTCAGTGCAGGGGGTTGCACCTAGTACGTAACCCTATTAGCATCTATGTGTAACCTCTGCTCACCCCTCCACTGGAGTGCAAAGTCTGGCAGTTCCTCCTGTACACTCTGCAGGCACTTGCAAAATCCAAGCTTTGCCATTAGAAAACGGTGGAAATCGGCACATAAAGCTCTTGTTACCAACAGTCCACACAAACCCCTGTAGGCCACTGTGTTCGTAAAAATGATCCCAGTCCTCAGGGAGATTAGCACAGTTAGCTCTCACCATCAAGCAGAAAATGCAAGATGGAGCCACAATTAATCGCTGTGCAAGTTTTATTAAAGAAAATAAGCGTAGATTGAAAAATGTGTGGAGGTTCTGGGGATTGTGATGTAGAGGGAGTAGGGGGACCCCAGCCTCCCTGAAAGGAGAGTTGCCAACAGCGCGGCAGGTCAGTGCACAGCACAGTCTACCCGGTGCTTGTTCTGAGTGTCGTCGAATTCCTTCAGGATTGACCTCTGCTCTGATCTTCGTAAAGATCAAGACGCAAAGCCATCTAGGCTGCAGAGTTAAGTCTCTCACCTGGCTACCACCATGCTCTGGAACATCCTGGTTTACAAAGGGAGTCCTCCCAAAGATGTGCTGTGGGACTCGTCAAGGTTCTTGCAGAGTCTGTGTGTGAGAGTTTGCTGCCTTGGTCTTGCATCCACACAGTACATCTGTGGGCCATATGCCTACATACTTGGCTAACATCACAAAGAGCCTTTATGAGCCGGTCGATCCTGCTTGGCTTTAAAACACTGCTCGCTGCTATGACCCGGAGTCTTCACACAGGAGCCCAGGACTCAGCTAGAACAAAGAGGAAGCAAAAGCAGCATGGCCTATAATAACCCCCCAACAATGTATAGTAAAATGCTGCAACCAGGGCTTAGATTATGAGTGAAATCATGTCCTCAGTGAAGGCAATGGCAAAATTCCTATTGATTTCCCTGGGGCCAGGATTTTCCTCTATAATGATCGAGGATGATATTCTGTGTGTAACTCACCCTGTAATTTTAGAGCTTGCAGAAGAGGGTGACACAGAAATGTGTTAGAAGGGAGACGAGATGCAGAGGGTTATCTCTCAGAAGTACAGTGCTGCTGAGGGACAACGGAAACAAGAGAAGAAAGAAGCTGAATTCTGAATGTCTTAGACTTTGGATCATCAATCTCTTTTTAGCATTGCACTAGCAGGGTATTTGGTTCTGGCACAGCACTAACACAGGCCATTTGGGGGTTTGTTGTGGTGTGGTGGAATGGGGGGATGTACAACAATATTTAAGAAGAAAAATGCTCTCTCATTTCATGTGTAAGGGATGGCATGCAAAACAGAAAGGTTACTTTCAGAACCAGTGCGGTGCATCATGTGGCTAGATAGCAGACAAATGTTTAAACAGCCTGTGTATTATTAATCTGCGTCCTGAAATGACCCTTTTATATGGTGGATTGTTGAAACAGGAATGTAAATACATCTAGAATGTCTGTTAAAAAGCCTAAAGTGGCTCCAGAATCCCAAATCCCTGATTCCCAGGTTCTCAGGTATTGCTGGTGTTTCTTTTCCTTGTGCGTTTCCCCTCTGATCTCACCACAGTTATCCATAACTTTTGTAACCTACAGGTCAGATTACTGAAGTGTGCACTACAGGGGGCTACTCTTAGACACCTGAGAGCATCAGCTGGTGGAGAGTCCAGCTGCTTGTCTGCTTGATATATTTGTCACATGGAGCATATTAGACATATAGTCTGGTTTCCAGTGCTATTCATGGGATTAATTTTGATTTGTTAAACCCTTCGTACTCTAGCCTGGGTCTAGGCTGCCTTAGAAACTACCTCTCTTTCTGACCATTGAACTCGTCTTCTGCTAACAGCCCCTTGATTTTAATTCTGGGAGACCATTGGCTCAGTGGACTGTTCATGACTCACCACTCTGGGATTTACTTCCTCTGTTAGCCAGCCTAACAAAGCCTGCACCTAGATGTCAATCTCATCTTCTGATCCTTGGCTGGATTGGCATGATTGATGGGGCTGCCTTTGTGCTTTCCTTCCTCCCCTACCAAGGTGTTCATTGTAAAGACGTTGTGGTGATTCGGATGTACAAGAGCTGAGCTCCAAGGCTTGTAGATGGTGCATGTTACAGCATTAGGCAGAAACATACATAAACAAATCATTTTGGGCACCAGCTGGCTGACACAATGGACAGGGTTCCATATGTGCAGATACAGTACGATGTGAGGGCTGTCTTTTTATATCTTACAACCGTGGTTCTCAGCCAGGGGTCCGGGGGCCAGGAGCAGGGTTCAGGGAGGCCGCCAAGCAGGGCGAGCATTAGACTTGCTGGGGCCCAGGGAAGAAAGCCAAAGCCCCTGCCTGGGGCTGAAGCCCGGAGCCCTGAGCCCTGCCACTCGGAGCTGAAGCCAAACCTGGGCAATGTAGCTTCAGCAGAGCCCCTGTGGTGTAGGGCCCCAGCAGGCAATTGCCCTGCTTGCTACCCTTGAGGTCAGCCCTCGCTCTTAGATGCAGAAAACCAGTTGTTGTGGCACAGGTGGGCTGTGGTTTTTATAGCACGTTGGGGGGGCCTCAAAAAGAAAAAGGTTGAGAACTGCTGCCTTACATGACCTGTGATTCGGCCAGCTTCTTAAAAGGGCAAAGTGGCAACAACCAAAAGTTGCCTTCAGTCCTCTGAATTAGCATCTTGTTTTTAAAAAGGGGGCTTTGATAAGCTCTGCTGATGTCATTTTGACTCCATGCATTGACAATTCATAGATGTTAATTTTATTCTGGTAGGAGAATGTTGATTTGTGATCTAGGAAAGGATGGGGCAGAGCGGAGGCTTTGCCACATAAAAATGTAACAGTAGAAAGAAATCAGAATCAAACATTTCCCTTTTCAGGATTAAAATACAATGCCACCATTGACGAGCGAAGGTACACACCACGGGCTCATTTGGATGAAACTAGCGACCGGCACACTCATAGGCTGGTCACATTGTCTGCAGGACAAGAACACTGTGACAAGCTAAATTTTCACGTCTTGGTAAGTATCTTCATGCAAAACAGAATCACATCAGGAAGCAGGCATATAAGCCAAGCGGAAGTGCCTCGAGTACATCACATGGCTGGAAACCAGGCTAAACTTTATCTCCAAATCCGGATTTATTATTGCTGAGTTTGATGTGGTTAAGGATGAAATCCGCTCGAGTGAGCTGCTGAAGTTTTATAGCTGCTCAGTCTGCCATGTGAGCCGGTAGGGGACCTGAACTCCTCCCAATCTCTAGTTATTTTTTCCTAAAAGCCTTTTATCATTTCAGTGCTGTAATCGATGGAATTCATACCTGGCTACATCAATCATGTTTGAGGACCAGTCCCAATGGTTCTGAACTCAGGACAAACACACCTGGTGACTTTGATTCAGGACCAGATGTTTTCATTTGGCTTCCCAGACTTTTTCACTTTGTGCACTTCTCCTACCAGTAGGCTCCTCTTGCTCTTGGGTTAGAAGCTAATTAAAGCTTCTGCATAGCAAAGCCCAGCCAAGAAAGAAATATGATAAAATTGACCAAACTAAATGATGAGAAATTACAAGTGGAGATAGATCTGAACAAAAGCCTGGATCCATATACCCTCAGATTTTGGGGAAATTTGGATCCTGATCTGGAGCTGAAATTCACAGCTAGCCAGGCCAAATCCCCAGACTCAAACTTCTGTGAAATTTGGGAAGGTTTGCTTCTGAAGTTTGAATCTGAGTGAGTGATTTGCATTAATTTCTGCTCATAAGTTTCTCTCTGGCATTATTTTCTAGAGCCAGATGTTCAAAGGTCACACACACACATATAAACATCTGCACCTTTGTTTCTGGTCCATTAAGTCAAGGGCAGCCAGTATGTCTCTCTATACGCAGTTGATACAGTTTGGGAAATCTGGTGTGGTATAAACAATCACTCTTTGTGATGATCAACTGTTTCAAAGCAGATGTTCTGCACTCTTAAGTACCCCTTTCACTTCTACACACACACACACACACTCCCCTCACATTTTATTTGTATGGGTCAGGAGGCGGGCATGCAATCTCAGAACAGTAAGAGGCTGTGTTTGTTGTCTCACCTCTGTAATGTTCTTTAGCTGTGAGATGAAAGAAGACGAATGCAAAGTGTGTTAAACTATGATACATTTACTTTGTAAAAAATTGTTCCACCATGGTTCGGTTTGTATTTTCATTGCACCCAACTATTCCTGTGGAAAACATCTTCACATTTTTAATGCTGTATTAGAGAGGCTACAAAAACAGAAAACCCATTAATAATGGGGGATTTCAACGATCCTCATATTGACTGGTTATATGTCACCTCAGGAAGGGATGCAGAGATAAAATTTTTAGACACATGAAACGACTGCTTCTTGGAGCAGCGTGTCCTGGAACCCACAAGGGAAGAGGCAATTCTTGATTTAATCCTAAATGGAACACAGGATCTGGTCTAAGAGTGAATATAGCTGAATTACTTAGTAATAATGACCATAACGTAATTACATTTAACATCCTTATACAGGGGAAAATGCCAAAGAAATCCAGCACGGTAGTATTTAACTTCAAAAAGGAGAACTACACAAAAATGAGGAAGCTAATTAAATGGAAATTAAAAGGAACAGTCACAAGGGTGAAATGCCTTCAAACTGCATGGAAACCATTTAAAAACACCATGAGAGGGGCTCAAATTAAATGTATACTCCAAATAAAAAAACAGGAAGGAGGCTGAAAAAGTGCCACCATGGTGAAGAGCAGAGTAAAAGAGTCAGTTAGAGACAAAAAGACGTCTTTTAAAAATTGGAAGTCAAATCTTAGTGAGGAAGATAGAAAGGAGCACAAACCCTGGCAAGTGAAGTTTAAAAGTGTAATAAAACAGGCCCAAAAAGAATTTGAAGACCAACTCGCTAAGAACACAAAAACTAATAGCAAATATTTTGTTAAGTACCTCAATGTTGATAAATGCGAAGTAATGCACTTGGGAAAAAATAATCCCAACTATACATATAAAATGATGGGGGTCTAAATTAGATGTTACCACTCAAGAAAGAGAACTTGAAGTCATCGTGGGTAGTTCCCCGAAATCATCAACTCAATGTGCAGTGGCAATCAAAAAAGTTAACAGAATGTTAGGAACTATTAGGAAAGGGATAGATAATAAAACAGAAAATATCATAATGCCACTATACAGAGCCATGATATAACCCACACCTTGAATTCTGCATGCAGTTCTGATCACCCCATCTCAAAAAGATATAATAGAATTGGAAATGGTGCAGACAAGGACAACAAAAATGATTAGGGATATAGAACAACTTCCATATGAGGAGAGATTTAAAAGACCGGGATAGTTCATTTTAGAAAAGAGATGAGTAAAGGGAATATGATTGAGGCGTATAAAATCATGAATGGTGTGGAGAAAGTGAATGGGAAAGTGTTATTTACCCCTTCGCATAATACAAGAACCAGGGGTCACCCAATGAAATTAATAGGCAGCAAGTTTACAACAAACATAAGGAAGGATTTCTTCACACAACACACAGTCAACCTGTGGAACTCATTGCCAAGGGATGTTGTAAGGTTCAAAAAAGAATTAGCCAAGATGGTCAAGGACACAACTGCATACTCAAGGTGTCCCTAAACCTCTGAGTGCCAGAAGCCAGAACTGAACGACAAGGGATGGATCACTCAAAATTACTCTGTTCTATTCATTCCCTCTGAAGCATCTGGCACTGGCCACTATCAGAGACAGCATAGTGGGCTAGATGGACCATTGGTCTGACCCAGTATGGCCGTTCTTATGTTCTTATTTTCTCTGCTTGTAGGACACAGCAGACTATGTGAAGCCTGTGACATTTTCAGTCGAATATGGGCTGGAGAATCCCGACCACGGTCCCATGATGGATGATGGCTGGCCAACTGCATTTAAAGTCTCTGTACGTAATGGTCACTGCCCTTGAAGGAAAGTACTCTGTGTGGGATAGCCCCCTGCAGAATCAGTCTGAGCAATAGTCTGCACTAATTATCTATAGCACCTTTCACCCAAGGATCTCAAAGCTCTTTATGGAGGTGGCTAAGGTTTATTCTCACCATTTTATAGATGAGGGAACTGAGGCGCAGAGAGGTTGTGCGAGTGGCCTAAGGTCACATAGGGTTTGTCTGTACTTTGAGCTGGCTACTCTCAGTTCTAGCCCAGGGATGTCTCCTCCTGCTGCAGATCACACCCCCAACTCTAAGTGTAGACATGCACATGGCCAGCCAGTGATAGAGTCATAAGGAGAAGCCAGGTCTCCTGACTCTCAACTGCTGGAGCATGCCTGCTCCAGTAAATCTCAGTGATATCCTACCTGCACAATGCATATTTGTTATTCCTTTCTCTGTGAACCATGGCACATATGAGAATCCATGTTATTGGTATCACTTAGAGCCTTATCCTCACTCACATCAGAGCCAGTGGTATTAAAACCTTTTCCCCTGGCTTTGACAGAAGCAAAATTGTCAATGGATAACAATAAAGGGCTGGATTCCATGGTCCAGCAAGTTCACTTTGTGCCACTTGCGCCTACATGGAGCAAAACAAACCTAAGCACCCAGCGACTGTCATTGGGAGATTCCCCTGGTACAGGGGAGATTAGTGCAAAGCTGGCAGGAACAACTCCATCACCTCCCGTGCCAGAAACTAGCCCCCTGGCATAAGGGGAGGAGAGGGCACAGCCATAAAGGGGGTGTCATAGGAACAGTCTCTGCTGTCCCTATTCTCCAGTTTCCCAAGGGATCGTGTAGCAGTGGCATAAGTTAAAACCACCCCCTGGAGCCAGGCAGCTCTGCAGAGAATAGAAAATCAACTCAAAAGTGTGCAATACCAGTATGCTCCCCTATTGCAGAGCCAATCTGATAAGAGCAGCCCTGGGGCTCTTATGTTCAAATATTACCTGTGGAGATATAATTCTAAATCTTTGGCAGGTAGCTAAGACTTATGGGTCAGGAGATTTCCCATGCAGGTGCCTTCCATTTCACAGAGGAACCCATGGCTGTGTTTGCAAGAGGTGAGGTGCTAACCCCAGATCCTAACCGGAGTGCCTACACTCTGCCTATCCCAGATCCTCCTGTAATTCCAGCTGGGTACAGTATTCTTCACTTCCTGTCCTAAATTGTTGTGTAACATTGCTGCACTCTGCTAAACCATCGACATTTTATAACATGAAGGCTGCTTCTGTGCGAGACAAAGTAACCCCTTATGTATAGTTTGTAAAGCACTTTATGGTCCCTCACAACAAAAGATGCTGTATACGTGTTACACGATTATTATAATCTCTAAACATTTTGGGCTAGATCCTCACCTGGTGTAAATTAGTATAGTCCAGTTGAAGTCAATGATGGAACCAAACTGATTTCCACCAACTGAGCATCTGCCATGTAGAGTTTTAAAAATCATAGTAGCAAATAGCTTAATTAGTGTAAACAAAGGAGGAAGAGAGAGAGAGAGAGAGAGAGGGAAGGTAGCTGATAATGGAGCATATATTCCAGGTGAGATTAGATATATAGCAGAAGTCTTTGAAAGTTGGATGTATGGTTTGTACTGACGTTTGAAATATTTGTGCTCTAGATTGGAATTAAAAAGCAAAACCAAAGCAATCTGAATGATAAACTTGGTGGTTGGCTAACTTATCCCTTAACTCAATACTTTTGCACCTTTACCTTTCATATGGGCAGATGATCAAGAATCTCTCTTGTATTGTTTATTTGCCGTATTAATTTTTTTGTTGTTTTAAAGCATTTAGTTTGTGGCTTTGATTGACTAAAAATCACAGTTGTGGGTGCACAGTATGTGAAAACTCCACTCAGCACGTGCTGTGCACATCAAAACGCCATTTGGATTTCTCTTGTTACTTCCCCTTAAGGTGCCTTTCTGGAATGGATGCAATGAGGATGAACACTGTGTCCCTGATCTGGTCCTTGATGCTAAAAATGATATTCCAACTGCCACGTGAGTAGATAATCCAGATTAAATTGTCCCACTAACCAGGAAATCATGTCACGAAATGCAGAGGATTGCTGAAATCAGATCACAGGTTTAGCTTTTCTCATTACAGATTTGTATATTTCATTCATTTTAATTTTTTCTGTTTGATTTTACCTGTATTTTACAGCCCCTAGCAAAGTCCAGTAAATTAACTTCCCTTCCTCCCTCCACTCCCCAGCCCCATTGCCTCCCCTACCCCCCCCCCCCCCCGTCTGACAGTGCACACCCCACCCAGCAGATAACCTCTTCCCGGGCACACATGTGCAGTGTGTTGGTGATGGACAACACAACTAATGTTTGACACTGGTGACGAGCCTCAAGGAAACCTGTCCATAAATACACAAAAAATGCTGCTGTCACCCCCTTGGCAATTATGGGTTTGATGCATGCAGCAGAAACAAGTTTACATTTAGTGTCCTGTGGTCACATACAAAATCTTCCTAGTAAAGGTTATCTAGGGGGAGAAAACCTCTCGCTGCTCTCTTTGCAGTTTGATTTTGGTTCCTGTAATATAATAATTAGTGACTGTGATTCCCAGGCATGTTTGGGCCTAAAAGCGCCCTTGTGCTTGGAGTAATTTTAAACATTGATACTGGGAAAATAGAGGTGTAGAGAATATTTGTGTCCATACCTAACACAGCAATTGTGTTCAGAAACCATGTTCTGTAGTTGCTAGGGGAGTAGTCTACGGCAGCGGTTCTCAAAATGTAGTAACCTGAGGACGCCCATTTTGATTTAAAATTTTTTGCGGACCCCCAAGCCAGCTTCTAATTTTCCCCGGGGGGCTCAACCCCTGCTCAGCCCCAAGCCCTGCCCCCACTCCACCCCTTCCCCTAAGGCCCCACCCCTACCCCTGCTGCACCCCTGTCCCTCCTCTTCCCTGCCTCTTTCCACCCTCTCTCCCGAGCATGCCCCATCCCCACTCCTCCCCCTTCCTCCCAGCGCCTCCTGCACACCACTAAACAGCTGTTCCGCAGCGTGCAGGAGGCAGTGGGAGGAAAGGGGAAGAGTTGATCAGCGGGGCTGGCAGTCCCAGACATGACTCGTGTCCCCTGGAGCCAGACATGTCTCACAGACCCCCTGGAGTACCCTCAGTCTGCGGACCTCAGTTTGAGAACCTCTGGTCTACAGCATGGTTTTTGTTAGTGTGATTGTCTATAAGTGTCCCAATGCTCCTAGAGAGAATTTTCAAATTGTAACAACACAAGCAAGAAATTTCCTTTGCTTTCCTTTTTGCTGAGGCTACGTGAATTCTCTTCCACCCATGCAGCTTGTGCTGTGGCCACAATAAAATCAAAGCCAGGCCCATTGTGTCTCAACACATCTTCCAGAACAACTGCAACAAAAAGTATCTTTTCTTCCATTCATTCGTATTTGCTGAAATTTATCAGATATGTGACAGAGCTGTCGGTGCCATTTGTGATGTGGTCGTGAAATGCCACCACTACAGGGCTTAGGGAAATACCCAGTGCAATAGTAAACAGGTGCACTGACTTTCCAGGGAGGTGCTTGCCAGATCTGATCATCACACTCATGGAATGTTAAATTCCTCAGACCAAATTCTGCACTGATTACACAGGGTGTACATCAATGCAGGATACTTCCCCTCAAGTTAACCAATATAATGACCTCAAACCTTCCTTCCCCTGAATGAATAAAAACCCTGAATCCAAGCACTCCTGAATCAAGAAGACCTCAATCCTAATTTTGTGACCCTTGCCCATTTATCCTTTTTTAGCCCCCAATTTAGCAAGATATTTAAACTCCTGCCTAACATTACACATATAAGTCATCCCCTTAACTTCAATGGAGCTATTCAGATGCTTTAAGTTTGCTGAATAGGGGCCTTAATGTTTCATCTTAATCTGTACATTTGCAGATATTTATTAATACAGTCTACAGCTCCTACAATGGATAGCAAATGAGCAGGGCTCGGTGCAATTTTTTATGGTTTGCTGTTGCACATCAAGTTTCCAATCCAACTTCCAATGAAATCAGTGGGAGTTTTCCCATATTGGCTTTGATGGATGTTAGATCTGGCCCTAAAAGAGAAACAAATATAGGGATCTGCTGAGCAAGCCATTGTTAAGTTTCTGTGTGGAATAAACCTATTTGTTGCTACAATGATACTGTGGTTGCTTCATCATTACAGGTAACACATTGGTTCTCTCTGCTACATTTTTCCTTTCCTTTTTTTAAATATAAAAAAAATTGACACATCCATCAAAAAGTCTACAAAGTCTGCCACAGTCCAAATTCTCCCCCGGCGTAACTCCATTGCTCTCAGTGCCCTTGTGCCAGGGCAGAGATTTCAGACAGCAAAACTGAAGTTATACATCATCTTGCCCTTCTGGCAATGATACCAGACCTTTTTTCTCTTACTTTTCAGCATGTAATGTTTTATTTAGGAGACAATAATCATGCCCACGTGTGATGGAATGCACCCCTGTATTCACACCCTACACACTATTGTAATAATCCGTACAAAGTATGCTGTGTGCAGAATCATTTGAAAACTCATAACTTGCTAATCAGTAATGTCCTGGTAAAATGTGTACAGCAGCACTATGTGTGAAGTTACATGTTAATAGTGCACGTTATGCCTGTCTTGAACAAAGGAGTGTGTGCTTGCCTTAATTTGCATTTAAGCAGTAAAAAAGTCATCAAGCAGAAAGCGGGAAGGGAGGAAACAAAAGGAAACCTGCATGTGAGCATACACAGGTGAAAAAACCCAGCAGGGTCTCACACAGACTCTTTGTCTCCTGGTTCTCAGCTGGAAATGTATCTCAAAAGGGGGAAGAAAACTATAAAAAGGAGTGGCAAACACCCCAAGAGACCCCTTTCTCTTTTCCTTGCCCTCCTCAATCTTTGTACCTGAGAAGGGAAAAGAAACAGCCATTAGTCTTGAAGAGTTTGGTCCATAATGCTGTTGAAAGCATGGGGTGAGAAACTTTGCTTGAATATAGTTTGTTAAGTTAGGCACTAGAAAGTGTTTTATCTTTACCCCCCACTGTTCCTCAGACATTCTTGTAAACTGCTGGAAATGGCCCACCTTGATTATCACTACAAAAGGTTTTCCTCCTTTCCTCCCTCCTTCCTGCTGGTGATGGCTCATCTTAAGTGATCACTCTCCTTACAGTGTGTATGATAAAACCCATTGTTTCATGTTCTCTGTGTGTGTATATAAATCTCCCCACTGTATTTTCCACCGAATGCATCCGATGAAGTGAGCTGTAGCTCACGAAAGCTTATGCTCAAATAAATTTGTTAGTCTCTAAGGTGCCACAAGTACTCCTTTTCTTTTTTGAGAATACAGACTAACACAGCTGCTACTCTGAAACCTGTTTTATCTTTATTTTTCTTGTAACCATTTCTGACTCTAATGCCTCATTGCTTGTACTCACTTAAAAACTATCTCTTTATATTTAATAAACTTCCTTTATTGTTTTGTCTAATCCAGTCTGTTTAAGTTAAAGTGTCTGAGTAACTCTCTTTAAGTTAATGAGCTGGTGTATATTATTCCCTTAAAAGAATAATGGACTTAATATATTTGGACTGTCTAGGAGAGGCCTGGGCTGTACAAGACATACATTTTGGGGGAGGGAATCCAGGACTGGGAGTGTGTTGGGGGCACCCTGCAGAAGTAACCCAGGCTGGTGAAAGCGAGTGTACCTGTGTGTGGCTGGCAGGCTGCAGTTACACACAGACACTCAGGGTGTGGCTTGCATGCTGGAAGGCTGTTTGTAAGCGCCCCAGATGGGAGCTATTGCAGCAAGGCTTTGTAAGGCTCCCAAGGTTGCAGGGCAGGGGTGACAAAGAACCCTCACTCCTCTGGATTGCACCCCAGTATGTCACACCAGGGCAGTTAGACAGTGTTATTCAATAGCCACAGCAAAAAAGAGTTCATAGCTACTCTATTTAGAATCATATGATTCCTTTTCTTCCAGAGTAGCCTGTGGTATGACAGGTGCACTGGTGCACTGGGCAAAGATTTACTTGCACTAGCATTCCCAGCCATGAATGAGTATTTCTTTTTCTTCTTACCGTGGTGATAAGGAGCGAGATTGGATTTATGGCAGCACTTCAGGCAGTTGTAAAGGATTTATGAAATGGAAGGGCACTGCCCAGTTCACAGAGAGACTAATAAACAGAGCTGGGATGCATTATTTACTGACATTCAGCTCAGCTCTGGCAAGATAAAAAACCCTCTAAGCTTTGAAGAAAGAATAGCAACTCAATCATGTTTCTATTTCATTAGTGTGCAGGTGCATTTCCTATACAGTATTTCTTCTCACCAATGGTCCTCAACAGAAGATACTGTGAGGCCAAGGAGATCTGGAGAAGACCCCCCTTGAAAGCCCAATATTGCTATCCCTTGCTCCGCCACAAGGGGCACTGTGGTAGGAACAAGCAAGCTACTTCCCCTCCAGTGGCAGGGGATGTTCCCTGTCCCCACTATACTGGACTCTCCAATTTGGAACTCATTCTTTTCCTCCCTAAGGCATCTGACGTGTAGCAATCTACTGCCCTGTAAAGGAGACTTCATTAATCCTCCAAATGCAGTGAAGCACAACTTGTTCATCTACATGAAATATGCTTGCAAGCCTGTCGGCCCTGATTTTCAAACAGGGCCTCTGATTTCTTCCACCTGCAAAACGGTTATGCATGCAGCAGTACATACAAAAACCCCTATTTTGGTTGAACTGATATGCATTTGTGTACCCAGGTTGGTAGCTGAGTATCAATGTTCATGGCCAAATGCAAGCGTGCCTACAGTTTTGCTGATGCTAAAATTTGCACACATTTTTAGGGGCTGGTTTAAAGGCATCTGAAAACTTAGCCCATACTATTTGTGTATAATGCATTAAGCACATACAACTATTGTACAGAGAGTCTCACATTCATTCTAATAGCTGGACGCAAAGACAGCATTTCCAGCATGCTTATGTACAAACTGATCGATATGTTTATTTAACTAGCTTAAATGCAGTAAAAAAGATACATCTTCATTTACCTAATTGGAGCAGCTCAGATCTCAACTTACTGTGTGTCGGTGCAAACTAATCATGTAAACTGCCTCCTATGTCAGCAGATAAGCTCTTGGGTGTATAAGAAGCCCTTGATTATATAAGATCTTATGTGCTATGTGTTCTCCAAAGCTTTTACAGATGAAGTCCTCTAATAACAGTGCCAACCTGGCCACTGGTTTAATGCTCTGCTTTTCTTGCAGGGAGTATTGCAGAAGAGTACTGAGAAAGTCACCGTCGGATTGCGCTGCCTACACACTATCTTTTGATACCTCCGTTTTTATCATAGAGAGCACGAGGAGGAGGGTGGCTGTAGAAGCTACACTGGAGAACAAAGGCGAAAATGCATATAGCACTGTCCTAAACATTTCCTTCTCAAGAAATCTGCAGTTTGCTAGCTTGATTCAGAAGGTAAGAACACCTTTAGAGTCTTCTCCGATTGGCACTTGTGTTGGGAGCAAGTCATGGCCAGTAAAAAAGCAAAAAAAAAAAAAGAAATGGCCATCAGTGGGCCTGGGCCTGCACCAGTGAAGCTAATGAGGGTTTTGTCATTGACTTTAGTAGAAATGAAATTGGGCCACAAAAAGAGGAGTCATTAGATAGTAAGGGGGAGGTATTTCCAAAGTAGTGTATGTTATTCAATGCAGTGGCTCAACACTATTACTCTTCTGTTGCATTTCCGTAGCCCCTTCCACACTCACTGTACACAGATTAATTTAGCCTAACAACTCCTCTGCTCCAATGAGGTGGGATTGCCAGACTGGATCAGATCCGAAGTTCATCTTGCCCAGGATCCCATCCCTGACAGTTGCCAACACCAGATACTTCAGTGGAAGATGCAAGAAACTCCAAAATATACAATTTATGGGGAAAGCTGCCCCATATTATTCTCTCCAGTGAGCATTCTCTTGCATGTGTCAGCATTGAATTTCATCTGCCCTTTTGCCTTGTCCCCTTAGCATTTTTTGGAAACTATTCTAGTCTTGAGTAACCAGAAAGATTCCACATCATCTGCAGATATTGCCATCTTGCTGTTCACCTGCTTTTCCAGCTCATTAATGAATATCTGACAATACCCCAGTCCTTGTGCGGAACCTTGGGACACCCACCCCTCCGCTGCCATGGTGAAAGTGTATCGTTTATTCCTATTTGCTTTCTCCTAGCCATTGTCTAATCCATCACAGAATGTGACTTCTCACCCATGATGTCTTAGTTTAATAACCTCTCATGATGGACTTTGTCAAAAGCTTTTTGGAAAGTTCAAATAAATCATATGAATTATTTCTCCTTTCTCCACCTTTTTGACATGCTCAGAGATTCTAGGAGACTAGAGGCATGATTTTCCCTTACAGAAGCCATGATGGTTTGTCCCCATCATGTCACATTCATCTAGTTATTTTTATAGTTCATATTACTCATGGTTGCAGAGGTTTTAATTATTGTTTCAACCAATTATCCCCATTTTGTAGACAAGGAAATTAAGCACCGGGAGTGAAATTCCAGCATACACAGAGGGCTCCGCATAAGCCCAATGCAGCACTTTAATCACACTTCATAACAGGCTTTCCATGGGACAAACGTGTACCCTCAAGGACAAACATGGACCTCAGGCTGGCCTCTATTTAGGCAGCATGGCCTAATGGATAGGGCACTGGACTGGAAGTCAGGAGGCCTGGGTTCTATTCCTGGTTCTTCAGTTCCCATCTCTGTGCCTCACTTTCCCCATCTGTAAAATGGGATAATGATACTGACCTGTCGGGACGCTGGTTCCAAACCCAGGCCCACTGGATTCTCAGCAAGCAGCCTTGGCCATCATACCTTTCCAATAGGTCAGACTACCAGGGAACTCACAGACATGAGTGGGCCAGCTACCAGTGCTCCATGGCCTGCTTCCTGATTGGCCACATGGTCTTGACCCTGATTGGCTGGTGACCCGATATAAACTTCCTGCTTCCTTTCTGGCCATGTCTGAGCAAAAGAAGCCATTGCCTGCTGCTAGGTTCATGGACCCGCCTGACCCTGCCTTTCTACCCCACCTCCTCCTGACTTGCTGCCTCACCCCACCAACCAACCCCCTATACCTTCCCCTTGGATTAGATCTCCTGGCTGTCAGACCTTTGTGTGGACTCCCACCACTGATCTGGACTGTCCTTCGATCCACCAGACCCCTAGGTATTAAATCTCCTTTTTAAAGCACCGGGGGATCTCCTGATGAAAATCGCTAGATAAGATTATTAGTACTTGATTTCTCCTTGCAGAACTGAAAGCTGTTCTAAAAACTCAGAGGTTTAAATTAACTGGCCTAAATTTCCCTGTTCTCTGTGGCTGAGCCAAGAATTGAATTGAGAGTCCCGGACTCCCAGTTCTGTGCCTTAACCCTATGACCACATTTCCTCTTAATCACTCCCCCAGATTTCCTTCTTCCTTTCCTCACTTTCTAAGAGGAGAAAGGTCAGGAGAAGGAGAGTGAAGAAGTAGTCAAACGATCTTCCAAACCCTCCTGGTGGCACTGGGATGCTTCGCTGTAGCTAAGAAAGATGGGATTAATCCAAGAGCATTGCATTACTCATCTGCAACACATTTTCTCCTTCTTAATGTCTTGGCAGTGCAGCTCTCTGGTGCTCCATGCTTCCTGATGTTCATTCTTTACACACATATCCCAGATCATGGCCTATACGTCATCCTCAGAGTCGGGTGCAAAGTGAATCTGGTATTCTTTCACACAGTTCTCACTCTAACTGCTGAAATGTAGCTGGTTAAGTATGCATTATAATAGGGAAAACACTGTGTCTCTTTACTTATCAAGGCTAAACATACATGGGAAAAATAGATGCAGATCTTATTTCTGTGGAGATCTCGGGTTTGGAATCTAACATGACAATAAAACCAGGAGAGCTGTCAAGGGCCTTAGCGGATATAACCAGATGATCTCAAACTCAGCCCAGAACCAAATCATTTTTGAGGGCTAATGAAGCCCGATAACCTCAGCCGTGCAGAACACAATGCCATCGACAGCCTCAGAAACAACTCTGACATCATAATCAAAAAGGCTGACAAAGGAGCTGCTGTCATGAATAGGTCGGAGTACGAACAAGAGGCTGCTAGGCAGCTCTCCAACATCACTTTCTACAAGCCATTACCCTCTGATCCCACTGCGGGTTACCAAAAGAAACTACAGTATTTGCTCAAGAAACTCCCTGAAAAAGCGCAAGAACAAATCCGCACAGACACACCCCTAGAACCCCGACCTGGGGTATTCTATCTGCTACCCAAGATCCATAAACCTGGAATCCTGGACGCCCCATCATCTCAGGCATTGGCACCCTGACAGCAGGATTGTCTGGCTATGTAGACTCCATCCTCAGGCCCTACACTACCAGCACTCCCAGCTATCTTCGAGACACCACTGACTTCCTGAGGAAACTACAATCCATCGGTGATCTTCCTGAAAACACCATCCTAGCCACTATGGATGTAGAAGCCCTCTACACCAACCTTTCCACACAAAGATGGACTACAAGCCGTCAGGAACAGTATCCCCGATAATGTCACGGCAAACCTGGTCGTTGAACTTTGTGACTTTGTCCTCACCCATAACTATTTCACATTTGGGGACAATGTATACCTTCAAATCAGCGGCACTGCGATGGGTACCCGCATGGCCCCACAGTATGCCAACATTTTTATGGCTGACTTAGAACAACGCTTCCTCAGCTCTCGTCCCCTAATACCCCTACTCTACTTGCACTACATTGATGACATCTTCATCATCTGGACCCATGGAAAAGAAGCCCTTGAGGAATTCCACCAGGATTTCAACAATTTCCATCCCACCATCAACCTCAGCCTGGACCAGTCCACACAAGAGATCCACTTCCTGGACACTACGGTCTAATAAGCGATGGTCACATAAACACTACCCTATAACGGAAACCTACTGACCACTATTCCACCTACATGCCTTCAGCTTTCATCCAGACCACACCACATAATCCATTGTCTACAGCCAAGCGCTACGATATAACCGCATTTGCTCCAACCCCTCAGACAGAGACAAACACCTACAAGATCTCTATTAAGTGTTCTTACAACTACAATACCCACCTGCTGAAGTGAAGAAACAGATTGACAGAGCCAGGAGAGTACCCAGAAGTTACCTACTACAGGACAGGCCCAACAAAGAAAATAACGGAACGCCACTAGCCATCATCTTCAGCCCCCAACTAAAACCTCTCCAACGCATCATCAAGGATCTACAACCTATCCTGAAGGACGACCCATCACTCTCACAGATCTTGGGAGACAGGCCAGTCCTTGCTTACAGACAGCCCCCCAACCTGAAGCAAATACTCACCAGCAACCACACACCACACAAGAGAACCACTAACCCAGGAACCTATCCTTGCAACAAAGCCCGTTGCCAACTCTGTCCACATATCTATTCAGGGGACACCATCATAGGGCCTAATCACATCAGCCACACTATCAGAGGCTCGTTCACCTGCACATCTACCAATGTGATGTATGCCATCATGTGCCAGCAATGCCCCTCTGCCATGTACATTGGTCAAACTGGACAGTCTCTACGTAAAAGAATAAATGGACACAAATCAGACGTCAGGAATTATAACATTCAAAAACCAGTCGGAGAACACTTCAATCTCTCTGGTCACTCGATTACAGACCTAAAAGTGGCAATTCTTCAACAAAAAAACTTCAAAAACAGTCTCCAACGAGAGACTGCTGAATTGGAATTAATTTTCAAACTGGATACAATTAATTTAGGCTTGAATAAAGATGGGGAGTGGATGGGTCATTACACAAATTAAAACTATTTCCCCATGTTTATTCCCCCCTGCTGCTGACCTAGGTTCAGAAGTGAACTCCATGGGGCTTGTGTTTTCTGGGAACGTTCTCCTCCCCAGAGAGCCCTAAGCAGGATGTCCTGTCACACCCAGCGCCACCCACTGATCTGTTATATCTTCCTAATACAGGTGGTCTTTGAGCAGTCAGGGCCTGAGCCCCCCTTGGTGCATGCTTGTCCCACTGACTGAGGCCAGCAAGGGCTGTGTACATGTGGAAAGGCAGGACTTGGCCTAACGGCTGTCAGGGTGCATTGTGACAATGCTCAACGCAGCCTCCTGACAGGAAGATGAGAGAAATGGATGTCAAGCTCCTGCCTCTCCCCCCCAACAGAAAGGAGTGCCCACCTGAACTCCAGGCTGCTCTTGGCAGGTGGATCCATCTGTTTTCAGTAGCACTGTTGAGAACCCCAGCTCCAGGGAACCCCACAGCCGGCTCTTCGGCACGGTCCAACCCTGCACTCCTCCTTGCTGTTTTTAGCGAGCTGGCTAGATTAAAGCTAGCATGGGTATGTCTACATGGGCTGCAGATGACAGGCCCAGTCACCGTGCAGACGTTGCTTCAGGGCATGTCTGTCCTTCGAGCTGGGGGCGCAGTTCCCAGCTGGTGGCGACAAGCGTGCATTAGCTGGGATCGAGCTAGCGCGCTAAATGTAAAGTTGCAGCAGCACGAGTGGCAGGATCCAAGAGGCGATAGCTGCCCTGGATGTGCCTAGTGTCTCAGCCAGGAACATACTTTGGGCGGCCAGCCTCTTCCACCCTTTGCGCCCCCGCAGCTACGCTTTGCACTGATCAGAGCTAGCGCACGTGTGTCTTCCCAAGCTGGGAATGCCACCCTCCCCTCGGTCAGCCTCAGCTCTTCACTGCCCTCTCACCCAACCCCTCTTCCTTTTCTAGGCCCCTGGTCCTGGAATGGCTTCTGTTCCCTTTGAGCCCTCTCTCTGCAGAGGAAACTCCACAGAGTGATGGAAATGAGCTCCAGATCTCGTCCCAACGTTCTGCTTTGGATGAGGCGGCAGTTCATTTACATCTTTGGGGATGCATTTCTTGTACGTGTTTCAAACAGCTAGCTACCCTCTGCTTCCTGATCCCTCCAAAGGCCCAGACAGGAGAAAGGAGGGACTCACTCCTTACCACGGCCATAGGTTTACCTTTCCTACTTGGTTCCTTTAACAAGCCCTTTTGATCCAACTTCATAGCTACCATAAACACGCACACAGAGGCATGCTCCAGGATACGTGACAGATAACCCTGATATTTCCCCATTCATCACCCTCCATCTATCTAATGGTCTTCTCGCACTCATCCCCACGCTCCCCTTTTAGACTGATTTTGCTTACATGAAAGGCCTGTATCTTTTTATCACTGGTTCTCAAACAGCTTAGCATGCCCTGCCCTTCCCCCACCTCTCAGGTCACTATCACCTCTAAAAGAAAAGGAGTACTTGTGGCACCTTAGAGACTAACAAATTTATTAGAGCATAAGCTTTCGTGAGCTACAGCTCACTTCATCGGATGCATTTGGTGGAAAAAACAGAGGAGAGATTTATATACACACACACAGAGAACATGAAACAATGGGTTTATCATACACACTGTAAGGAGAGTGATCACTTAAGATAAGCCATCACCAACAGCAGGGGGGGGAAGGAGGAAAACCTTTCATGGTGACAAGCAGGTAGGCTAATTCCAGCAGTTAACAAGAATATCAGAGGAACAGTGGGGGGTGGGGTGGGAGGGAGAAATACCATGGGGAAATAGTTTTACTTTGTGTAATGACTCATCCATTCCCAGTCTCTATTCAAGCCTAAGTTAATTGTATCCAGTTTGCAAATTAATTCCAATTCAGCAGTCTCTCGTTGGAGTCTGTTTTTGAAGCTTTTTTGTTGAAGTATAGCCACTCTTAGGTCTGTGATCGAGTGACCAGAGAGATTGAAGTGTTCTCCAACTGGTTTTTGAATGTTATAATTCTTGACGTCTGATTTGTGTCCATTCATTCTTTTACGTAGAGACTGTCCAGTTTGGCCAATGTACATGGCAGAGGGGCATTGCTGGCACATGATGGCATATATCACATTGGTAGATGCGCAGGTGAACGAGCCTCTGATAGTGTGGCTGATGTGATTAGGCCCTATGATGGTATCCCCTGAATAGATATGTGGACAGAGTTGGCAACGGGCTTTGTTGCAAGGTAGGTTCCTGGGTTAGTGGTTCTGTTGTGTGGTGTGTGGTTGCTGGTGAGTATTTGCTTCAGATTGGGGGGCTGTCTGTAAGCAAGGACTGGTCTGTCTCCCAAGATCTGAGAGAGCGATGGCTCGTCCTTCAGGATAGGTTGTAGATCCTTGATGATGCGTTGGAGGGGTTTTAGTTGGGGGCTGAAGGTGATGGCTAGTGGCGTTCTGTTGTTTTCTTTGTTGGGCCTGTCCTGTAGTAGGTGACTTCTGGGTACTCTTCTGGCTCTGTCAATCTGTTTCTTCACTTCAGCAGGTGGGTACTGTAGTTGTAGGAACGCATGATAGAGATCTTGTAGGTGTTTGTCTCTGTCTGAGGGGTTGGAGCAAATGCGGTTATATCGTAGCGCTTGGCTGTAGACAATGGATCGAGTGGTATGATCTGGATGAAAGCTAGAGGCATGTAGGTAGGAATAGCGGTCAGTAGGTTTCCGATATAGGGTGGTGTTTATGTGACCATCGCTTATTAGCACCGTAGTGTCCAGGAAGTGGATCTCTTGTGTGGACTGGTCCAGGCTGAGGTTGATGGTGGGATGGAAATTGTTGAAATCATGGTGGAATTCCTCAAGAGCTTCTTTTCCATGGGTCCAGATGATGAAGATGTCATCAATGTAGCGCAAGTAGAGTAGGGGCATTAGGGAACGAGAGCTGAGGAAGCGTTGTTCTAAGTCAGCCATAAAAATGTTGGCATACTGTGGGGCCATGCGGGTACCCATCGCAGTGCCACTGATTTGAAGGTATACATTGTCACCAAATGTGAAATAGTTATGGGTCAGGACAAAGTCACAAAGTTCTGCCACCAGGTTAGCCGTGACAGTATCGGGGATACTGTTCCTGACGGCTTGTAGTCCATCTTTGTGTGGAATGTTGGTGTAGAGGGCTTCTACATCCATAGTGGCTAGGATGGTGTTTTTAGGAAGATCACCAATGGACTGTAGTTTCCTCAGGAAATCGGTGGTGTCTCGAAGATAGCTGGGAGTGCTGGTAACGAAGGGCCTGAGGAGGGAGTCTACATAGCCAGACAATCCTGCTGTCAGGGTGCCAATGCCTGAGATGATGGGGCGTCCAGGATTTCCAGGTTTATGGATCTTGGGTAGCAGATAGAATACCCCAGGTCCTGGCTCCAGGGGTGTGTCTGTGCGGATTTGTTCTTGTGCTTTTTCAGGGAGTTTCTTGAGCAAATGCTGTAGTTTCTTTTGGTAACTCTCAGTGGGATCAGAGGGTAATGGCTTGTAGAAAGTGGTGTTGGAGAGCTGCCTAGTAGCCTCAAGGAATATTTCCAACACACCTCTGACCAACATATTAACCCACAGAGACCTTCCTGCCAACACTACAAAAAGAAGGATTCTAGGTGGACTCCTCCTGAAGGTCAAAACAGCAGCCTGGATTTCTACATAGACTGCTTCCGCCGACGTGCACAAGCTGAAATTGTGGAAAAGCAGCATCGCTTACCCCATAACCTCAGCCATGCAGAACACAGTGCCATCCACAGCCTCAGAAACAACTCTGACATCATAATCAAAAAGGCTGACAAAGGAGGTGCTGTCGTCATCATGAATAGGTCAGAGTATGAACAAGAGGCTACTAGGCAGCTCTCCAACACCACTTTCTACAAGCCATTACCCTCTGATCCCACTGAGAGTTACCAAAAGAAACTACAGCATTTGCTCAAGAAACTCCCTGAAAAAGCACAAGAACAAATCCGCACAGACACACCCCTGGAGCCAGGACCTGGGGTATTCTATCTGCTACCCAAGATCCATAAACCTGGAAATCCTGGACGCCCCATCATCTCAGGCATTGGCACCCTGACAGCAGGATTGTCTGGCTATGTAGACTCCCTCCTCAGGCCCTTCGTTACCAGCACTCCCAGCTATCTTCGAGACACCACCGATTTCCTGAGGAAACTACAGTCCATTGGTGATCTTCCTAAAAACACCATCCTAGCCACTATGGATGTAGAAGCCCTCTACACCAACATTCCACACAAAGATGGACTACAAGCCGTCAGGAACAGTATCCCCGATACTGTCACGGCTAACCTGGTGGCAGAACTTTGTGACTTTGTCCTGACCCATAACTATTTCACATTTGGTGACAATGTATACCTTCAAATCAGCGGCACTGCGATGGGTACCCGCATGGCCCCACAGTATGCCAACATTTTTATGGCTGACTTAGAACAACGCTTCCTCAGCTCTCGTTCCCTAATGCCCCTACTCTACTTGCGCTACATTGATGACATCTTCATCATCTGGACCCATGGAAAAGAAGCTCTTGAGGAATTCCACCATGATTTCAACAATTTCCATCCCACCATCAACCTCAGCCTGGACCAGTCCACACAAGAGATCCACTTCCTGGACACTACGGTGCTAATAAGCGATGGTCACATAAACACCACCCTATATCGGAAACCTACTGACCGCTATTCCTACCTACATGCCTCTAGCTTTCATCCAGATCATACCACTCGATCCATTGTCTACAGCCAAGCGCTACGATATAACCGCATTTGCTCCAACCCCTCAGACAGAGACAAACACCTACAAGATCTCTATCATGCGTTCCTACAACTACAGTACCCACCTGCTGAAGTGAAGAAACAGATTGACAGAGCCAGAAGAGTACCCAGAAGTCACCTACTACAGGACAGGCCCAACAAAGAAAACAACAGAACGCCACTAGCCATCACCTTCAGCCCCCAACTAAAACCCCTCCAACGCATCATCAAGGATCTACAACCTATCCTGAAGGACGAGCCATCGCTCTCTCAGATCTTGGGAGACAGACCAGTCCTTGCTTACAGACAGCCCCCCAATCTGAAGCAAATACTCACCAGCAACCACACACCACACAACAGAACCACTAACCCAGGAACCTATCCTTGCAACAAAGCCCGTTGCCAACTCTGTCCACATATCTATTCAGGGGATACCATCATAGGGCCTAATCACATCAGCCACACTATCAGAGGCTCGTTCACCTGCGCATCTACCAATGTGATATATGCCATCATGTGCCAGCAATGCCCCTCTGCCATGTACATTGGCCAAACTGGACAGTCTCTACGTAAAAGAATGAATGGACACAAATCAGACGTCAAGAATTATAACATTCAAAAACCAGTTGGAGAACACTTCAATCTCTCTGGTCACTCGATCACAGACCTAAGAGTGGCTATACTTCAACAAAAAAGCTTCAAAAACAGACTCCAACGAGAGACTGCTGAATTGGAATTAATTTGCAAACTGGATACAATTAACTTAGGCTTGAATAGAGACTGGGAATGGATGAGTCATTACACAAAGTAAAACTATTTCCCCATGGTATTTCTCCCTCCCACCCCACCCCCCACTGTTCCTCTGATATTCTTGTTAACTGCTGGAATTAGCCTACCTGCTTGTCACCATGAAAGGTTTTCCTCCTTCCCCCCCCTGCTGTTGGTGATGGCTTATCTTAAGTGATCACTCTCCTTACAGTGTGTATGATAAACCCATTGTTTCATGTTCTCTGTGTGTGTGTATATAAATCTCTCCTCTGTTTTTTCCACCAAATGCATCCGATGAAGTGAGCTGTAGCTCACGAAAGCTTATGCTCTAATAAATTTGTTAGTCTCTAAGGTGCCACAAGTACTCCTTTTCTTTTTGCGAATACAGACTAACACGGCTGCTACTCTGAAATCTATCACCTCTAAGAAATCTGAGCCAAGCGATCATTCAGCTGTCATTTCAGCTTTGTGTCTAGGCTGTGGAGAGCTTTGAGCCATCATTCTGGTTGGGAATGTAGTAACAGTCTCAGAGTGGATGACACCATGTGTAAGCCCTCCAGTATGCGCTCCGAGGAATTCCTGAGAGAGACTTCCAAATCCTGCTTCTTGCGAAATGTGCTGATCTTGCTGCGAATTCATTCATCCACTAAATGACTTCATAACCATTCCGGATATCAAATAGCTCCCATTTGGTGGTTTAAAAGTTGTGCAAATGGAAAATTACGGGACATGTTGCCCACAAAATCAGAAAAATGTAAGGGTCCGCTCTGTGTTTTCTGATACATTACTCCAAATTAACCAAGGAAAACAGTTATAAGAAGTATCAGAGTAAGTGCAATGCAGCAGCGCTTAGAGAAAACATTGTTGCCAGTTACGAAAGCTCAGTTCCACTAATGTGCTCCTTGCTACTGTTCATGACAAAGACAAATCGACTAGAGTAATAAGTAGCTCCTTGAGTTTCCAGCTGAACTCCGGCATTGTACTCGATGCTGTACAAACACACAGTAAAAGCCAGTCTTTGCCCCAAGGAGCTGAGAGGTCAAATAGACAAAGGATGGGAGAGAGTGTTAGCAGTGCCACTTGACAGATAGGGAACGGGAACCGAGGCAATGCTCCAGGTCACACAGGGATTTTGTGGCAGAACCAGGCACTGGACTCGGAGCTCCAGAGTCCCACTCCAATGCCTTAGCTAGAATGACATCTTTCCTCCCTATACTGCAGCATCACTGTTACAAGCTGTATTATTTGGAGCATTACTGTAGGTCATGTTTTTGAAGAAGCGTTCCCTTGCTGACAGTATCATTAAATATAGCAAGTTTATTTTATTGTTGTATTATCTTATTATTCCATTGTGTGATTCATTATTGGGACAGAGATCATGCAATCTCCTGGACAAGCCATATTGAACTAAGTTAAAGTGTCTTAAGAGGTCATGGCTTTAAAATGCAAATGTTATGTAGTATCGTGGGCTGGTATATAGCATCTTTTAAGGAGGAGACAGGACTTAGAGAAACACTGGGAAGTGTCATGTGCTTCCAAGGACTCTTGAAAACAATGGAGCAGACAAGTCTGAACTTTTAGCTGAGCAAGGTTCCCAGAAAATACTTGGGATGAGGGCAATACAAATGTCTCACTTCTGGGCCTCCTTTGGAAGCTGCACCTTGAAGAGAAACCCATTGTCTGGCTCATTACCTAGTCACAGTCTCTTCAAAGACCCAAGCTGGCTAAAGGAGGGACTCAGTCACTCATAGGGGAGCTAGTTTCACGCGAAAGCTGTTCTGAACTGGTGACCACAGGAAACGCTCCTGGGTAGGAGTTGGAGGCTTCATCACCAGCCAGAGCCCTGGTTGGAGTTAGGGGCTGATCTCCAGGAAGCTTTTTAGCATGCGGGTAGGTTCTTGTATTGTTTTTAATGTGTTTTCTCTGTAACGGTTTTACCTTAAGACTAAAAGGGCTTGCTTAGAAAGAGCTGTGTGATAACGTCTAACTAGGCCATTGCACGGTCTACTGCCTCTGAAGAGAGAAGAGAAGCAGGCCTGCTTAGGCAGGCTGACTTCTGCTGGGGATACCACAATATAGTCAGGGGAGTGTACAGCCTGGAAATACTCTGGTTGGGTGGGACCCTTGTCTCCACCCAAGAGAGGTGACCACAGAAGGGGAATACAGGTGCAATTGCCCTGACTCGTGGTGATGATTATTTACTATTTGTATTAAGATAGCACCTAACTGCCTCAGTCAGGGAGCAGGACCTCCCTGTGGCAGGGACTGTACAAACAGATGCCCCAAAACAGTGTACTTTCTAAGTCGGTCAATTATTACTAACATGTGGTCACCATATAATAAAGTAAGTTGGGCTATTTCTTGTTATTTCTCTAGCACATTTGATCATAGAAAATCTATTCTTATTTGTGATTATTAGTCCTAGAATAATCAGTTTTATTTGGTCTTTTTCATTCATCGCTGTATCTCAAATCCCAGAGTAGGATTTAAAGCAAGAAATTTGAAATTGGCTTTTAGAGCAGCCTGCTCTGTGCATGTGATAATAGTTTAACACAACTGCACAGGAAGAATGTCTGGCCTTCAACAACTGTAGTTTCCCTGTTTTTAGAGCCTCAGTTTGGATGTCTTCCAGTCTGGGTGAACAGCCGCAAGGAGCGTGTTGGCTATGAGAAATGTGCTGTGGGTATCTCTGGTGTTTCTGGTAACCAGTTGTATTCCATTTCAGGATGATACAGACGTCAATATTGAATGCATGAATGAAGAAAAGCGCCCCAACAAGAAAGTGTGCAATGTTAGCTACCCCTTCTTCCGAGCCAAAGCAAAGGTAAAGATAGTTTCTGTTATTCTACCTAGCAAGTCCAAATGAAATTTCCTGCCCATGGGGCACTCCAGCCCCTCCTCTATGGCCGCAGAAAGGCTGCTGGCAGCAGAACCCGGGTGGTGCCACTGAGCGGGCAGGGGGCATGGCGGCATTTGAGAATGATGAGCAAAATTATTCAAAGACTAGTATTTGCTTTCTTTTCTATTTTAGAATGCCGCCAGTGTTAGGGGGACAATAGGTCAGCTGAGAGATTTCAGCAGCATAAAAGTTGCATTGAATCCTAGCAGATCTTCAGACAGCCAATTAAAACCAGTCACATGGAGACAAAGAATTTGACTTTAATCCTTTGGCACAGTTTAATGTTGGGTTTCCGATTTGCAGCTGGTAACTTCTCACCAGAGTTCCTGCCTTACAAAATGAGTCACCTTTAACTGGTTAGGTAGAGCAAGCTAAATTCTTCTCTCTTTCATTTCAGCCGGACCCTCTGCCCCTCATTCATCATACTGGAGATGTTCACATGAATTTGTGCAAAAACAAAAAAGAGAGAGAGAGAGACAGAATGAAGGAAACCTCACTAGTATTAGTTTGGTGAAGAGTGTGTCATGGTTAAGGGTGTTTTCACTGGGAGCAATTTCAGATAAACTCTTTGGTATCTTTCTTTTTAACCCTATCAATTCATTTTAGTTCTAGATCAGCTAATATTTTAGAAACACGGATCAAACATTTTAATGAGCGTTAACATATTTAGTTAAAAGCCAGGTCATTATATATGGGCTCAAAGACACACTTCACTTGTTGTTATTCAAATAACAATAGTACTGAAAGGGTCCAACTGAGATCAGAGCTAAGCTCTGCACATATCTGCAGTGAGGAAATCCTTGCACTGAAGATTTTACAGTCAAAGTTGACAAGACACAGGGTGGGAGAAAGAAGGTATTGTTATCCCTATATGACAGATGAGGACAGCAGTGGCAGAAGGTCCCTAAAAGTGGGGGGGCCTAGGCGCCTGAACTGTGGCACTGCCCTCCATTGCCCCTGTACCACCCCTTCTCCCTGAGTCCCCACTCTCGTGCTGCTCATTCCCTTGAGACCCCACCCCCACCCTGCCCCTTCCCCCGAGGCCCTGTTCTCACATTGCCTCTCCCCTCCCAAAGCTCCTCCCCCCACTCGCTCCTCTCCGCCCCTACCCCCCGTCACTTGCCTTTACCAATGGTAAAAAGTGTGCAGTGGGGCATGGCCCCCTGGCTTTCCCTGTTCTGGCACCCCTGGATGGAAAATTGAGGCACAGAGAGATGAAGTAACTTACCCAAGGTCACATAGGAAGCCTGCAGCAGATTCAGGAATTAAACCCAGATCTCCAGTCCTGTGATTTTACCAGAAGTTCCATTCTGACAGCTGAGTATCTCTGCACTTGGAGGTTTTCAAAAGCCAAAATGAAATCCCAATTTAAATGTTGCAATTCTCAGAATAAGCTGAAAGAAGATTGTGGATATGATTTTGCATCTGCATCCAAATTTCACATCTCCAGTGTTTGTGGCACATTCTACCAATATGAATATTTTTTTCTTCTTCTAAACAAGGAACAAACTATTAAGTTATCTTACAAAATAGAATGAATGATCTGGATGATGGGATGACACTAAGCTGGGAGGAGTGGTAGATACGCTGAAGGATAGGGAGAGGGTCCAGAGTGACCTAGACAAATTGGAGGATTGGGCTAAAAGAAATCTGATGAGGTTCAACAAGGACAAGTACCGAGTCCTGCACTTAGGACGGAAGAATCCCATGCACCGCTACAGGCTGGGGGACAACTGGCTAAGCGGCAGTTCTGCAGAAAAAGACCTGGGGATTACAATGGATGAGAAGCTGGATATGAGTCGACAGTGTGCCCTTGTTGCCAAGAAGGCTAATGGCATATTGGGCTGCATTAGTAGGAGCATTGCCAGCAGACCGAGGGACGTGATCGTTCCCCTCTATTCGGCACTGGTGAGGCCACATCTGGAGTCTTGTGTCCAGTTTTGGGCCCCCCCACTACAGAAGCGATATAGACAAATTGGAGAGAGTCCAGTGGAGGGCAACGAAAATTATTAGGGGGCTGAGGCACATGACTTATGAGGAGAGGCTGAGGAACTGGGCTTATTTAGTCTGCAGAAGAGAAGAGTGAGGGGGGATTTGACAGCAGCCTTCAACTACCTAAAGGGGGGTTCCAAAGAGGATGGAGCTCGGCTGTTCTCAGTGGTGGCAGATGACAGAACAAGGAGCAATGGTCTCAAGTTGCAGTGGGGGAGGTCTAGGTTGGATATTAGGAAATACTATTTCACTAGGAGGGTGGTGAAGCACTGGAATGGGTTCCCTAGGGAGGTGGTGGAATCTCCATCCTTAGAGGTTTTTAAGGCCCAGCATGACAAAGCCCTGGCTGAGATGATTTAGTTGGGGTTGGTCCTGCTTTGAGTGGGGATCAGACTAGATTACCTCCTCAGGTCTATGATTCTATGAATTAGCATATATATCAACTCCCTGTATGTTATGTTAGAGAGAAAATGGGGTGACAGCCTGACGTGTTGGAATATAAAGAAGCAGGTCATGATAGAAGCTTTCCCAGACTCAAAACAATATATTAGTCTGAAACCTTTGCCTGTCAGAAGCTTGAAAATGATGGGTGTGCTTCATTCACCTCTCTAGAATTTAAACCTTGCAATAAAGCCGTCTTGTGTGCTTGTGACCATAAAATAAAATGGAGCAGCCCGATTCCTCATGACCTACAGGGGCTAAGAATGCATCTGCATGGCATCAGGTAGTTCTGGTCTTGCCAAAACAAAGACAAGCTGGAAATGGAAATTTGGCTTTGGGAGCGGGAGTAGACTTTTAATATTATAATCAGCTGTGCACTGATCCCAGACAGTTTGAAGTCTTTGCCACGTTTTTTTCAGATCTGCCATTAATGACATTTTATTGTTGTTGGAACATCTCTTTGGCACTTATTGTCCCCCGTCGGTGGAAACAATGCCTCAGATGTGAGTTAATTGTATGGCACAGTGAGCCTGATAGGCCTTTAACAAAAAGGATTTTTTGTTCTCTATTTTAAATAATAGTAATAATTTTAAACACACACACACACACACACACAAACCACCAAGTCAGTAGCTGTTTTCTCTGGAAAGATATGGCTCTGCTTGAGACCTGCCAACCTCTCTTGTAACATTTCATCAGTGATCTTTCTCCCACGGACTTTGTGACTGGCTGGAAGGTTGTGTTCTGCTGCGATAGGGTTATCAGGAAAGGACTGTGGCAGAGGGGAAGCTCATGTCTGCGACAGCTGGATAACTTTTTATTTATTTAAGGTGGTTTTTCCTCAATTTGTTTTTAATCTCCGCAGGTCGCTTTTCGCCTGGATTTCGAATTCAGCAAATCTATTTTCCTTCAAAGCATGGAGATCTATCTAACTGCCAACAGGTTAATGATCGCATTATTTCTCTGTTCCCTTTGCACATATTTATCACCTTTATTTTCTAACTAAATACAATGCTGTCTGTACAGATCTCATCTTAGAGCGCCTGTCATCTTCTCCCTCCTGTTGCAGTTTAACTGTTGATGGTTTTCACATTTCCCCCTTCATCCCCATGCAATGGCAGCCTGAGATTTTTAATTGGAGGAAGTTTGGAGGGCACAGATACTCTACGGCTTTGTTCATAGTTGACAAGAGCCTGCATTTCAATCTTCAATATCTATTAGTATCATGCAGCAAAGCTGGCAACCTCTGCTCTAGAGGCACCCAGGGCATAGCATATGGAAATTAAATTACCTTTGGCTGTTAGAAAATATGTAGCGCTGTACTTGTAAGTCATGGCTCGCTCGCTCTGTATAGATGATGTGCTTCACCTGCCAGCAATATTCCCGGGTGTGTGGATGAATAGAAAGTGATACTTGCTAATGCTTTTCATTCAGCTACTTTCACAAACACAAACACTCCCCGTAAAAATACCTTATGCTTGTAAAGTTTTACTCACCCACTTGCCCAGCACGAGTAAATTTTTTTGACAGGCAAGTAAAATCTGATTAGGGGTTTGTTTTTGTTTGTTGTTTCCTGCATCAATCATCATGGCAAAGAGCAGTCAAGGAGATTTTGTGCCTGGTCTAGTAAATGTACATGATAATTTTGCAAGGCTGCTCTGTGCTCTGAGGAGGGTTTATGTAGCCAAAATTCACTGCCTTAACCTGGGAAAAATTACTAAGGAAAACCTGGTTCTGTTGGCTCGTTCGCCAGTAACATTTTTCTATGACTTCTGCACACATTTACTAGGCATCTTCCAGAAAAACACCAGAGGGCAAATTCTGACTCATCCAGAACTGGTTTCCAAGGATATGTTTACATTGCATTGTAAACTCGGGTCTGTGGGACCCTGGCTTCTGGGTTTGATGTTTCCAAACCCACACATCAGTGTTTGCACTGCCTTGTAAATCTGGGTTTACAGTTGCTGGACCTGGGTCTCACAGCCATGCTAACGCATCCATACTGTGCTACTGGACCTTCTGACTGGATCCTGCAGCTTGAGTTGTGTCCATACTGCAAAACGACAAGGCTTGGACCTGAGTGGCAGCAGGACTCAGGGTCCTATCAGAA
Organism: Dermochelys coriacea; assembly: GCF_009764565.3. NCBI lineage: Eukaryota > Metazoa > Chordata > Testudines > Dermochelyidae > Dermochelys > Dermochelys coriacea. Next base: position 82,120,932 of record NC_050077.1, on the reverse strand, counting down.
TGCTAGGAACTGGGTCCTATGTGCTTGCTGACCTGAGTCAGACTGATTTGTGTGTGGATGGAAGTGGGGGTTGGGCTTAAACCTGAGTCAGAGCCTGGGTTGAGTGTGCAATGTAGACATGGGTGCAAATCAGAGTCTGATTCTGTACCCACTGAAGTCAATGGGCCTTTTGCTGTTGATTTCAATGAATGCAGGTTTAAAGCCAGACACTGTACAACTGAATGAGTGTGCTCTCCCCAGAGGCAACCCAGTTTCCTTAACCTCAGTCAAATAACCTAGGTCTGCATGGAACATACCCAACTTGTACCATGCCCCTACCCAGTAGGGCCCATCCTCTAACACCACACGACTTATAAACCAGCTCTCCCACCATAGATGCCTTCATACCAGTATAACTGCATCCATTCTTTAGAGTTGTACTGATTCAACTAAATCACTTTCTACCAATTTAGTTACATCGTCACAGAAACTATGTGTAGACAGTGCCTTTGTAAACTAGACAGAACTATTAGCAGTCGCTACCAGCTACTTCCTATGAGAGAAGATGCTTACCTGTTGCAAATTCTGTCTTCTACTCTAGGCAATCACACCCCAAAACAAAATAAAACAGAATGGGAATTGTGAGGTTATATGCTGGATTGAGGCTCTGAAATGCCAGGTGAAACCAGGCAGGAAGAGGCCTAGGGGAAATTTTAGGCCAAAGCTTGACAACGAAACAGAGGAAGAGAGAGAGAGAAAACATAATTTCCCTTATTCTAATAAAGTTTCTTGTTCAGTGTTAGAAGAAAGCATCTGGTCCTGTGATTCTTTACCATTGTCACAAAAGAGTGATGGGGGACGTGTTTCTTTTTGGACACAGAGTGCTGTTCGTTAGAAGTTCAACAGTTATTCTTTCAGATGTTTGCGTACCACTTTCCCAGCACAGCTGCTATAGTTATATATGTGCCTGTGATCTCATTGGCCCTGACTGACTTCCATTGCTGTCCTGGGTAATTGTCAGATTTGTGGCAAATACCGTGTGATTTAATTATTCACTAATCAGGAGGCTTTTACTATGTTGTTAATCAATTGTAGTTGATAAAATAATAATACTTGGTCAGTCATTTTGCTGTGAGAAGTATAAAATGAAACAATTAATTCACATGACTGTGGCTCTTTGGGGTAATGTTGATTGCTAATTTGGCTCCAGAACCACTGAGGTCTTAGTATCCCTGCTCTAGAGTTTAGGGGGAGGCTTAACTCTTTGCAAAGTTTGTGAATCATGCCGTGTCAACAATAAGTGCCTTTTTTATATGTTCCTATCCCACCTGCCCTGCCTAATGTAAGCGCCAAGGTGAAGGGCCTCTGTCCCCTGCCAAAATAGGCACAAGTAATGGCAGAATGTTATTAAATTCATTCCCCTGCCTTCCTAGAAATTCACTGCACAAAATCAAAGTGGTTCCCTATATTTTTTACCAACCCTGACAGTTTGTACGTGAAGAGATGTGCCCTAGGAAGGCCTTGTCAGCAGCTAGGGGCCAGTGTCCCAGCCCTCCATCAAGAATCAATCGTCCCATTTGGACTCTGTGCTGTGGAGTCAGCAAATTAATCCTCACGCCAGGGTGGGCTGTTTCCCCCCCCTGTGTGGAGTGGCCTAAATGCTGTTTTCCTTTGCTTGGCTTCCAGTGACAGCGAAGAACAGGAAAGTACCAAAGAGGATAATGCTGCTCTCCTGAATTTTCACTTGAAATATGAAGCCGACCTCCTTTTCACCAGGTTTGTGGTCGTTGTGGCTGGGGGGGGTTGAGGAATCGGTCACTGAGCAAACCTGGCCCAAATCCTGCAGCCCTTGTTCAATCATGATACCCACTACTCCCAGGGCTCCATGTTTCCTTGCCTGGGGGGAGGACACTGAGCTCATGGTTTGCCTGGAATTGTTCCATAGAGACGGAAGGGCTAAGACTCAGCTCCCTAAACTGGAGTCAAGGGTCTCCATGGGAAGGCTTCTTGCCTCTGCACTTCTGTCCACACGTCGGCAGCTCCTCTGCCCCGCAAAGTGCTTCCAGGTGCTGGATGTGGGGAGATCCACAGCAGGGAGGGGTGTCCTGGGCGAGGCACTCTGCAGGTTTCGGGGGAGAAAATCTGGCATGGGGGTGGCCAGCCCATGGTGACAAGCTGCGTTAGATGGGAATAAGGGGAAACCACATGAAACACAAGGGACAAGGCTTTATTTTAAGGGCTTTTTAGGGAAAAATGATTCCCCATAACGCATCATGTCTTTTTTCTCTGAAGTGTACATTTCTACTGCCCTCAGGTATACAATGCAATTATCAGGAGCTTCAACTGAATGTTTAAAATGGTACTTGTGATCAGGTGTAATACATTTCAATGTGTCTTCAAATAAGGGATGGGTGGTCCCCCTAGCACAAATCAATGAAATAAGGGACCATCCCTGAAAATAAGGGCCAGGTGGTCAATCTAGGTTAGTCCCACCAACAACAACTACCAGCCTGTAGAACGGGAAGACTACAGCTGCCCGTGCTTGGCTTCCCTGAGCTCTAGGAAAAGAGGGGAGCATGCCACAGAGGTGTGATGGATCCGCAGGTGCGGGCACCACTCTGCATTTTTGCCCTGGGTTAGAGCAGCAGGGTTTGTGGCTGCTCTCAGAAAGGCGAGAGAAGAACGCACGTTGGTTTCGAGGAATGGCTCCTGGGTCATCCTGGCCAACCTCTCTTGCAAGGGAGGATCCAGCTCAGCAAGTTGTTGGCGCTGCGGTGAGGGTGTAATAATGTGGCGTAGCAGAACGGGCTTGGGAGTTAGGAGTGGCTGACAGCAACCAACCCCGAGAAAACGAAGGGCTGCCGCGATCGAGGCCAGAATGTGCAGCTGGCGGCGGCTTTAGACACTCGCTCCTGTGCGCACAGCTGCCCTCTCCAGCTAGCCCAGATGTGCAGACGTTTGTGCAGCTGCTGCCAGTTGCACATGCAGAGAAGGACGTGCAACAACAGAAGCTGCACACTCTGCATGTGGCATCGGAGCCGCCAGTGTCCCGTTGCAAGCTTTCTCTGTGATACCATCTCACCATGCAGTGTCCTTGGGCGTCAAGGAGCCCCAGTGGGGTTGGGGTCACCCCCTACCACGCCCTCGTGAAAAGCCTGTGCATAATGTATGGAAATGCTTGGAGGAGGGTCTCCCCACACCTGCCTTCCTATGGCCTAATCCTGCACCAGACTAGTCAATGGGTGTGTAGGCATTGCCTCCAATGGGGGCTTGGTCAGGCCCTTAAAGGGGGGTGGGAGGAACAGGAACGGATGTCTGTGAGGGAGCTGTGGGAAGCCATGGGTGGCCATGGAGTTGACACGGAGGCACAGATACCGGAAAGGATCCACAGCGCTCCTAGCTGAGCATTGAGCCAATGCTCATAACTGCAGCGGGTGAGCCCTGCAGGACCCAATGCCTGTACCATACAAGGGCAAAATACCCCCGATACAACGATCCAAGCTTTCGTGAGCTGCAGCACTTGGGCTATTACCGTAGTATCTTTCCTTTCCTCAGTCACGTGGGGCAGGAGTTTTCTTTATCAGCAGTGCCTCTGTCACTCCTTGCCTAGATTTGTTTGAAGGGCATTTCCTTAGCCTGTTTGGAAAAGAAGCCCCATCTGGAGTGGACTGTAGTCCAAGCTTCAGAGAAATCTGCAAAGGAGATTTTTGCTGTGGTGCTAGTCTGGATTGAATAACAATGGTACAAACGCAACTCTGCTTGGTAGCATCAAAGGGGCTACCATTCAGGGCTACAGGCTTTCGGTTTTCTGCTTGCCAAGAGAGTGCTGTAGTGTTACTCCTGGCAGGACCATGATGCGGCCATTACTTCGTAGCTCCAGCACCAGCACTGCACAGTGTCTGTCTGAATCAGGACCCTTTGCATCTTGCCGAGAGGACCAGGCTTTCCCTACTGATTCGAGTGCCATTGGTGTAGCAGCTGTTCCGCTTGTTTCAGAGGGGAAATGCAGGGATTTCCATGTAAGCAAGCAGGCCACAGATTGACAGCGGTAGTTTGCCATGGAGGAGTTAACACACTCCTACTGGGTTCTTTTTCCCAACAAGTCATTTCAATTAGGGTTTCTGGGGTATTTAGATTCCTACTTTCCACCCGTATTTTTCCTCCCAAGGTGAATCTCTTTCCAGTCATGTCATTATGCTACATTATCATTTAAAGATTATAGTCCAGTTTTCTTCTACTGTGAGGCAGTCTGGAATACAGATATAAATGAGGCCAAGGTGATAACTCACCGACATTCCAATGCAATTCATTCTTCCAGCCAAACCCCCCAGAGCCCTGCTAAATAGATCTCATGTAATATTTCATAGCAGACTGATTAGACATATTCCATATGGCATGTGGTTTACACACAGGAAGGGAAAGCAATCTAAACAGAAGTGATTTGTATATTATTTAAAATTTGGATTGTGGGTGTTAAATGTTTTTAATTCATGTATTGTCAAAAAAGACTAACACTGTGGTAAATACAGTAAAAATTTTCTCCTCTGAAAAGATTAGTTTGTACATGAAAGGAAATGTAATGTGAATGTTCATTTTTGAACACACACGTTGATTGCATTCATAAGAATGGTCATACGGGGTCATACGGGGTCTAGCCAAGTGTCCTGTCTTCTGACAGTGGCCAACGCCAGGTGCCCCAGAGGGAATGAACAGAACAGGTCATCATCAAGTGATCCATCCCATCGCCCATTCCCAGCTTCTGGCAAACAGAGACGAGGGACACCATTCCTGCCCATCCTGGCTAATAGCCATTGATGGACCTATTCTCCATGAATTTATCTAGTTCTTTTCTGAACCCTGTTATAGTCTTGGCCTTCACAGCATCCTCTGGCAAAGACTTCCACCAGCTGACTGTGCGTTGTGTGGAGAAATAGTTCCTTTTGTTTGTTTTAAGCAATTTCTCATTGTAAAGTATGGGTGCAATGCCCAGGATCGGCCACAGATTACAGCTATAAACACGCTGAGGGACAGCATTTGTGAACTCTTTGTGTCAACACTCAGCTGCCCCACTTCAGCCCAAGAGCACTGGGTGCAGCTCAGAAGAGGGAGGGGCAGAAAGGTGGCCACCCAAGCGCTCCCTCATCTGGGCCAGTCTCCCAGCATAAATCAGAGCAGTCTTCAGGGTGTTCTAATGTACAGTGGCTGCAAAGCCTACAAGGAGCTGTTGTGGCAGCTGGGGGCATAGAAAAGACCTGGAGTGACCTCCAACCCCTGCAATAAGAGTGGTGTAGGAGTTACTACTCTGGCTTTGTGCCGTGGAATTTTTCCTATGGCGAGCCGGCTATAGGGCCGCTGTGTGCCAGCAGCCCAGTGTAAACAGCCACGGCAGAGCTCCCCAAAGGTGAACGCCTTCTCTGTTTGACTTGGTTTCCATTAAAGCCCTGGCCATGCGACCCGCTTTTAAAATTTACTAGCCGGGTTTACATTCACGAGCCACAGGTTTGAAACCATGCATAGCCCAACCAGCGGGGATGTTCACTAGAGAGCATTAAAATGGTCTTCGGGAGTGTGGCTCTGACAGGAAGGATGGTCTAGTGAATAGGGTGTTAGTCTAGGAGTTCTGGGTTCAAATTCAAGCTCTGCCTAAGGTTTCTGCTGTGATCTTGGCCAAGTCATTAAGGGTCTGATTTTTTAATGTATTTAGGCATCTAATTCCCACTGAAATCAATGAAAGTTCGGCACCCAAATATATTTTAAAATGTGCCTAAATAGCTTTAAAAATCAGAGCCTACTAGCCTCTTGTGAGGATAACACTGAAGATTGTGAAGTACTCAGACACTATGGTAATGGGCACCAGATAAGTACCTAAGGGTACATGTACACAACAATAAAAAACCCACAGCAGCACATCCCAGAGCCTGGCTCAGCTGACTTAGGCGGGGGGAATGTGGGCCTCGGGGCTAAAAATAGCAGTGTAGACATTCAGGCTTGGGCTGGAGTCTGGGATCAGAGACCCTTCCCCCATGTGGGGTTTCAAAGCCCGGGCTCCAGCCAGAGCATCTACACTGCTATTTGTAGACCCGCCCGCCTGAGTCGGCAGCCCTGGGCCTCCGGACTCTGTGCTGCGGGTCTCTCATTGCAGTGTCGCCCTCCCCTAAGATAAGGCAACATGGTAACCCTACTTTAAAACCGGTTTCCCTGACATAACCCCAGGGCAATTTGGATGTATTTGCTTTCCCACAATAGCCAGCGAAAAGCCACTGCCTTGCAATGGAGCATTTAATCCCCTTTACTGTGGCTCCCATAGAAAAGCATTATTTTACGTAGTCTCGATGACAGCTTAACTATTTTCCGAAAGGGCTCAGCTTTCCACCACTGCAGACTAGACTTGAGCTTTGGTTTTCAGTTGAGAAAAAAAACATGAAGGAAACATCAAACCGGAGTCTCTCGGCAATAATGCCACTGTGCTGTCTATAACGCTCAGTGGATACATGTAGAAATCGATAGTAAAAAGCAATGAGATGACGGGCGTTTCATAATGTTTTAACACACAAACGTGCGTATTATTAAGTATGTGTGAGTGTGATTTCTTTAAGAGTAAAACCACTTACTGGGCACAATAATGTTCCTAGCATGTGTTACCAACCTCTGATGTGACTTCACATCCCTGTGTCTGGACTCTTAGTCATAGGATTTAAAATAATCTCATCCCCACCAAAAAAAAAAAAAAATTGTTCAAGAGACTGTGCAGAGGATTTTATGCATCATGTTAAACCAATGTGTCTCCTGGGTGTAAATGCAGAGTTCAAGGAGAAAAGTAAGCTAAAGTTCAGATGACAATTTATTTACACGATTAGCAAAACGCAGCATATATAAGTACATTCCGTGGCTGCCCCCTATCCGGGCTGTAATTTCTACCAGATTTTGGAATCTTTCTGTGATTTCTTATACTCCAGCCAGTGGGGCCCAGCAAACAAAGTTACTTTATTCCTTGTGATTTATGGGACTGTTTCTTTTCACTCCAACAAAGACGCGACTGCCAGAACCTCCCCACGAGCACCGAGAACGAAAATGTTACTCTCTGGTCACACTAAAAAAGGAGGAATCTTTTCAAAGCCATTGTAAGTTACTTGTTGGCCAAAGGCTTTGTGCCTGTGCCCCAGTACGCCCACACACCAGTGAATGTGTTCCACAATGCAGAGCTGCACATCGGATAGCAGAGATTCCTCAGCTATGGTCTGTGGCAAGCTGGCTGGTCACATGGCGCTGGCTCCTTCCCGGGGGTTCAGCTTCTAAATAGTTATTTTATTAGTTGATTTATATTTATACACCATTGATATCAATGTCCAGAATTCTTGCCGTATTGGGCCCTGCCTATGATATGTATTAGCTAGAATAATTAACCAGCTTCCTATATTAAAGTTATACAGATTCTACCAGTGAATTTGCTGCTGGTGAAACTAAAGTCTAGCACACCAAGGTGCCAAGGGAGCCTGTCCACACAGTCCTGCCCGGGCACCTCACTCTGACCTGGCCCCTGCCAGCCCTCGAGCGTTTAGCACCATTAAACACTGGGTGCTGTGGCTCCTGGCTGATGAATGGTGGGTGCTAGAGTCCTCTTGTTTCTGATTGGTTGTTTTCCTGAGACGTGACGCGCTCTCATTCATTGTCATGACAGGAGTTCGAGTCTGGATTATTATGAAATCAAGTCAAACAGCTCCCTGGAGAGGTACGACAGCATCGGCCCTCCCTTCCATTGCACATTTAAGGTAAGGCAACATTTTCAAGTGATGGGTCAAAATACTTGCCTTTTGTAGGCCCATGGATCAATCTTCAGTTAGCCAGGGTGCTGCCTGGGTGCTGGCACCTGGCACAAGAGGGACTGGCCTGGCGCACACCGCGTCAAGATCAGGGGAGCCCTGGCTGAGTGTTGGGCCACCTCTGACAAGGGCTGCGTGCTCCGAGGCCAGAGCAGAGACTCAGACTCGCCATTAGTACACGGTGCCCGTTTCTGACCTGAATTGCTCCTTGCAGCTTGTGATGTCTGTCGTCACCGAAAGACGCGAGAAGCAAAGATCTGGCAGGGTAAAGCCTATAGCCTGGAGGAAGCTGTGGCTACTTCTCTCTGGAAATGACTTCTCCCTAACCCAAGGGCCCCCCTTCACACCAGCCCTTCTGGCACCGCGCTGCTTTTGGGGCAGATTTTCCACGCGCTGGTTTGGAAAGCCTGCTCCCCACTCGTCCCAGCATACTTCTGCTCCCCCACTCGCCAGGCTTCAGAGCCCGATCTCCTCCCCAAGCCGTAACATCTGCAGGGCAGTTTGTAGCGTGGTAGCACTGTCAGCCCAGGGCAGGCAGCTCGCTGCCATGGGCTGTGTAGACACCTTCTGTGCTACAGTGACCGTCTGCAATGTGGGAAGAATAGCACTTCCCTACCTCTCGGGGGTGCTACAAGGACAGTCCATTAACGGTGACCAGACATCATGGTAACAGGGGCCAGATAAGGCCCTAAGAGAGAGATGATTGATTTTACTACCAACACACCCTCAGTAAACAACCAGTTGCCTCACCTGATAAAAAAACATAGTGTTCCAATTTAGGTCCCTCTCACAATAAAAACCCACCAGTTATCCCTGAGCAAAGAGCTTGCAACTGACAACTTGCTCTTTCTCACCTGGCACAAAAAGGTAATGCTCCTCGAATGCTGATTCCCTGCGTTAAAACAGTCTCCTTTCCGTGTTACAGCTGCACAATCTGGGGGTCTTTCCTGTCGACGGTGTGACTATCAAAATCACAATCCCAGTAGCCACAAGAGGAGGGAATCGCCTTCTGCTGCTGACTGATTTCATTGTGGATCAGGTAGCAGTTTTGATTACTTCCACTTTTGGAATGGTTCCAGGAGCTGCCCTTTGAAATATTTCTTTTATCAAGTCTCTTATCACGCTACTCTGTGCTTCCCAAATGCTTAACCATTTCCACTCAGTCCATGGGGATTCACGTAGGCAGCGAGATGAGGCTAGAGACCTCCGTCCCATATATAGAGGGGACATACTTTCATGTGCTCTAGAAAGTTGGTAGATGCTGTTATATTCATATCCTGGTAGTGGGTAATTATTTTCCTTTTGTCAATTCACCTTGAGTGTTAATAGTCATCTTCTTGCTTATCTGAACCCAATTATTTAAGTCTTTGGTTTATAGATTCATAGATACTAAGGTCAGAAGGGACCATTCTGATCATCTAGTCCGACCTCCTGCACAGCGCAGGCCACAGAATCTCACCCACCCACTCCTACGAAAAACCTCACCTATGTCTGAGCTATTGAAGTCCTTAAATCATGGTTTAAAGACTTCAAGGAGCAGAGAAGCCTCCCTCAAGTCAACCATGCCCCATGCTACAGAGGAAGGCGAAAAACCTCCAGGGCCTCTCCAATCTGCCCTGGAGGAAAATTCCTTCCCGACCCCAAATATGGCGATCAGCTAAACCCTGAGCCTATGGGCAAGATTCACCAGCCAGATACTACAGAAAATTCTTTCCTGGGTAACTCAGATCCCATCCATCTAATATCCCATCTCAGGGGATTTGGCCTATTTACCCTGAATATTTAAAGATCAATTACTTACCAAAATCCCATTATCCCATCATACCATCTACTCCATAAACTTATCGAGTAGAATCTTAAAACCAGATAGATCTTTTGCCCCCACTGCTTCCCTTGGAAGGCTATTCCAAAACTTCACTCCTCTGATGGTTAAAAACCTTCATCTGATTTCAAGTCTAAACTTCCTGGTGGCCAGTTTATACCCATTTGTTCTTGTGTCCACATTGGTGCTGAGCTTAAATAATTCCTCTCCCTCTCTTGTATTTATCCCTCTGATATATTTATAGAGAGCAATCATATCTCCGCTCAACCTTCTTTTAGTTAGGCTAAACAAGCCAAGCTCCTTAAATCTCCTTTCATAAGACAAGTTTTCCATTCCTCGGATCATCCTAGTAGCCCTTCTCTGTACCTGCTCCAGTTTGAATTCATCCTTTCTAAACATGGGAGACCAGAATTGCACACAGTATTCCAGGTGAGGTCTCACCAGTGCCTTGTATAATGGTACTAAAACCTCCTTATCCCTACTGGAAATGCCTCTCCTGATGCATCCCAAAACTGCATTAGCTTTTTTCACAGCCATATCACATTGGCAGCTCATAGTCATCCTATGATCAACCAATACTCCAAGGTCCTTCTCCTCTTCCGTTACTTCTAATTGATGCGTCCCCAGCTTATAACTAAAATTCTTGTTATTAATCCCTAAATGCATAACCTTACATTTCTCACTATTAAATTTCATCCTATTAGTATTACTCCAGTTTACAAGGTCATCCAGATCCTCCTGTATAATATCCCGATCCTTCTCTGAATTGGCAATACCTCCCAGCTTTGTATCATCTGCAAACTTTATTAGCACACTCCCACTTTTTGTGCCAAGGTCAGTAATAAAAAGATTAAATAAGATTGGTCCCAAAACCGATCCCTGAGGAACTCCACTGGTAACCTCCCTCCAACCTGACAGTTCGCCTTTCAGTAGGACCCGTTGCAGTCTCCCCTTTAACCAATTCCTTATCCACCTTTTGATATTCATATTGATCCCCATCTTCTCCAATTTAACTAATAGTTCCCCATGTGGCATGGTATCAAATTCCTTACTGAAATCTAGGTAAATTAGATCCACTGCATTTCCTTTATCTAAAAAATCTGTTACTTTTTCAAAAAAGGAGATTAGGTTGGTTTGGCACGATCTATCTTTTGTAAAACCATGTTGTATTTTGTCCCATTTACCATTGACTTCAATGTCCTTAACTAATTTCTCCTTCAAAATTTTTTCCAGGACCTTGCATACTACAGATGTCAAACTAACTGGCCTGTAGTTACCCGGATCACTTTTTTTTTCCTTTCTTAAAAATAGGAACTATATTAGCAATTCTCCAATCATTCGGTACTACTCCTGAGTTTACAGATTCATTAAAAATTCTTGCTAATGGGCTTGCAATTTCAGGTGCCAATTCCTTTAATATTCTTGGATGAAGATTATCTGGGCCCCCCCGATTTAGTCCCATTAAGCTGTTTGAGTTTCGCTTCTACCTCAGATATGGTAATATCTACCTCCATATCCTCATTCCCATTTGTCATGCTACCATTATCCCTAAGATCCTCTTTAGCCTTATTAAAGACTGAGGCAAAGTATTTGTTTAGATATTGGGCCATGCCTAGATTATCTTTAACCTCCACTCCTTCCTCAGTGTTAAGCGGCCCCACTTCTTCTTTCTTAGTTTTCTTCTTATTTATATGGCTATAGAACCTTTTACTATTGGTTTTAATTCCCTTTGCAAGGTCCAACTCGACTCGACTTTTAGCCTGTCTCACTTTATCCCTACATGTTCTGACCTCAATTAGGTAGCTTTCCTTGGTGATCCCTCCCATCTTCCACTCCCTGGATGCTTTCTGCTTCTTCTTAATCACCTCTCTAAGATGCTTGCTCATCCAGCTTGGTCTACAATTCCTGCCTATGAATTTTTTCCCCTTTCTTGGGATACAGGCTTCTGATAGCTTCTGCAGCTTTGATTTAAAGTAATCCCAGGCCACCTTTAGATCCATAAATTCTTCAGTCCAATCCACTTCCCTAACTAATTTCCTTAATTTTTGAAAGTCAGCCCTTTTGAAATCAAAAACTCTAGTTGCAGATTTATTTTTCTTAATCCTTCCGTTCAGTTTGAACTGAATTAGCTCATGATCACTTGAGCCAAGATTGTCCCCTACAACCATTTCTTCTATGAGGTCCTCGCTACTCACCAAAATTAAATCTAAAATGGCATCCCCTCTAGTCGGTTCAGCAACTATTTGATGAAGGAATCCATCAGCTATCGCATCTAGGAAAATCTGAGCCCTATTATTATTACTAGCACTGGTCCTCCAGTCTATATCTGGGAAGTTAAAGTCTCCCATGATCATGCAGTTTCCATTAGTATTTACTTTATTAAAAACATTAAAAAGGGCTCTATCCATATCCAAATTAGATCCCGGAGGTCTATAGCACACCCCAAGCACTATCGTAGGAGAGGCTTTACTAGTTATCTTCCCCAATGTAATTTTTGCCCAGACGGACTCTATCTTATCCATTGCATCGCTTCTTATTTCTTTACATTCTACCTCATCATTGATATACAATGCTACTCCACCACCTTTACTTTTATTTCTGTCTTTCCTAAACAGCACATACCCTTCAATACCTGTAGTCCAGTCATGACTACTATTCCACCATGTTTCTGTTATCCCTATAATATCTGGTTTCACTTCCTGCACCAGTAGCTGTAGTTCCTCTATTTTGTTACCTAGGCTCCTCGCATTGCTGTACAAACATCTTAATTTTTGCTATTTGGCCTCGCTCACATTTTGTACCCTATTAGGCACAGTCATTCTACAGCCAGTATTACCTATTAGACTAGTATCCACACTGCCCTCGCTCCTTATATACATTCTCCTACCCACGGCTGTATCCTTTCTTACTTCGTCTTCTTCCCTCTCAATGCTAAAATCTGGCGTGGAGATTACCTGGACATCTCCCAACCATCTCCCCCTAATTCCTAGTTTAAAGCTCTCTTTATCAGTTGTGCCAGCCTTGATCCTAGAAGTCTATTTCCTTCCCTACTCAGATGAAGTCCATCCCGAGAGAACTGTCCTCTGTCCGTGAATGCCTCCCAGTGGCCATACATCCCAAAGCCCTCCTTATAGCACCACTGCCTAAGCCATCTGTTGACAGTCATAATCTTGTCACACCTTTGTTGCCCTTCTCTAGGAACAGGAAGGATCCCACTAAAGATCACCTGAGCCTCAATTTCCTTAAGCGTCTTCCCCAGCCTAGTATAGTCTCCGTTAATACTTTCCAGCGAGAATCTAGCCGTATCATTTGTTCCCACATGAAGGATAATTAGGGGATTCTTTCCCGCTCCCTTTAGGATCCTTTTCAACCTCAGGTCTACATCCCGTATCTTAGCACCCGGAAGACAGCACACCCTTCTATTCTCAGGATCAGCTCTAGTTACAGACTTGTCTATTCTTCTCAGTAAAGAGTCCCCGATCACATAGACCTGCCTTTTCCTGGTGACAGTGCTATTCTCCAGTCTCTCCCCTGTTCCCTCTGGCTGCAAGTTCTTTCCATTCCTATTTTCCCTTATAATCCTCTTCAACCCATCCTGTATCCTCCTGGGGCTCATATTTGGTGTAGTCTCCATTGACTCTTCCGCTTTTCCTATAGAACTAGCCTCTCTTCTCTTCTTCCTTACCCTTCCACCTTCAACAAGTACCTGCTGAGCCCCTTCTTCATTTTCCAACTCTGCAAACCTGTTCCTAAGCTCTATTTCTCCTTCACTAGCCCGTCTTTTCCTCTGCCTGGTTCTGTTAGTCACATGTTTCCACTGACCACTTTCCTCACCCAGTCGCCCCTCAAAATTCCCCAGCCCTGCTTCCATCTGTGAGTCTGAGCTTTTCTCTTCAGATACCTCATGTCTTTGCTCCATCATCTGCTCAAACCCCTTCCTAAACTCAACGAGACTTTCCACCTGCATCTCCAATCCTCAGATCTTTTCCTCCATCAGCTCTATCAGACGGCATTTCATGCAGAAAAAACTCTTACCGGGTCCCCCCTCCAGGATCATGTACATACAACAGCTTCCACATCCAGTCATCCTCAATGTGTCTTCCACTACAGGAGTCACTCCCACAGCTGCCTCCGTATCTGTCATCACCTTCCCACCTAAATCCTGTTAATCTGGGAAACACAAGCCACACGAAAAAAACCACACCACCCCCAGCAAAAGCAAACCCCAAACAAGCACCACAATACAAACTCCCCTTTCAAACTCCCACTCAAACTCCCCTGTTTACAGCTCTATTTGCTAGCTCCTGTGCCGCTGCAGCTGTCTGTGGTTCTTCCGTACACTCATGAACTTCTTCCTTCCACATTCCTTTGGCTGGGAAAGTGGTAGCAAGCCACCAGTTTAATCTGCGCCTTGCAAGAACTAAACCTTCCACTAGCATTTAATGACTTCTTGCTGGTCTTGAAATGATTATGCTTTGACTGGGACATCTACTGGAACCTGAATGACCACAAAATGGTGAGAGAGTTCAGGGGCAGATCACTGGGCACCTTGTGTATAATTTTCCCTCTGCAATGGAGCATATTTCACACGCTTTCTAAGAAAAGACAGCCTTGTCTCAGAGACAGTATGCCAATGGATATTTTAGCTTCAATACCTGTTTTTGTAGTCACAGCCCTGGCACACTTGCTCTATCACACACACCAGCACATGTGGACAGACGTGGATGTCCCAATCGGCGGGAGGTATTACTGATATAGAACATATGCTCTTGGGAGGACACAAATTCATCTTCCACTTTGGGACTATACCTCCCACCGCCACCCCCGGGATGAATTTCATTAGTAGAAAAGAAAAAATATTCCATGATCCTCGACAAACCTGTGAAATTGAATTCAAAGCCACTTGTGAATCAAGCTCTCCCAAAGGGCTTACTCATAGCTGGCTCATTTCAGTGAGACTGTCTCCAGCAATGGAACAGCTCCTAGAAACAACTCTATGAACTAGACAGGGCTGAGGAGAGCTGTTAACCTTTTAATTAACCTTTTAATTAAAAATATATTAAATGTGTTAATTAAAAATGAATTGCTAGTAGTGAAAGCCACATGCTGTCCATTATAGCTTTGGTTTTAGATGCTCCTTCTTAACTTCTGATTTCAGGGCTAAACTTTCCAAGCCTGAAGGTCTGTAACATTTGGGTACCTAATGAGCTAAGAGACTTGTTCTGTGGCCATGACTGACCATGTTGTTGTTTTCAGACAGTAGCTGTCATTAGAGAATAAGTTTGTGTCCATGTTCAGATGTGAATGGATAACAGTAAAACTCTGGACTCATTGAGACAGAGCTTTTCCATGCTTTATTGCTTTCAACACGTTAGATTAGAGGAGAAGGTTTAGATCGAGAACCCAGCATTCTGTGACACTTGTCACAGACCCATCCATGAACTCTGTATAGTGGAAGAGCAAAAATAAAACTGCCCTGACTATGGAAAGCCGTGGGGTGTGTTTGTTTAGTTCCTTTGGGTCAGTTTTAACGTGAATTTCTTTATGTTTAACTGAATTTCTTTTGTCCGTTGAAGGAAAACACAATGTGTAATATCTGGGGAAACAACACTGATTACAGAAGGACACCTGCTGAAGAGGACCTTTCCCGTAACCTACAACTGGTATGTCATTTGCATCGGCTTTTGCCTGCCCTCTTGTCTGGGCTCTGTCTCCAAGGCACTCCTGCTCTGTCTTTGCGATTGATACATGTCTCCAAAGATAGCATGACCCTTGGGCTGAATGGAAGAAAGAGCAGAAGGAAGAGGGTGATCCCGTATGCACACAAGTTCTGGGGAAGGCCTCCTGGCTGTGAGAATTGTGCACTGTGTAATTGGCCAGGGTCAGTGTCTCCGTTAAGGCTAGCCATTATTCAGGAGGTCAATGTCCAGTCCACCCACAGACCTTGTCTCTCCCCTTCGGAGGCACGTGCCAAAAGCATCACACTGCTGACATCCGGGGCAGTGCTGGGCTGCTGTATCAGGTGCAGTTTGTGAAAGCCGTTTTGATGGTGAGAAAATGACTCTTTCCAGCGGTGTGTTTGGTTTTGGTTAGAGATGGGCTCAAACTGAAAACGCCAATCTGGGTCCCAAACCCCCCACTGGCCTGGAGGCTTTGGTTCAGCCAGTTGTATAAACCAGAACTGTCCACTGGCTCCATCTTGTCTTCCCCTTCACATGGGAGCTCCTCACTCTCTCCTCCTTCCAGACCCTGCACGGCTCTGACCTAGTCTACATCTCTGCTCTCAACTTTCTCCTCCTCCTCGTCAGTGCCCTTTTGTATCACTGCTCAGCTCCATGTAACCACTATGGAATTAATCCATCTCCTCCTCATCTCGCTCTGTAGGGTTTGTCCACTTAGAGAAGGGATCTTGTTTGTTCTGTATTCCGTATATTGAAGGGCAAGTTGAACCTGATCCAACCCTCCTTGAAACTGGCAACATTCCCATTCGCTTCAGTGAGAGCAGGCCCAAGGCACTTTATCAACAAATAACAAATGGTGTGTTTTGTACAGCACCTAGCACAGCAGTGTCCCGATCCTGAATGGGGCTATTACCTGCACAAAATTGTCTCTTACTCACACACTCTAAGGGCACCCACCTTTACCCAGTTCCTAAGGCTCAAGGCGTAACCTTCTGCGGGTTTGCATGATCTTTTACCAGTGAAGAAGCCTTACACGTAATACCCTTATCTTCTATTTATTAACAATTACGAAGCAGAAAACACAAGCTAAGCATACAATGCTATGCTCACCAATCCTGATCAGGCAGGTGGACTTTCCCTGTTGGCCAGGCAAGGTCATTCTTGTCTGGATTCTGGTTGCTGCATGACACGGTCGTGCAGAGGATTCTTAGCAGTTTGGATCTTAGGCTGTGTTTTGGAGGTGAGTTCTTCTTCTTCTTCTTCTTCTCCTTCTTCTTCTTCCAGGTCTTTCCCTCTTCCTTCTCTGCTGGTCTCCTTCTTGGACCCCAGTTTATATAGTGAAACTGAAATCCTGCTTAGCTATACCTTAACCAATCATTATCCTAACATTTTACTAACCAATCCTAACATAGTGTAACAAAATTCTCTAACCAATCATACCCCACCACCTTAATTAATATATTATGTAACAGACAGAAACAATCAAAGAACCAGACAGAGCTCATACAGATAAACAATAGGGAAATGGGGACCATAAAGATAAAACAATAAAGACATGAGGATTTCTCAACCACAGCTATTGATAAGTGGTTTCTTGCCAGACAGGATGTTATCAAACAAAGTTTTCTTTAACCATCTTAAGATCCGTTTCTTTTTCTGGTGATGGTGGAGGCCATTAGGATGGGGTGTCCTTCTTAACAGCTGGATATTACGTTGTTTTAATGTCTTTAGATGGAATATGAGGATGTGACTTTCTGCTTCTTAGCTAATGCCTGCTGCTCTCCTAACATGGCTGCAGACAAAGGCCTTAGGCCTTATAATATGGCTATAGGGAAAGGCCTTATCCTTACAGGGCCTTTGGGGCCTGTGGCAAGACATAGCATAAAATAATAACAATGAAACAGCAACATTCAGAGTCTGGGTCAGATTTTACCCCTCCCTCTTCCATGCACTGAATCCAAGACTGTTCAGATCCAGGATTATGGCACAAACCCAGGCTCTCAATGCTGCTGTTTGATTTCAACATTTTGGTTCTTGTTTATGACCAGAAAATATTTCCGCGTCCCTTTTTCTCCCCGAACGTGAAACGAGCCAATCAGAGCTGCAGTGTCTTTTCATTAGTATCCAGGAGATATTTCTTGAATTATGCACTATCCAGAAAGAGAAGGGAAGCCTGGCCACATGTGACGGTAACATCAGTGACAAGCAAACATCTGCTTTTTCAGAACCACAGTAACTCGGACGTCGTGTCCATTGACTGTAATGTGAAATTAGCATCCAATGAAGAAATCAGCTTTCGCTTACGTGGCAATCTGTGGCTGGAGTCGCTGAAAGCCGTAAGTACAGCAACCGGCACTGTGCCACTGCCACCACCAAACAGAAAGAGTCTCACGGCGAAGCGTTACAGGGCAAACAGATTGGTCTTCTCCCGAGCGTTCTGTCTGTCCCAGGGAACACAGGCGATTTATTCAGCTCCAATTAACCCTCCATCCTAATCTGAAATCTCCTGAGGCACCTCACCATGGAGAATGTGATACTGAGCCTTACACTGCCCGTTTCTTCTTCAGAGTGCTTTGCCATCGTTACCTAGTTAATCCAACATCTCTGTGAGGTGGGTAGAGGCTGAGGTCTCGGGGTAACCTTATGGCTGGTGTGAACTGGCCCAGCTCTATGACATTAGTAGAGATTCCCCTTCTCGCCCCAGATCTGAATTTGTCCCATGGAGACTGGGAGAGACACTGATGTCAGTAAAGCTCTACTGATCTACACCAGTGGCCGGTCTGGCCCAAGGCCACGTAGGGAGGATAAGAACTCAGAGCTAGCGCAGGGGTTACAGCCCAGTTCTTCCTGACGTTCTTCCTATACCCCACCCATCTCCACCGTTCTGTGATGCCCACTTGGGGAGGAGGAGCAGCGCTGAACAGCTAATATTCATTCCCCATGATGCAACAGGTCAAGGGAGGTGACACCAGATCTCATTTGCTTCACCTTCAGCCTAGCCGCCAGGCTCCTCAGCCTAGGGCAACTCAGACAGCCAGATTGGTCCATAGCCCAACATTATAGCCCCTCACGTTAACCGGCAGGGTCCAGCCTCACTGGGACGAGTCCAGGGGCCTGGGAACCTGTCTCGGGGAATGGGGAACCTGTCTCTTGGGGCATGTTCTGTGGGTGGCATCTAGGCAGCTGCTGAGCATTTGGACTGTGTCTGATGAACAGTACAGCAGCCTGCAGTTGGGTCAGCAATGAGCTACAGGGCCTTGCACCGTGACAACTCCAGCGGGGGCTCATAATGATCAAAAGCTGTTGCCATTTGATGGCCATTCAGTGGCCTGTATTACATGTTTGGTGGTCTCAGGCCGTATCCCAGTGAACGGTGCCCACCCCACAAGACTCACCATCGCAGGTGTTGACAATCCCCCGCTAAGACCGAACTAGCCTCTTGCCCTTAAAGGTGGCTCCTCTAGATTCTGATGGGGCACATTGGCTGGGCTGAGGACAGTTGTCCTGTCCCATGCAGAGAGCCAGGGTGTCAGTCCCCAGGGCTCTCGCCCCAGCCTCATACACTGGCACCAGCCCAGCCCTGCGCTGCATGGCACTCGTGCCACTAGCAAATGGTCCCCTTCCATTGCAGCTGCCCCTTTGGAACGTCACCTGACCTGGGCTCAGTGTTACATTCTAGGCTCACGCTGGGCCTGGTGCCGATTCTCACCATTGTTCTGTCTGTGCAGCTGAAGTTCAGGTCACTGAAGCTCACAACGAATGCAGCTCTGCAGCGACGGTTTCGCAGCCCCTTCATCTTTCGGGAAGAGGACCCCAGCCGCCAGGTGAGCTGCTTTAGCTCTTGAAAAAAGAACAGGAGGACTTGTGGCACCTTAGAGACTAACAAATTTATTTGAGCATAAGCTTTCGTGAGCTAAAACCCACTTCATCGGATGCATGCAGTGGAAAATACAGTAAGAAAATATATGTATACACATATATACACTGCATGCATCTGATGAAGTGGGTTTTAGCCCACAAAAGCTTATGCTCAAATAAATGTGTTAGTCTCTAAGGTGCCACAAGTCCTTCTCGTTGTTTTTGCTGATACAGACTAACATGGCTGCTACTCTGAAACCTTTAGCTCTTGACTATACTCCCCAATGATGGGAGCACAGATATTTGCATTAGAAGGGTGGGGATGGAGAAAGCCCTAAGGGGGGCTGGACTGTATCAGGCTACCGTGGAAAAGAAATCAGAGCAACTCCAGCCCAGCCAGGTGGTCAGGCTGGCCAGAGAGAGCTGGTGATTCAGAATAAGGCGGATTCGGGTGCCACCTTTCCCTACCCCTCAACCTTGGAAACCGACGGGACTCTCAGCTACCGGGATGAAATCAGGGGAAGCTGCAGCCAGAGCTGCCACAGCCCCGGAGCTGAGACTGGCCATTGATTTCACAGTGCCCAGGGCAGACTGCCAGAGTTTCCCCATCCCCCAGATCAGCAGAGGAGGAAGCTAGGGGAGAGGCGAGTTACATACCCTCCCTACCCCGGCGATTGGAGAAAGGGGAGAATTAAGGTCTGTGAAAGACCCTCAGGTGCTCAGAGTGTCGTACAAAACAGACTAGAAAAGAAAAGAACATTGCAGCCAGAGCTGAGTCCAGTGTATCTGCCGGAATCCCTGGTTTATTTAGCCACTTATAGGCTGCACATGCCTTTTTATAGGTATTTTCTTTGCTTTTGTCAATTTGCGCTTGAGCTGACATTTTTCAGGCACTTTGCGAATGGCTTTTGCCGGAACCAACTCCCCTCCACTCAGCTCTCTGGGCAGCAGGGCAGGCTGAGGAATCTCTGGTTGTTTCACCCTTGCAGCCGGTTTCTCTGAGTTATTTGGCCATACCCACATTTCCGTGGAGTCCAAATGCACCGGTGTCTCTAGGACACAGCAGCTGGTGGCACAAAACAATAATGCCAAGGGGCAAAACTGGATCAAGTGCCCTGCCCCAGAAGACCGGCAGAGGGGAAACGACATGGCCAGCAACGGCAGGGATCAGTTCACGCGTGACACCGCATGGGTCCATCTACTCTGCAGTTAGCGATGTGATTGCAGCGCGGGCTGGCTGTTCGAGACCGCCCGGATCCCTGGGCATACACGCGCATGGCTGCCGTGTTGTCACTGCTGGTTTTAGCCATGCTCGCTAGAGTAAAGCTGTCATGGGTATGCTGGCCACAGCTGCCGTCACCCCTTTATTGGCAGCGTAAATGTACCCTCAGAGATGGGGGGTGGGACAGAAGACTGCACATAATCCAGGCGAAACCACTTGAAGCCACTGACACATGCAGTGTGTCCTAAAAGTGGCCCATCAGGGACTCCGGTGGGTCTCTTCCGAAAGGCAGCTCCACAGATAAGCACCCTTGGTGGAGGATGCCCGGTCCCCAGCCTGGGACTGCCAGGCAGGGCAGAGGGCCCAGAGCGATGAGCAGAGGAAGCGGGGCAATGAAGTGGCCTCCAGAGAGACCTTTCTGTTAAAAGCGGCTTTACCCAAACAGCCGTTGTGGGGCGGCTGGTTCATATTGGCTGAACTGCGTCTCCGGGGCTGAACGGCTGGAGAGTGTGGGAATTCCCTGATCACTAGGCTTCAGCCGGCTTTGGATCAGCCCCACAGTTCCAGCAGCAGACGCCAGGCTGCAGTCCCCTGGCAAGGGAAGGTCTGCCTAGAGCAGGGACATTGCTGTGCAAGCTGCCCGTGCTCCCTGCTCCCACCAGGCCCAGAGCCCCGGCAGGGCTGGTTGGGAGGCTCCGTGCCAGGCTCCCAGGAGATGGAATCACTCAGCGTCTCCTTGGCAGGAACAGGCAGTGGGGCTGGATGATCCACGCCAGTCACTGGGGGTCCGTGCGCTCTGTCAGCCTTCAGAGCTGCCCTCCCCCAGCGGTTGGCGGCAGCAGCATTGCCATGTGCCTGCCCACGGGGAAAACTCCAGTGTGGCCAACTCTCATGATTTCATTGCAACTCTTGCAGCATTTGGCGTTTTTCTTAAACCTCCAGCTCCCGGAGTCCTGTGATTCCGTGAGAATCTCAGGCTGTCATTGAGCAAAACCAAGTAGGTGTCAAGCCCTCATGGTCGCCGAGCAAAGCTTAAAAATGTGGCCAAAAGGGACATGTTCATCCGGCGCTGGAGCATTTTCACACGTGAGCCCTTGCCCCGTGGGGTTTGTGTGCAGACGTGTCTGAGGCAGAGGCAGACAAGCCAGGCTCCTGCTCCCACTAGGTCACCGCATTCCCCGCTGGGCCCAGAGAGAATGGAGCGCTGCTGCCCTCTGCTGGCTGCAGGCTTCATCTTCTAGCCAATAGCCCGGCCAGCCAGCCTGGGCTGCCACAGGCCCTGCAAAGGGATTAGAGAGATGTCTGTCCATCGCAGGAAACTCCATTGTTAGCCTGAGCCTCGCTGCCTACAGACACCCACATTCTAACACCGGCAGCCAAGTGACAGCAAGAAATGTTCAATCGTTCTTTAAAATCTAAGGCAGGTGAAAAAACTGTGTTTTATTGAATTCCGTTTCAGGCCCTGCCTGCAGCCCCCGTGTCCCGCTGAGTACCATAGTCCCCTTTCAATAGGGCTCTACGTAGGGCAGATACAGCCTGACAGAGCCGTGTGCCTGTTCCCAAGCCTGAGCCCCTGGGATCCTGTTACCTCCTAACTGCTGCCTCGAAAGGGGTGGTTTGATGTGCAGGTGCAGTTGGATTTGAGATGAAGGCCTCGTCTACCGTGGGGATCCCAGCTGTCTGCACCCACCCGCAAGAGTGGCTGCACCAATGCAAAGCCCTGGTCCACAGGCAAAGCTGCAGTGTGCACCAGTGAACTGGACGGTGCAAGTTCTGGCTCTAGGCTAGGGGCTGGCACCAGTAAGCTACTCTGCCGGCTGAAATCAGGGCATGTGTCAGGCACAGAGAAGGCGTAAAAGTGGCATGCAGGGGGCAGAATGGGGGGTGGAGGGAAGCACTCTGCAAACCCAAGCACATTCGTCTCATGCAGCTCCCGCCTCAGCAGCCCCCACCAGCCTCCGGGGAGGATTCCGCAGGGTGTCGCCTGGCCACAGGCAGGGCTGTCGAAGTGCTCAGCATTGGTGGGGACGAAAGGGATTCTGATCCTATTCCTATTGCAGATAACGTTTGAAATCTCCAAGCAAGAGGAGTCCCAGATCCCGATCTGGATCATCCTAGGCAGCACGCTAGGAGGGCTCCTGCTTCTCGCGCTCCTTGTCCTGGCTCTGTGGAAGGTAAGGCTGGTCCCCACAGCAGAGCTCATTTTCCAGCCAGCACTCGGGGCACACACGCCTCGCGCGGTCGGGACGACTGACGCCATTTCCCTGCACTGTCATTATTCCTTTGACATCGACCCATCGACATTAAGGCCAGAAGGGACCATTGTGACCTCTGACCTCTAGCATGACAGATCATAGAACTTCACCCACCTCCCGCCTCCTTCTTCCCCTTGATTCCGTTTCCTTTGGTGAAGTTGCTGTAGCCTCTTCCTTCTCCCCAGAGCCAGAACCCAGCCCCACCCCACACCCTCAGGCTTTGTGCATCCCCCTGCACAGCACACTTGGGTTTGATAACTCAGGGCTATAAACTAAAACACCCTCCGCTGGAAGTCAAGGGACTCCTCCAGGAGGGACAAGCCTCAGATCCAACTTGAGTTCCCAATATGACCCCAAACCGCCAACCAGCCTGCAACCCACGCTGCTCGGGTGGCTTGGAAATGGTCACAGTCAGGCTCAATGCCCAATGCCCTGGAAGGGAGACGAGGAAGCCCACAGTGCTCTCCACACCACTTCCTTGTCCCCTTTCTTTCCTGTTTGTGGTGAAGGCGAAGAGAACAGCCCACTCCTTAGCCCAGCTTTAGCCTCACCTCTGGGCACAGATTGGGTTCCTCACCTCCAACTTGAGCTTCTGGGGCTGGGAGCAGGGCCATGCAGCACCCCAGGGGAGCAGGCTGAACAGCGAAGTTAGAGGGACAGGGTCATGCTGAATGCCAGTGCTGTGTAAAGAGAGAGGAGCAGAGAGGCTGGTCCCTGGCTGCCAGGGATTTGATCTGACAAACATCATCAAACTGAGTGGCCAAATTGCAAGCAATGCAAAAGGCAGCACTGGCAGGGTGTGAGACCGAAACCCCCTGGGGGTCAGTGCCAGCTTTGCTTACAGCTGTGCAGACTGTTAAATACCCCCAGGCATAACGAATTGTACAGGGAAACGCACTGGCCATTGGTCACTGGGAAGACAAAGGTCCCCTCGCCGGGCATACCCAAGAAACTGATCACATGGGATACTCTGGGGAAAGGGGACAAAGGCCCAAGGTCCCTGGTGTTGTGCCCTGGAGATGAAGTCCCTTCCTGAGCCCGTGTTTAGGGATGGGTTTAACCTTGTCTTCTCAGAGCTTGCATTGTACATTGCAATTGCTCTTCCCAGCAAATCTTTGATAACCCTACACCAAGTTTTGTCCACAACTAGGGCATGACTGAATAGATTGCACTTCCCGAGAGGGCCCCTTCTCAGGCAGGTAAGATTGCTGGTTAAACAGATGGGGTGCGGGCAGGCAGGTTTTGCTGCTCATTGTCAAGCTCGAGTGGGAGGTTGGGGAAGGCAGAGTACAGCCAGCCAAGGCTGCCCTGTCTTTGCTCCAATTTTCTGAATATGTCAAAAATCCTGCTCCCATAAGTCTATGGCAAGACTGCCATTTATTGTAATGGGACCAGGATTTGCCCTGTATGGAACAGGGGACCCTGGCATTTACAGTTTACATGTAACCATTTCAAAAGAGCAGTAATTTGGGTTTGTGGCTCGACCCATGAAAAGGCTCGACACCCAACGCCACATCCTGGGAGCTCTTGCCCTTTGAGCACCGACAGCGTGCATTATTGAGTTGTCTGAAAATCTTTGAATGCTTGAGGTGCTTCTTTCCCCCCCCCCCCGGAGTACAAACCAGGGTTCACAGCAGCAGTGAATAAAGGGAGATTCCTTTTTTGAAAGCTTCAGATAAATCCTACAAGAATTTCTCACTCTAAAACAGTGATACTCCAACGGAGGCTCGGGAGCCGCAGGTGGCTCTTTAATGTGTCTTCTGCGGCTCTTTGCAACACATGATATTAAAACACTGTGACTTAATTATTAAGCAATCAGGAAGCTTTTACTGTGTTATTAATCAATTGTAGACAACTTGATCATCATTTTGCTGTGAGAATAATCTATACAGTAAAAGCTGCATTATCCGCACTTCAACCGGAAAGCTCTATTAACCAGCATTTCTGATATCGCCCACTACAAAGCTTCAGTCTAGTAACCGGGACTAGTCCACTGCCCAGGAGGTTGTGCAATTGCACATTCTTCACTCTACTTTTATGCAAAAGAGTCAGAAGACAAGCAAACTGATATCAGGGATTTATTCAAAAAAGCAGCTTTCAGGGTGTTTCATAGGGTCATTACAGATTCAGCCCAATCTCCTACACCTTCTACATCTACAATGATAATTGATGTTGATAATGATGACCCTGAGGCACTGCAAGATCCTGAAGTGCCTTCTGAATCATCAAAGATTCAATTATGTTCAGTATAGTTTTAGTGTTGTGTATTTTTAGTGAACTGGGTGTACGCCATGCAGCCCATGGTGATATGTAGTGTCCTAAAATAACCTACTGTATAGAAAACTTTACTTGTATACACCTAAGTGCTTCAAGAAACCAACCACTCTGCAGTGCAGTACTACTACTGGATTGGTGAATACCTGTATACCGTACTGGATTTTATACTTTATTCATTTGATTGTATTCTAATTCTTTGAAAATTGATAGTCCATTGGTAAAGTATAACTCTCAGTTAACCGCAATATTTGATTAATTGGCAGCCCTTATTCTCCCAACATGCCAATAACAACACTTTTCCTGTATATATTAAATGAACCAGTGAATTCACACTCCTGTGGCTCTTTTGGGTAATGTGGATCACTAATTTGGCTCCTGAATTACTGAGGTCTGGGTATCACTGCTCTAAAGGAACAGGAACCCTCAGGTTTTGTAAAAAGCACATTTACTGATCAACTAACACATTAAAACCAAATGATGAAAAACTAAAACTCTCTGCCATGAGTGCAAGGGACTAGATGACCTCTCGATGCCCCTTCCAGTCCTGCCATTCTGTGTTCTACTCTCTGCCATTGATACTTCTGGCATTTCAGTCACCTTGGCAGATGAATCAGTTTCACTTCTTGCTTTTCAAACACCAACAGGTACTGCAATGTTTCAAGGAAATTTAAATGCGAGCCATTTGAAAAGTTTTTTGCTGAATTTTTCTTTAATGTCAAACACATTTTTGTCAAAATAAAATTTTCCAAACCCTTTTTATTGTCAAAAAATGTAAATGTGGGCCCTTCACTGCCTGACAATATCCCTTTAAAAGAAACGCACTTCAACATAAGCAGCTGAAGTAATGGTGGGGTTGTGGGGTTTTTTTTGTCTTTTCTTTAATTCCTACAGCTTGGATTTTTTAAAAGTGCCAGTCGCAAGAGAGATACGGAACAGGAGCAGAATGCCAAAGTATTCGAATGAGGCTTCCCCAGCGAGAGCCTGTGAAGCTCATCTATCTATCAACGTGTTCATATTAATTTACAGCTTACGGAGTATATGTTTGTCTTGATGCCGAGGGATGTGGGTGTGGAACTCCGTTTGCATCGAGATGAGAATACACCCCTTTGTGTGACATTATCTAAATAAAACCCATTTGGTGGCTATATGCCACAGGAGCACAAGCATCAAAAGGTACTTCAAACTGGTTTTAAATAGCTCTGTTCTGCCTAGCTACAGGGAGCTATGCATATCTGAGAGAGAGAGAGAGAGAGCTAAGAGCAATAACAGAATAGGGGTGATTCATTTTTTTATGCTGGGGATTGCAAGTTTAATGACATGCTACAGATCTAAGAAACAAGCAAGTCAGAGTAATTGTGAGAGCTGTGAGATTAGGGTGAAATCTCAGGAGATTTACAGTAGCTAATTTTCATGTATAAAATCCCACTGATTAATTGCACCTCCTGTTCTTGAACTTCTTAATCTGCATTACGGATGGGATTTGAGAGACGTTCTAGCTAAAAGACTTAGAAAGTCCAGTTCCCAACTGTTAAACTGTAGCAACAGTAAACTTGCATTTATTCTTTGTTCATTTAAATGGCCTCGCACACTGTGGGTAGTGTGTGTTCAAAATGTAGCATTCAAAAATATTTTGAGGGAATGGATCTTGTGCAGAGCACTCTTTTGCTGCTGCTAAACACTACTTTTGAGATACCTCATATTAAAGGTTAACATTTGGATTATTCAGACTAGGCGGACTTGTCGGTAAAATGCCACATGTGAATTCCCCACGTGCATGATTTGCCTGAGGAAATAAGATTTCTCCAGTGAGGAAGAAAGAGACTAAAAATCCTATCCAAATAGTAAACAGATACATTGAACAATTTACACATTTGTTAAATTCATTTTGTGCATCAAAATTGAATGATGCAGGGTTCAGTGGAGCTGCCACTGAAGCGAAGCGGAGCTGGCTCAGGCCATTATAAAGCCACAGATCCCCAAGTGTTTTACATTTTCTGAGTGGAGCAGTTTAATGGAGAGATTTTAATTTGCTTTCTTTTTAATGCACTGAAAACAGTTAATAGCAAATTAAAGCACCTTAATGCAAAACTTCAGTGTCCAGCTGTATATACTTATTCTGAAAATATTTACCTGTTTAAACACAAAAAAACATCAAAAAACCAGTTTGAAGTGTTTTCTACAAACTGTGCAATTTCAAAGAGTATACATGCAACAGGAATCAGAATGTGTATTATAATTGTATATACTTTGTGTAATGCCGAGATGATCAGTGCTGTTTGACAAAAATCTTTTCTTTTGCATAATATAATTATTTATGCTAATATTAACTTTATGAT
This sequence comes from Dermochelys coriacea, assembly GCF_009764565.3. Classification (NCBI taxonomy): domain Eukaryota; kingdom Metazoa; phylum Chordata; order Testudines; family Dermochelyidae; genus Dermochelys; species Dermochelys coriacea. Next base: position 82,093,682 of record NC_050077.1, on the reverse strand, counting down.
TGAAAAGAAAGAAAGCAGATGCCCACCCGATGTGTAATAAAGTCTGTTAAATACTGTTTCAGTATTTTTTAAGGTTTAAAAATTCATAGTTTCAACTACCATTCTGTGCTAAACCATTTTCACCAATTATCATCTAGAATTGGATTGAATTGTTCACGTGCCTTTAGAATAGAGCAGAAGGAGGGATTATGATTATACTATTTCTGCCTTTATTTATTTTGACAATAAATATATTTTCCAGAATGACTATATAGAAGCCTTCTTTGAAAGGGACACTGTCAGGTTGAAAAAACTAAATGCTTATGCTTGCAGCATGAGTAGGGTGACCAGATGTCCCGCTTTTAAAGGGACCGTCCCGTTTTGGGGACTTTTTCTTATATAGTCGTCTATTAGGCCCCCCCCCGCCCGGTCTCATTTTTTCATAGTTGCTATCTGGTCACCCTAAGCATGAGTATCCCATTGTGGGCCCATCCATACACATGTTGCAGGATCAGATCCTTTGGGCCTTATCGTGTTAACACTTTAGATTATTTAAACTGAAAAACAAATCTAATTGACTTTTCTCTGTTTCTGCTTTTCGCATTTCTCAGCTTGAGCAAGGGAAAGTCTAGTCAGTTTCATTATTTCTAGTCAATTTTACTTTCATGTTCTCTTGCACTAGCCCAAGCCTGTAATGGGGATGCAACTGCTTCAGGGAGTTATTTATTTATGTCTGTTTCCACTGGCGATTTTAAACAAAGAATGGGACTAGCTATGTTAGTTTTAGGCTTTGTGAATGATTAGCATGGGGGTGCCTGTTTTACAAAACTGAATGGAGATTTTTGACCTGATATTGTCCCTTTAATTCAATATTATAATGAGAGCAGCAAATGTTTCCCATCACAAGAGTGCATTTTCTTATTGAGCTGCCTCAACTAAAATATTGGCCATTGTACATAGTTTCTTTTTCCCCTTCTATGAGTAACCAATTTTCAGAAATCTTACAAAATAATCTTGTTGAAAGTATTTAAGTGGAAGGCTGCTTAAAGAACATTGGAGTCATCAATTCATCCTCACATGACCTCTCTCTTCGACCAACATCAAAACCAACAAAACAACCAACCCCAACAAGAGCAACAAACAAACAAACAAACAAACAAACCACCACACATTGTTCAGTAGCTTGTTCATTTCAGATGTTGGTGATGAGAAAATTAATTTTCTTCTTCAAATCCAAAACTTTAGCTTATCATAAGCATTTCCCCCGTATTTTAAATAACTTTAATCTACACGAAATAGAAAATACCTCAAGGTCAAAATTCACTGGGGCCTGATTTTGCACCATTGAAGTCAATTGGCACTTTGCCACTTCGTTCGGTGGGCACAGAATAAGACCAATAGTGAATAAGCAACAGTGTAAATACCCAGTATTGCTGTAGGTTGGGGTCTTTCCACTGACAACCAAACGGATGAAACGTAGCGACTTCGTATTGATTCTGTTCCTTAAAACAAAAGAAAATGATCGTCCGATCAATTCTTGCGTATACTATACTAATAATGGAAAAATAAAAGCTTTTCTCATGTATTCCACCAGTCTCATAAAGAACAAAAAGAAGCGCTACCATCTTCTTTGGGACTGCAAGATGTCTGGCCAGTGCCTCATTCTAACGAGATGCATCTGAAGTTCACATTGCTCATGTATATAGGAAAAGTTCCGCTGGCAAATGCTAGTTACATGGTTAGCAAGTTTCCAGTTTGACAGACATGCTTTGCCAAAACTTGCCACTGCTGTAAAATATGCAAACAACGTGCTTGTACACAGGGTATGTAAATATGCTTTGAAATGTGCAGCTCTACTTTGTAACACTGAACTGCTGGGAAATACAATTTGAAGATTTGTGTACATGGTCTTAATGTTCAGCTTTGACTATTTATTTTTCCACATTTTCTTCTGTCGTGGTGCTGCTGAAATCAACTCAGCAAGGATTGGGCTGTCCCTGCAATATTAGCAAATAGAATTTGGTTTCGCGCCGCACCTTTCATTCTCAAGGTGTCTCAGAGGCGCATGGAATGAAGTTACTGTTCAGAGACCAGTGGTGGAGACAAGCATAGTGGCCATGATGAATGAAGCAACAGCTCATAACCTTTGTACGCCAAGGCCCCAGTTCTCTGGTCTGTTCGAGCAGGAACACAGAAGGGGCGTCTAAAGGGCTTGGTTGTTTTTTTGCATTGTCCTCAGGATACGTTAGAGCAGCCTTAATGCTGCTCTAACCTATTTTTGACTGTAGAGGCACCCATGGGGCTGTTGCATCAGCTCAGAGTACCTAGAGCACAATGCCGTTCCAGCAATGCACCTTGCCAAGAAAGCCCTTTGCTAACAGAGGCGATCTGCTGCTCTTATGGCCTTTTTAAGCTCTTGGAGCAGCATGAATGGGCTAGAGGGCAAGTGCATAGGTCCCTTGCAGCCTGTTTTACAAAGGGTTAGGAATGTTGGACAAGATTAGAGGGACCCATGCCAAAAAAGTGTAGCCCCAGCTCCAAACTGACGCCCTCTTTTCTGTTTAATTCTACGTGCCTTTTTGTTTGGTTAAGAACATTAAAAACAGCCATACAGGGTCAGACCAATGGTCCATCTAGCCCAGTGTCTTGTCTGCCGACAGTAGTCATTGGGTGACTCTTGGTTCTTGTGTTGTGTGAAGGAGTAAATAACACTTCCTTATCCACTTTCTCAATGCCAGATGGTTATTTAAAGCTGCTGCACACCAAGGTCACCGTTAGCTTTTCTCTTAAAACCCAAGCCAGCAAATGCTAAAGCTTAATCGAAATGCACACTGCAGCCCAGCGGTAGTAAGCAGCAGTCTGTCGAAGAGGTGATGTCAGGCTTTTCCAGCACAGCTGACCCCCCGCACCCTTTGCTGCCTGGCTATTGTGCCCACTTTGGTTCTGACTCTCCAGCACCTAGCTGGGCATGTGCCAGGTGAACCCAGACAACTAGTCTCATGTTCATAGGCAATGCAGGCTGCCCTAGCAGGCCTTTCTGTGTCTTCTCCTACACTGTGCTGGTGTGTCTGGAACCCAGCCAGGCCTTAGCAAGCTGGCTTGTAGCTCCATTATATGAGAGTTTTACACCTACATTCAGTGTGCATGGAGCACCTTTGCTGCTGGAGCTCTCCGGAGGCAGAAGATCATAGTGCCTGGGGGAAGGGAACAAATGCCTCCCTGCCACCAACCCCCCCAAGAGGGGGCCCGTCTGCTTTCTAGGGATCGCCAGCCAACAAATGACCTGCAATCTGCTGTTCGAGAGAGCAGGGACCGGAACCTGCTTCTCCCCAGAGACTGCCCTAACCACAGCCCACAGGGTCATTCTCCGGCTCTCTCTGGCCCAAGGACTGCTCCATCTTGCCTGGAAAGGGGAACAGCCTCACCAGGAGAGCTGCCCCTCCCACCTCCCCATAGCCACAGTTAGGACACTCAACAGGGGCCAGTCCCTGCATCAAATCAGGCAGCATGGAGATTCGAACATGGAGCGGCCACATCCTGGGTGTGCGCACGAACCGGGGAGATGGGGGCACCACCTATACCCCAGCCCTAGGCATACTTTCTTTGAGTACTGGGGCTTAGGTGATGCCCTGCTCTGGGTGCTGGCTGGTGTGCATCCTATTCTTTGGCTCCTGCCTCGCCCCGTGTAGTCCATAGGGAGCCTGGGCCCCCCCCCCGCATTGCAGCCCTGTGTCTGAGGCCCCTTTGTGGACCTACCCAAGCGGACGTTGCACGCGGCACTGTTACAGCGCTGTGCAGCCAGGGCACGGGCACCAAGTTGCTTCTTTCCAGGTGGGTGCCCCACCCCTGCTCCGCTCCAAGACCCTGCCCCCCACTGCGCCCCCAGCCCCTAAGGCCCTCCTCCACTCCCCCGCTTCCCGCCCCACTCTGCCCCCTCCTTCCCCAACCTAGCGCCTTCCACCTGCTTCCGAACAGCTGCTTGGCGGGTGGCTGGTGGGTACCACACCCAGCTACATACCGGGGCCAGCAGCAACCAGGGCAGCTGAACTGGGGCTGCCGAGAGCAGCGCAAGCCAAGTGGGTTTCAGAAACACCTGCTTCCAGGAGGCAAGGAAGTTAGTCTGCAGTCACTGTGGTGGCTAACCAGACTGCCTGGCCAACACAGTTATCACATAAACACTCAGTTAGCCCGATGCCATTCCAGCCTGTCCGATGGCCTGACACCTGTGCTCCCACTGGGCACCAGCGCCCTGCCTCTCGTGCGGGAAGACCAGTACTAACCCTTTGCTAGGCCAGGCCACATGTGTCGCACAATCATGGCAGTGCCACTTCACGCACATCAGCTTTTAGGCTTGCTACTTGATGTAAATATGTTCAGGGCAGTGACTGGGGTGCCATGCTTGGGTGGTCAGATGCCTGGAGGTTTCCGCACATGATTTAAGTGACGATTACACCTTAATTCCTGGAGCACCCACCCCCACTCCAGGGCAATCCTGGAGGGTTGGCAACCCTGCCGGGGGAGGGGAATGCAAGGTCATTTAAACACAAAAATCAGGGCCTTGCAGTGGGTTCTTTTGTAAGCAAGAACTTTAGCCCACTGCTAAAACTAAGCCCTTGGGGCTGGGGCAGTGGTTTCCAAATTTGATCGGCAGCTTGTGCAGGGTAAGCCCCTGGTAGGCCACGAGATGCTTTCTTTACCTGAGCGTCCGCAGGTACGGCCGCTTGCAGCTCCCAGTGGCTGCAGTTTGCCGGGCGCGGCCAATGGAAGCTGCAGGAAGCGGTGCAGGCAGGGCCACCATGTCCCGCAGTTCCTGTTGGATGGGAACGGTGAACGGCGGCCACTGGGATCGGCTGTACCTGCGGACTCGCGGATAAACAAAGCCTTTCGCGGCCTACCAGGGGCTTACCCTGCACAAGCTGTGAACCAAGTTTGGGAACCCCTGGGCTGCAGGGAAACATGACTGTCCATGTGAGCCCTGTGCTGGTGATCTAGGTTCACTGGCATAGCTGAGCACCTGCCACCAGCGCATCGCCTAACACAAGGCCAGGCTCAAGGCATGGGCATGTGCTGGGGCCTCTTTGATCATTATTAAACGACCAAACACACAGCTCCCACATAGTTACTTCCGAAGTACTGGCTCCTTGGGGCAAATGCTGCGTCAACTTGTAACCCAAGCCAGCATTAACTAACGGCCCACAAAAGTAACACAGCCGCTGGCCCCTGCAGACCTCCAGCACCTGTGTAATCTGGCGCACGTAATGACGCTGGCGTGAGGGCTAGCTCGCTGTGACCCCCAAACCAGAGGTAGGCACTGCCAGGCACAGCCACAGCCACTGGTCCCCACCCTGAAACAGGTTGCTGCAGCTGCTGGGCGCTAATGAAGCAGGGTAACGTGTCACTGTACAGCAAACCTAAAGCAAGGGTTACGAGCCTTGGGAAAAACCCCCGTGTGTGCGTGCGTGCACTACTGCAGTGTGCCATAACGTCTGGCAGCGGGCCAGTGGCCACATGGACCCTGAGCCTGGCCAGCACAGCCAGCCTTACGCCAAACATGGGTGGCACATGGGCAGCTTGACCCCCCCCCGAGCCCCAGCTGCCCTGAACCAAGGCCACCGCCCGGCCTGCTCCTGTCACCCTGGCTGCCCCGACCCCTGGGCCAGTCCAAGCTGTCCCAGGTCCTGGACCCGACCCCCACATGCGGCTCCATCCCAGCCCTGGGCTCCCGCCAGCTTCAGGAAAGCGGGGCGGGGGGAGGGGGAGGAAAGGGCAGGGACCATAGCCTTGGTTAGGGGAGGCTTAGCCTGCCCTGGCCTTTGAGACCCCGCCCCCCCCGCCCCTGCAAACATAGCCGCTTGTCACACCATCCGCAGAGGCACATCACCTTCGTCACATGGGGTGGGTTGTTTTTTTTTTAATTTGCAAGCCTGCCCAGTTGGCATGCGGAACAAGCTGTTGCATTTAATCATTGCCACGAACCAACAGGCCGGAGGGTGGCAAGATGTTAGCAACTGACTAACAGCCAACTAGGGCAGGGCGCCACACTGTTCCCCACCCACGCGCCTCTCCCCTGCCTCGGGGCTAAATTTGTAATCCAAGCAGAGAAAATGGTTCCCATTTGTAACACAGGTTTCAGAGTAGCAGCCGTGTTAGTCTGTATTCGCAAAAAGAAAAGGAGTACTTGTGGCACCTTAGAGACTAACAAATTTATTAGAGCATAAGCTTTCGTGAGCTACAGCTCACTTCATCGGATGCATTTGGTGGAAAAATCAATGGTGTTTTTTTTCCACCAAATGCATCCGATGAAGTGAGCTGTAGCTCACGAAAGCTTATGCTCTAATAAATTTGTTAGTCACTAAGGTGCCACAAGTACTCCTTTTCTATTTGTAACACAGACACTCACCATGTGTCATCACTGGGCTGCATGGAGGTGGAAAAAAAAACCCTACAGGCCTAGGGTTTGTCTTCACAGGGCCTTGGCTACACTGCACTTACACCCCCACCATTGGCCTGTGCCGGCTGGCACAAGGGGGCTCTTTGCTTGTAGTGTAGCCATTCACTCAGGCTGAGCTCCGGGACCCCTTGGGGCACAGCAGAGGTTGGGTTGGTGGCACACTGTAGCGTGGTAGGTTTGTGAACTAATTTGCCCTTAGCGTGTCTGAGACTGGGTGGGGAGCCCGCACGGCTGTAACCTGCCAGCTTACACCCTAGTAGACCGGGGTTAGAGCTGCACCTTTTACAACAAGCGCCTCCCCCCCCCCCCCAGGAAGTCACTAAAACTAGCCCGACACCAGCCTGGCACCGTACCACCACGCAGCCAGCTGCAGTAGAGCGAGGGGCAGGCAGGCCCTGCAGTCACTGGGTCCTCGCTGGTGCTCCTGGGCACAGCGGGCCAAGCGCTGGCCATCAGCGCATTGCAGAGGGGCTCAGTGCACCAGAGGCGATGCGACTGCAGGGCGGCAGGGCTGGTTCAAGTGCGTAGCCTGAGCCCTCCTTCAAGGACACAGCAATGTGCTGGGCAGCCCCGCTCACATGCCTGACCAGGGGTGGCCAACCCGGGCCTCCGGAGCCACATGCGGCTCTTCAGAGTTAATATGTGGCTCCTTGAAGCAGCACCGACTCCAGGGCTGGAGCTACAGCTACAAACTTTCCAATGTGCTGGAGGGGGGAAGGGCTCTCTGCTCAACCCCTGGCTCTGCCCCAGGCTCTGCCCCCCCCCCCCCGGAGCCTGCCATGCCCTCGCTCCTCCTCCCCAGAGCCTCCTGCACGAAACAGCTGATCGGGAGGTGCAGCGAGGGGCTGTCGGGGGGTGGGAGGCACTGGGACCTGGGGCGGGGGAAGCTGATGGGGGCTGCTGACATTACTGTGGCTCTTTGGTAATGTACATTGGTAAATTCTTGCTCCTTCTCAGGCTCAGGTTGGCCACCCCTGTGCTAGGTGCACCAGAACGTCTGGGGATCGGGAAATCATTCCTACCCGCCCCCGCTTCCTTGGCCAGCAACACCCCATCCTTGGCAGCATCCCAGCGCTGGGGTAGGAGGGAGGCAGATGTGCTGCTTCGCCCTGTTCCAGCCCCGTTACAGCATTTGCCCCTTGTTCCCAGCACAAAGTCCCCCTTCGCGTCTCTCTGCACTGTAATCTTGTCCTCATCTCCTTCCCTCCCAGTTCAACTTGCGCCCCCCTTCTTCCTCATCCTCTGGAGCTTCGTTCTCTCTCCCTCCCCCCGGGCATGGGGGTGCAGTCGCTCCTCCCACTGCTGTGCCCCTTCTGCAACGCTTCCCAGAGACTCCCCTGAGAGCAGCAAACTGGGCTTGGGTGACTGCAGGAGACACAGCAGCACATGGAGGGCCTGGCCTGGCCAGGCCACCAGCTTCCCTAGCATTTGGTGGAAAGCAAAACAAAGGAACTATCCCGTCTCCTAGCCCTCCCAGTGGGAACGGCCCACGCAAAGGAAATAAAACACCCCTAAAATGCTGTGGTGGAGGGTGTCACTGAATGAGAGTGATTTTTAACTAAGCCGGGCCGGGAAGGTGGGCGCTCAGCCCTGCAGGAGCTGGGGAAGGCATGGCTGGATTCTGGGTATCAGATCTACACCCAGCTTTGTAGTCAGTGTCAGCCACAGCCCGGTGGTAAGAGCTTCTTCATGCTCTCTTCAAGGGCAGCAACTAAAAGGCAGTGTTAACCCATGAGAGAAAAGCTATGAACATAGGCCCCACTTCTACAGTCTGCAGCAGCATGCAGCTGACTCCCCGCTCAGGACCTTCCTCACCTAATAGCTGTAATGTGTTCTGGTGCCTGAAGAGGTGCTAGGTAAATGTAAAGGGCACAGGATCAGACACAATAGGAACTATTGAAACAACGAGCCGAAACTGGTGATCCAAAATTTTATGTTTCCTAAGAACAAAATGCATTCTTTATTAAAAAATTCCTATTCCTATTCCCCAATAACTTTTCCTGAGCTATCACTCCTTAAAAAGGAACATAAAACAAAATGGCCTTATCCACCAACACTAGAAATGTAAATTATAAGGACCTGAAATGTGATAAATGTGAGTCACAAATCAATAGGCCTATCACAAACTATAATATTTTACAAGCACTATTAAAGGAATAGTCACAACGATGCACAATAGAATGATGCCATCATTAGAACACTCATTCCGAGTGAATTGTTGCAATACAATCTCTCTCTCTCTCCCCGCTTAGGAAGAGCGGATGGGCAGAAGTATTGCTGATCCCTAGTGTTCAAAATTGATGAGTCAGGCCCATCCAAAAATTGTGAGATTGCATTAAAAAAAGTTTTATTATATATACACACTACATTTGGGATCCTTTCCATTTCCTTCAACTGTTTGGGCCTTTAAGGTGCACACAGGTCACATTTTCTCCACAACCATGAAGGCTAGAAACTTACCTTTATAAAAAAATGAAAGCTGAGATTGTCACATAATCACATGCCTCCAGGAGCTAAGACTTTAAAAAGCATTTAATAGTGTGAGACAATAAAATTTTAAGAGTTGGCAACACTAGGTCAGGCTCTAGTCAACAGTTATGAGGATCAGCAGCTCAGGACCATGGTTTTGAGCTCAGCTGACTCAAAACTAAGAGCATGGTGGTTGTGAAAGATCAGAGATGTGTATCTGTCCCAGCTCTGTTGCACTCCCACTCTCATCATGAACAAGCATTTTAGGGGAGCCATCTCTCTCCATTGGTATCTGAGAGTTGAGTAAACGGCACTCTCCAAATGACATCCAGGAGACTTCAGTGAATACATTCAAAAGTTTGCCTGATATCTACACCACCTCCGGCTGACTGACAGCAGCATTCTGAAAGCTTGCATCTCTGTCATACAAACTCTCTAAACACAAACATTTATAATCAAACCTAACAACTACAGCCCTTCAGTCAATCACTTTCCGAGAACGAATGTAAAACGCCTTTTCCTGGTGGAAGGAATGTATACAGGAGTTCAGGGTGGATTTTTATAGAGACCATAAAAAGTCTGAATAAAGCCAAATGGAAAAAAAAATAAGTGCCTCAAAATGTTCCCCAAAATCGCTTCACAAATAAGTTTCTAGAGTAGAATGCCTCCTGGATACCTCTGTGTCAGTCGTGCCTACAGCACCCTTTGGCCAACATTTCTGATGCTGTTGGTTGGTATCTAATGAACCATCAACAATTTGGCTAAGTCTGAGAGACAGCTATGGGTAGTTTCAGTGTGTATCATCCATCAGTGTGTATCGTCCTCTCCACCAAAGGCATCTCCAGCCAAGTCAGCTGCTCTAATGTGAAGCTAAGTGGGTCTGATTCTGTAAGAGCTTTCAGATCCCCCTGAAGGCAACATTAGTTGAAATCAGTTAACACTTCATATGACCATGACCATTACCAAGACCTAGGGCTGCAACCAAAAGGACTGTCTTGCAAACTGAGTATGGCATCAGGAGTCACGAACTCCACTATAGACTTACTGTGTTAGACCTTGGCCAAGTCACCTTGTGCCTTACCCAAAGCCCGATGATGTCAATAAGAATCATTTCATTAATTTCAGAGGACTTTAGCTCAGACCCTTCAGCACTATGCATCAATTCCCCAGTCTATAAAATAGGGCTAATAACACTCGCTCATTTTTATACAGTGCTTGGAGAGCCACATGAGCTATATAAATGCTAAGTAGTATTATTGCTCTTGGATAATGGCGTATTTTCTCCGCAGCTTTCCACATACTGAAGTATGGGTGAAGGACCCTAGAATAGGATGCAATGGAACCAAAGGTGGAAATTAGCAGAACACAAATTGCAAACTGAAATACAAGACCACCACCCTTTACACCAGAACATTTGGGCACAGCAGAATGATTTGTGGAGGAGTTTCATGTAACTAACAATTTCATCTACAGAAATCTCAGGCATGTGTTTGTTCCAAGAATGGTTTTATGGAGATATTTCATAAGAATACATCATGTAGATTATTTTACACATCAGAATCATATCCTGAGGAAAACAGTGCAAGGTTGTGCTGTCTTAATTAACAGTACATAAATTGTAACCAGTGCCTTTCGAGCAATTCATAAAGCAGTCAGCTGTTATCTACTGCCTAGCTATTTTGCCAGCAGCATGTCACACGCACACACACTATTAGTATAGAACCAGTGTTCAGTCCTCTCTTCCCTAGTCAACTGGGTTTCAAGAACTCTTTAGTCTTACATTAATTATACACATTATAAATATATACTGAGGTGCAGCAAAGTGTCCAAATAATTTATTTGATGTAGGTGGCACATTATAGCAAGAGTCGACGTTTTTTTTCCCCAACACATACACCGATTCATCTATCTGCTTATTTTAGCTGGTGTTAAAATATATCCGCCAACACTAATGTTACCACCAAAATATGTAACATCTGGTATTTGTTCTTCATGTACTCCAGCAAGGAAGGTCTTGAGGCTTTAGCTATAATGGACATCATCCCGCAAGGTGCTGAGAAGCCATTGGTCTCAGGGGGCTTGAGGACATTTGTCATCTCATGGGATCAGACTCAAACATATGAGCTTTAAAAACTTTCTGCCAACAGTAAGTTAAAATCCTTTGTGGGTGTCTAACAGCCAGGCTAGAAATCTTCATAATAAAATCTTAGCAAAACAGAAATTTAAGATTATGTGAAACTTCAGATTGTTGGTACATTTCAGATGGGCAGAGGAAGACATGCAAAGTACAAAATTACAGGAATACTATCACCTTCCTGCCTATTCCGTGAAAGGTCCTGTGATGCTGCATTTGTTTTAAGGCCGTAGGTGATTGAGTTTGGCTTTGTCATCTTTCCTGAAACATTGAATTGCAACTGTTAGTTTTTCACACTGTAGTTTCAACTACATGAGATACAAATTACAAACATTTCTCATTTGAGGATTTTGTTTTCACTCTGGCAGACTGAGAAGCTTGTAAGTTAAAGATATAATAGTGCCAAAGCTTTTTCCTTTTCAAGAGACACACAACGTCTATATTTACAGCACTATACAATCTGAGCAGCATTGTTCTGGTTGGCACTAGCCAAAAATTAGAATTACAAACTAATTTCACATTCAGTGTTTATTTATTTGTAATACAAATGAAAACGTGTGCCCAGACCGTGGCTGAAGTTCTACTTAGATTGTTTAAAAAAAAATACAGAACATTATTTCATTGTCTGACAATTAAAAAGCCCTGTTTAAAATAATAAACAGAATTTTCAGTAGCCCGTCAAAACAAGTGACATTTTACTGCTGCAACTTCTGCCAAGGAGAAATACCTTCTCAAGTAACAGATATTATACAATCAGTTACTTCTCATCATAAAAGAACATTTTAATTATAGGATGATTTAAAAAAACAATTTTACTATAAGTTTTCATAATGAAAGGAATAAAAATCATGAAAAAATTTAAACTGAGTCAGGGAGACAAATTCCATGCTTATTGGAAAGTTGGTTCTGATCATCATCACACTTAAAAGAAGACACTTGGGCAAAGGGGAACCTTTGATGAAAGACTGCTCCATTAGGAAGACAGCATCTGGAACTCTGGAGCGCAGTTTTAAAAACTGAGTCAAAATGTTGAATGTTAACCGTTAAAATGACAAAAAATTTAAAAGCTATTTGAAATGTTAGGGGCCATGAACACACACACACACACACACACACACACACGCACACACACACTATCCATTTTCTAGGTATCTATGCATGATATTTATAAATGAGTGGTTTGTTGCGTAAAAAGAAATTTGATTGATATTTGGACAGATGTGCTAGTATAAATGAAGACCATGATTATTCAACAATTACTATCTCAGCATATTCATAGAGTTGAATTTAACTGTGTATTTCCTAATAGAGCGTCCCCATACTCCTACAGCTGTCAATAATTGCTGCTTACATTTCAAAAAAAACACAGGAATAGCTTAAAATGTTACTAATCGCTTCAGTGGTAACTGAATGGCATAAAAAGATGGTAAGAAATGAGAGCCTTGGATTGCTCTGTATATTGGGACTTATCACCAACTACAAGACACTTTCAAATTCTTTTTTTTCCTTCCTTGTCCCAAGAAAATTTTAAGTCTACAAATTTGCAGCTGAGGTAATGTGGTGGCATGGGCTTTTTAAACAGAAACATCTTTTGAAGTGGCCGTTTAAAGCATTCTCAGCTGTAACTCATGAATGCATGGGCATATTTGAAACAATATTTTGTGCTTGTTACATTTGGTGTTTGTTTTCATTTTGTTTTTTAAAAGATAATGAGGCAATTCATTTGTAATCAAAAAAAGAGTGACCACCTTTTCAGACACCAGATTGTAGTTACATTCGAGCAATGTGGCTTTTTTCCAAGATCTGTTTGAGAACAAAGGCTGAAGACTGAATACAAAGGGAAAAAAAAACAAACGTGGAGAAAACTAATCTATGCACATGTTTTCTATTGTCTGTGATTTAAGTCTTCTCTAAGTAGCACCACCTTGAAAGATTTTGTGTGGCCTAATGAAACTCCACAAATTCTTCCAGAGTTCTGGGGATCTGCTTTTGGTAGCTTATGTTATAGATCCGTACTGCACGGGCAGCCAGGCACTTGAGGCTCAGCTTCATTTGAGTTTTAAGGAGTATTTCAGACACCCCAGTTGTACTTTTATCAAGAGGAGTCTTCTTCTGCTTATTTGTCATGTCTGTATGAGCACCAGCCTCCACCAGACTAATGATAATCGAATGCAAAGTCAAAAAATCACTGATGGGTCTGTTGTACTGGACAATGATGTGAAGTGCACTGTTTCCTTCGTTGTCTACAGCATTCACTTCAGCACCACAGTCTAACAAGAGCTTGGTGACAAGTGCATTTGGAAAGCTGCAGACGTCATTTGTGTGGAAGTCATCTACTGGTGTACTGGAGTTGACAGCATGATGCAGCAAACCGGACCCGTCCCGAGTTCTGGGATCAAGATTAATCAAGTTATAGATCTGCTTGTTGATTCGAGATTGCTCTTCTTCACGACACTGAGTCTTGGTTGAGATGCACACCAAATACAAAAAGGTAAAAATATTGCATTCGTAGTTGTCCATGGCTGTGTGGATGTCAGTGTCTTGGTTGCTTTTAATCCTGAACATTCCTTGTTCTATTTCCAAGACACTACACCTCAAAACACTTTCTATGTCCTTGGCTTTAACAGGCTCATTCAAGTGTATCATCTGAGAGAAAACTTGAGCAAACCTCAAGAGATCCTTATGGGTATTCCTATTACCTTTCTGCCTCAAATGCAATGCATGAAGCCATAGTTTGATACACTGTTCAAACTCCATGTTATCTGCATAAACAGCCCCACGATAAATAATAGGATGCGAAACATCTATATTGTCCGAGCCCAAAATTCGTTCACGCACTATGAGGCCTTCCATGTGAAGGGCATCTCTGTCCTGCCGAATAGATTCTAATTCCTGAGGAGTTCTGCATTCAGTTCTGTTTCCATAAGCTTCGATTTGTGGAAGAACCTCTTTCTCAATGATGTTCTCACTGTCTCTATACCTCTCCAGCATTGCTAAATATAAATAGTAATAAGTCTTCATTATATCATAATTTTCCCTGTCATTTGCAAACGATGCACCCAGAAGTTCCAAAGCTTCAATTCTACTTTTTCTGTCACAATCCGCATGAGCAAGAAGAAGTTCAACTACATCTGCCTTACAGCTCTCAGCAGCTACTTTTAATGGAGTCATTCCATGGCCATTCACCATCATTGCAGATTTCCATTTGACCAGCTCTTTAACAATCTCTACATGGCCAGCTTCAGCTGCGAAGTGTAATGCTGTAGCACCACAATGTGCCTTGGCATTGGGATCAGCATGTTGTTCTAAGAGATATCTCACCACATCTGTGTGCCCCTTGTAAGCTGCAATCATAAGGCAAGTGTTGTCATACTTGTTGGCAATACTGATGTTAGCATTATTTTCTACCAGGTATTTCACTATGTCCAGTCTGCCATCAAAGCATGCAGCCCGCAGCGGAGTTGAATTGGTCACAGTAGTGTGGTTTACATTGGCTCCATGACTAACTAGCAGTTTGACAACTTCAAAGTGTCCGGCTCCTGCTGCACACCAGAGAGCTGTGGCTCCATCAATGACATAACTACAAATGTAAAGACAAAAAACAGGCAGTTAAATCTCTTACAAAGTGCAGCAGTTTGAGTAGTCTGCAAGAAGCATGTTACCAATATCCCAAGTTTATATTCAACACAGGCAAATATTTTAGAGCCACTCCCTTTTTATATTTAAAGATATTTATCAGCAGAGCCAAGACAAAATAAGGCAATTAGCAAGTACACAGATGTCCAGAAGAAAAAAAGTTAGAGATAGAGATTTCGAAGCAGTGCCAGAGATCTAGCCACATGACTCCATTAATATTAACAGACTCGCCTGTGTTGCTTTGAAAATTTCCTCTAGGGCTTTAGTCCACTGGCCCACCCAGTCCCAAGAAGCAGAACTAGAAAAAGGAGAATTATTGTCTTCTATGATAAACTGACATTCAGGAAAGGAAGGTGAACCTACAGATCATGGAATTACAAAAGGAGAATAAAATTCAGACTTAAAAAGATCAAGTCTGATGTTTTCTCCACTTCACTAGGCCACTGGAATGTGGAAACAAGAGCTGTTTATATCGCAGCAATATGGATGCAAACAGTATCTCAGACTTCACTGGGAAACCAAACCAAGGCAAAAGGATAAAACCATCTTTCATTTCAGTTTGTAGACCTGCTCAGGCATTTTCCAGAGTTAAAACTGAATAATAAAACACCAACGTGATTTAATAATTATGCTGCAAATGCACATGAGTAACTTTACGAGAATACTCGTGTGTATTTGCATGCTCAAGTGCTCAGATGACACCCAACGGGACAAGCTTCAGAGTTTTGGTCTAAAGACAGTTCTTACGGCTAGATTCTGATATCATTATTCAGCATGAGCAGTTCCTTACTCCACAAACAGCCTCTCTGAAATCAATGGAGCTACTTTTGTAATAAGATGTGAGGAAGGATTTCAAGCCCTGGCCCTACGACCAAATGTCTTGTTCATGAACAGAGGTGCTTTCCTGGTGCACCAGGGGGGGACATACACAACACAAGAATTTGGGGGAGTAGACAAGTGGGTGTTATGAGCCAGGCTTCCTTAGTTTGCACCTTGGCAGAGACTACAGGCACCATCAGAGACTCCCTAGCACAACTGTGGCAATCAGGCTCACAAGAATGATGGGAGATATAGTGAGCACAAACAGTAAATGCACAGCATACCCCCAACTCCCTAGCCCGGATATCCTCATGC